>NC_090375.1:95330342-95638285 GCF_036365525.1 Heterodontus francisci
AAGGTGGTGGATTGGGAGCCAATCAAGCTGTCTGCTTTGTCCTGGATGGTGTTGAGCATCTTGAGTGTTGTTGGAACTGCACCTATCCAGGCAAGTGGAGAGTATTCCATCACACTCTTGACTTGTGCTTTGTAGATGGTGGAGAGGCTTTGGGGAGTCAGGAGGTGAGTTACTCGCCGCAGAATTCCCAGCCTCTGACCTGCTCTTGTAGCCACGGTATTTATGTGGATGGTCCAGTTCAGTTTCTGGTCAGTGGTGACCCCCAGGATGTTGATAGTGGGGGATTCAGCAATCATAATGCCATTGAACATTAAGGGGAGATGGTTAGATTCTCTCCTTATTGAGATTGTCATTGCCTGGCACTTGTGTGGTGCTAATGTTACTTGCCACTTATCAGCTCAAACCTGAATGTTGTCCAGGTCCTGTTACATCTGGGCATGGGCTGCTTCAGTATCTGAAGGGTCGTGAATGGTGCTGAACATTGTGCAATCATCAGCAAACATCCCCACTTTTGACCTTATGATGGAGGGGAGGTCATTTGTTCCCTGATCGGACTGTATTTCTCTGGGGAGTCTGTATATGCTGAAGAGCTGGGTTAATCCCTCGACTACGGTTTTGGAAGTATTTTTCCTCAAGGGTATGGCTTCTGGTAATCTGGTTGCTATATTCATGAAGGTTAACAGGTGCTGATGACCTAGTGGTTTTGGGTAGGGGTCCCACGCAATTGGTTAGAACTCTACTGACAGGTTTGTCGAAAGCAGGTACCGGGATTAGTGGCGCAGGTGTAATGGTAGGTTGGGGTTTCCCAATAATCTGGCATGTGTGGCAGGTCGGGAAGAATTTAACCACATCCTTGTGGAGTTGTGGCCAGTAAACGTGTTGGTTAATTCGGGTTTGGGTCTTTTAGATACCTACATGCCCAGCCATAGGAATTTCATGGGCAATTCGCAGAATCTCTCTGTGATATTTAGGGGGGACCACAATTTGGAGAACTACTGTCCACTCCACCTCTGCAGGTCGCTGTGGGGGGTCTCATTTCCTCATTAAAATTTCATTTTTTACACAGTAACACTCAGGCAGCTTCTCTGCGTCTGCCTCAGAATAAGCTGACTGTGCTATCTTTTTTAAAATCAGGGTCTGCTTTTTGGTTTTCAATTATGAAGGGTCTGTCATATACTTCCCCTAAATCTCTGAAAAAAGTTTCAGCTAGCCAGACCTCTGAGTCATCAGGCTGACTTTCTGGTTCAGCTCTCTCTGGGGAGTTTGCTTGGCCATGGCTCATGTACTGCACAGGCAGGAAAGATTCAAGGGACTTCCTCCTTTAATTACTCTGTCTCCTTGGCCTCATTTGGCTGTCCCATATCACTGGGGCTGCGACCACCTTACCTCTGGCCAAATCATTGCCGAGTAGCAAGTCTATACCGGCCACAGGTAGACTAGGGACAATTCTACAGTAACTCTTCAGTGTTAGTCCATGATTTTTGTATCGTCGCACTTCCGGAGTGCGTGACATCATCTACAGCAGGGATCTGACCTCTTGGGTTGGTCGATAATGCATTTTTAATTATATATAACCTGTGCTTATTCTAGATGTAAACTAGCTAGTCCAATTTCATTTGAAACTTGCAGGACCACTATGCAGGTCAATAAATGGTCTCGCAAATCCACACAAAGAAGCCATAAAGCTACAATTGTTTGGAATGAGTACAATCTGGGCTTTGCAAATTACAACGTATTATTTAAAGTGTTTCCCTCAATTCAACAGGTCAAGATTTGACTGTGAGATAGGTCATAATGGTGGCTAGTGTGGGAAATATAAAAATTCACACTTGTGCAAAAGAGGTACTCAAGGTTATAGCTAAAGAATATTGTTGGGACATTGTAAAGGGAACTTTATTCTGCATGTGGTGTATGCTAGTCTTGGGTAGTTTTTGATATCCATGCTGGATGCCAAAAATGAAAAAAATTGCATTTCCCATAACTGATATCTTGCACCTTGTATTCAAAACAAATAATCTAAATCAATGAAACTATGCACACAACAAGGTGAGATATTTCCATGTCATGTGTTTTGAACAATAACAGTAAAAGATACTTCTGTTTTTTTAGTATTTGCTGATGCAGGCTATTCTGTACTCTAATGTGCAAGTCTGTATAAGGAAACGAAAATACAAGCCAAATGTATTGAGGTTTCTCCACAGTGATTGTGAAGTCATAAGGACCAAATGAAGCCTTTTCCAACTGTGAAAATTTTGTGCTTTGTATGGGAACAGGAGGTGGGGGCTAGTGGCTGGTGTGGGCATGCAGGGTGATGGGGGGTAAATTTCCACATGGGTTCTCCCATTTGTCTGTCATTATGTGCAATTGTATGAAGCAAACTTTGTGCTGTCTGCTCTTTTGAATTCTTTCTGTGTGCAGCTAGTGCAGAGGCCCCAGAATTGTAACTTGGTAGCACCAGTTCAAGCTAGCCTGCACTATTTAAAGCTAGCTTGAACCTTTTTAAGGGGAGGTGCATTGTGGCAGGAACAGGTGCTGGCAGTCGTGCAGGAAGCAAATCTAACCGGTGAAACAGTGAGGAATGGCACAACATGAGAGAATGTGGGCTCCAAGGTTTTCAGACGCTGCACTGGAGGCCTTGGTGCAGGAGGTGGAAAGTAGAAAAGATGTTAGATATCCTTAGGGGTCAGGAGGCCCCCCCAAACACACAATCAAAAGGCAGTAGCAGCTGATAGCTTTAGAGGTCAATGATAGGAGTCATGCCCCGTGGACCTGGATGCAGTGCTGCAAGAGGTTCTATGACCTTACACAAGTGGTCTCGGTCATTAAATGCATCTTCAAATGCCATATCCTATCAACTCCACCACTAGCTTCAAACACTCCTCAATTCAGCACACCCCCATCATTTACCTACCAACAATCTCTATCAATCAGGACTAACATTCATATGCTCCACCTCACCCTCACACACTTTGCACTGCTGCAAGCCTCACATCCACATGTCACTGCTTACACACTGCTAGCAATTCAACCATGACAGCCACAATACCCAAATATATTGCATGATACTCACTGACACACTTCCCTCGCTTTTGCAGGAGGAAGTGGCATATAACTGGAGGCAGCAAAGGATACACATGAGGGGTACAAGTGTGCCTTATCCCAGTGGAGGAGACGGTGCTGGCCATTATAGGTATGTCCATTGCTGAGGATGTCATCAGTGGTGAGGCTGAAACTATCGAAGCTGACGGTATTGTCATATTTAATTTTCCTTTTCACATCCCACTTCCTCCTCACTCACAATCTCTTCAGACTTATAAGCTGCTGATGGTATACGTATGCATTTCTTACTTTCCCTCCTCCCTCAACACAGCCCTACCCTTGTGCCTTTTCCTTTTAGATAGGCAAAGAAGTGCAACCTGGCCAGGTAGTGGAGGGACAGCAAAAAGACAGTGATGATCAAGGTGCGCCATTACTCAAATTCACAATCGCAGCCACCAGCTCAGATACTGCCACTGCATGAAATTTAAAGAATGGCATTGAGGTGGAATCTATACATGGTGAGACATGGGACCTGAGTGGATGCAGCCAGGGCAGGGTGCAAGGATAGCACAGGAGCCAGCTCACTGGAGGGTGAGGTTTCACACAGGGTCGGCTGCAGAGGAGTCAGATGAGGATGTCAATGGGGCAGCCTACAGAAGAAAGCTGATGGATATGCACAACAAATTGCTTGGTGCATTCAGAGGCCTGCGTTCAACATCCAGGTGCATGGAGGAGTCCAGCACAGGGCTTTGTGCAGAGCTTGAAACCAATCCTTTCCACCGTGGAAGTGATGACCAACTCCATTTGCACATTTGTGGAGTGAACTATGATGCAGCGTTTGATGGTGCAGCTTCCATTGCAGCACTAGAACTAGCCACCCAATGTCTGAGTGCTGCTGTGGAAGCTCAGACTGCTGTCACGCAAGGTCAGCCTGCTGCCGTGCAAGCTGAGGCTACTGTCATGCAATCAAGGAAAACTAATAGATTAAAGTCAATGGGAATCGGGAGGAAAACTCACCACTGGCTGAAGACATACTTGCCGCAGAGGAAGATGGTTGTAGTTGTTGGAGGCCCATCATCTCAGCCCCAGGTCATCACTGCAGGAGTTTCTCAGGGGAGTATCCTAGACCCAATCATCTTTAGCTCCTTCATCAATGACCTTCCCTCCATCATAAGGTCAGAAGTGGGGATGTTCACTGATGATTGCAGTGTTCAGTTCCATTCTCAGATAATGAAGCAGTCCATGCCTGCTTGCAGCAAGACTTGGACAACATTCAGGCTTGGGCTGATAAGTGGCAAGTAACATTAGCACCACACAAGTGTCAGGCAATGACCATCTTCAACCAGAGAGAATCTTACCATCTCTCCTTGACATTCAACGACGTTACCATCACTGAATCCCCCACCATCAACATCCTGGAGGTTACCATCGAACAGAAACTGAACTGGACCAGCCATATAAATAATAGAAGAGCAGGTCAGAGGCTGAGAATTCTGTGGCGAGTAACTCACCTCCTGTCTCCCCAATGACTTTCCATCTTCTACAATGCACAAGTTAGGAGTGTGATGGAATACTCTCTACTTGCCTGGCTGGGTGCAACTCCAACAACACTCAAGAAGTTTGACAGCATCCAGGACAATGCAGCCCACTTGTCTAGCATCCCATCCACCACCTTTAACAGTCACTCTCTCCACCATTGGTGCACAGTGGCAGCAGTGTGTACCATCTACAAGATGCACTACAGCCACTCGGCAAGGCTCTTTCTACAACTTATTCCAAACCTGCAGCCTCTACCACATAGTAGAACAAGGGCAGCAAGTGCGTGGGAACACCAACACCTCTCCTTCGCTCACACACCATCCTGAATTGGAACTATATCTCCATTCCTTCATTGTCACTGGGTCAAAATCCTGGAACTCCCTCCCTAACAGCCCTGTTTGTGTACCTACATTACATGAACTGCAGCAGGTCAAGAAGTTGGCTCATCACTACTTTCTCAAAGGCAATTAGGAATGGGCAATGGTTTCAGCTATGCCTACATCCCATGAAGGAATAAAAAATAGCCTTTCCCTACCACTTCCAGCACCCGCTGTGGCCAGAATGTACCTCAGCTTTAAGAGGTTAGGCTGGCTTTAAGAATATCAGGCTAGCTTTAATTGATGCTCACCTTGCATGAACCTCAGGAGTGGCTCTTGAGTGTGCAGCCACTCGTAGCACATTTAGCACCGGGCTGCATGCCACAAACATGGAGATAAGGTTAAGTAGGGAAAAACCCAGCAATGACAGGTCAGTCAGTTTAACCGCAGTGTTGGGAAAATTTTAGAAATGATAATCTGGGACAAAATTAGCAGTCACTTGGACATGTGTGGATTAATTAAGGAAAGTCAGCATGGATTTGTTGTAGCTAAATTATATTTAACTTTATTGAGATTTTTTGATGAGGTAACAGAGAGGGTTGATGAGGGTGATGTGGTGGATATGGACTTAGAATCATAGAATGGTTACAATACAGAAGGAGGTCATTCGGCCCACTATGTCTGTGCTGGCTCTCTGCAAGAGCAATTCAGCTAGTCCCACCCTCCCCTGCCTTTTCCCTGCAGACCTGCAATTTTTCTCTTTTCAGGTTCCAAAAGGTGTTTGATATAATGCCACATAATAGGCTTGCCAACAAATTTGAAGCCCATTGAATAAAAGGGACAGAGGCAGCATGGATACAAAATTGGCTAAATGACAGGAAACAGAAAGTAGTTGTGAACAGTTGTTTTTCAGACTGGAGGAAGGTATACGGTGATGTTCACCAGGGGTTGGTACTAGGGCCACTGCTTCTCTTGATATATATTAGTGACTTGGACTTGGGTGTACAAGGCACGATTTCAAAATTTGCAAATGACACAAAACTTGGAAATATTGTGATATGTGAGGAGGATAGTGATAGATTTCATGAGGACATATTCAGGCTGGTGGAATAGCCAGACACATGGCAGATGAAATTTAATGCAGAGAAGTGTGAAGTGATAGATTTTGAGAGGAAGAATGAGAAGAGGCAATATAAAATAAAGGGTACAATTCTAAAGAGGATGCAGGAACAGAGAGTCCTGGGGGTATATGTGCACAAATTATTGAAGGTGGCAGGGCAGTTGAGAAAGCGGTTGATAAGGTATGCAGGATCATGGGCTTTATAAATAGTGGCACAGAGTACAAAAGCAAGGTAGTTATGATGAACCTTTATACATCACTGGCTCAGCCTCAACTGGAGTATTGTGTCCAATTCCAGAATGTGAAGTCTTTAGAAAGGGTACAAAAAAGATTTATGAGAATGGTTTTGGGATGAGGGTCTTCAGTTACGTGGATAGATTGGAGAAGCTAGGACTGTTCTCCTTAGAGGAGGTTCAAAATCATGATGGATCTAGACGGAGTAGATAGAGAGCAATTGTTTCCTTTGGCAGAAGGGTCGTGAACCAGAGGACACCAATTTAAAGTAATTGGCAAAGAATCAAAGGTGACATGAGAAAAAACTTTTTTACGTAGTGAGTAGTTAGGAAGTGGAATGCACTGCCTGAGAGTGTGCTGTAGGCAGATTCAATCATGGCTTTCAAAAGCAAATTGGATAAGCACCTGAAAAGAAAAAAATTGCAGGGCTATGTGGCAAGGGTGAGGGAATGGGACTAGCTAAATTGCTCGTGCAGTGAGCTGACATGGAATTGACGGGTCAAATGGCCTCTTTCTGTGCTGTAACCATTCTATGATTCTATGAGCAGGCAGCACTTCCATCGGGTGTGGGGTATTTGTGCATTTTGATCCCTGCACTCATTAATGGGCCTTATTGAATTTTCCCCCCATCGGGCTTTAGTACTTCCCAGGGCTCTCGTACAATTACTTTTTCCACAAAATGTTGGCAGGTTACAAGTAAAGCCTTTTCTATTTAGTTTCTAGCTTGACTCAGGATCCTCATTCAGCCCTAGTGATATTTTTACCTTACGTTTGAGTAACTTATTTAATATAGCTTTTCTTTCTGTTCTGCACTCACCTCTGGTAGTTTGACAAATTCATTATCCATCTTCTCTGTGAAAACTGATGGAAAGTGTTTATTTAGAATTTCTGACATTTCCTCACTGCTCCTACAAATCATCTGTTCCATTGTTAAGACCTTTGCCCTTGGAGAGATAAAGGGGGTAAAAGTCAACTCTGATTGCCTGTCCTCACTTGGACTCACTTGTGGATCTCTGCCACTGTGTAAGCTGGCCAAAATTGGTCGACTGGTGATGCACCTGATTGGAACCTGTAGCTCATCGGAATTATGATGATGAGGCCTCAGGAACAATTTAAGATGATCCATGGGCCTCTTCATTTTGGCATGCCTTGGCTGCACACTGCATGAATCACACCCCATTTCGGGTACCCAGGAATTTAGGCCCCATATTTTCCACACACTGCCTTAAGGCAGGGGACAGAGAAATTGCTCTTTCCTTCTGAGAGACAGAGCAGGTGACAGTGCCATAACAGTCAGTAACAAAAAATATGGGCCAACTTGCTTTGCGTCTATTATTTTTCATAACCTGAGGTGTGTAGGAAATTGAGCTCACTATGAAAACTATGTTCTGTTCTTTCATGTGTTTTATATTAAATAAACACATTTCTTGCCCGAACACTGCCTTCCATAAAGAAAGGAGAAAACACATGGTGGCAGGATGATATTTCAGTAGTTGGTATATCGAGCAACGGGTCTAAGTTACAAAACTGGAGTCATGCTATGGTTTAACTAGATATTGGACAAGAAAAGGTGCATTCTGAATAGTAGGGAACGCAAGATCTGCAAACAGGAATGACTAGCAGGGCTGGACTCGCAAATAACAATACTCTTGCTTTCAATTAATGTTAAAATGTGAATAATTATGTTTATAATAACTGTGACTTTCTTTGTAGTTCAATTCTAGGAAGTGGTCTGAGTCAGTTTAAATCTGACACATTTGGAGTACAATTTCCTTTCTTCACAAGATTTCGAAACTGTGCTGACCGGTAAATGATTTATTTTGAAGATGTAGAAATAAATTCCACTGAATCACCAAAGCAGATCTTATCATATATGTTAGTGGCACAATGCCGATTTATCTGTGTGGCACATTTATTGTTTAGAATTATGAATTGCTTGGTGAAATTAATGAGTTTAATCCCATCCCACTTTTTCAAAAGTACATTTTTAAAGCATATTTTCCACTATTGTCTGAAGCAGAATTAAAGCAATGTCTTAAACTATGAAGCATTATTTTATTTGCAGACAAACAGAGGCAGTGTATTTAAAAAAAATTCTTGTTCAGAACTGCTTCAAGTGCATTGTCCTCAGATGGTATGTGTATCTGTTTCAGGAGAAATTTCATCACTGCAGGTGCAGGAGCAGGCATTGCTTCTGTATTCCGAGCCCCTATAGGTGGACTGCTGTTTACATTTGAAGAGGTGGCTTCTTTCTGGGATATCAAACTAGCCTGGCAGACCTTTTTTTGTTGCTTGATGGCTGCATTTACCACAGATCTCCTGTCCTCTTCTTTCCATGGATTTGTGTATCAGGGCCATTTTGGATTCTTCAAGGCTGAAGAGAGCATCTTGTTTGGGGTATGTTCTGCAGAGAGCCATTTGACAGAGCTCCATTAATTTAACATGTGCTGCTAGTAGCTGAAGGATCCTCCAGATAGTAAAACATCTCACGCTAGATTGTAGTTAGGAATATAGGAACACAGGAACATAGGAGTAGGAGTAGGCCATTCAGCCCATCAAGCCTGCTCCGCCATTCAATATGATCATGCTGATCATCCACTTCAATGCCTTTTTCCTATACTATCCCCATATCCCCCTTATGTGATTTGTATTTAGATATCTGTCAATCTCTACTCTAAACATACTCAATGACTGAGCTTCCACAGCCCTCTGGGGTAGAGAATTCCAAAGATTCACAACCCTCTGAGTAAAGACATTTCTCCTCATTTCGGTCCTTTGTGGCTTTCCCCTTATTTTGAAATTGTGTCCCCTGGTTCTAGACTCCCCAACCAGGGGAAACATCTTACCTGCATCCACCCTGTCTATCCCTTTAAGTAAGTAGTTATAGTAAATCACTGTTCTTATTTCAAATAATATTATCAGAGGGACTTGAAGTTCACTTTAGAATCAAGGTGCATGCCAGAAAATTATATATTTCACAGAGGATATTACTTTATTCACAGAGCATCACTGATATTTGTATTTATAAAGTTGAAGTGTAAATTACATTTTTAAAAGCTGGATTTTATTTTGCACAATACACAAGGGTAGGATCAGAGACCACAGCAGCTGCGGTCATCTGTTTTCTATGACCAGGAATGTGGCAAGACAATGCTTTAAAGACTTTTGTTGAGGATATACAATGTCTTTTCTCCTCTTTTATGACCCCTCTGTGATAGTTGGATGGGTTGCTTGAAATCTGACAAACAAGGCAGCAGCTCTGAAAACCAACACCAATATCGTTTTGTTATTGTGCACTGTTCGGAGAGCCCACTACCTGACAGATCCGAATCGAGGCATGCTATCATCCAAGTTGAGGCATGCCATCACCCAGATTACAAACTGTTATTTCACTGTGGCCACCAGAGGGCAAACATTCCTATCCAGTTTTACATATCAACGAACTGCAGCCTTTGTGTTCTCCAGGTTATATACACCCTGCAGGAGGGGATGGTAATTGTTTTGCTCTTCAGTGAGCATCATTATACCAGAAAGCATGCTCCAGTGATTGTGGACATAGCCATCAAATTTTCCCAATCTGGACTAGGCAGGACTTCTCATCTTCTTTCTTTCTGTGCAACATAGCTGAGATCAGCGGCTGGATTTTCAAAACGGGGTTGGGAATCTGACGCCTAGATAATGTCCAGGTCCTGACCCCCATGCTCTGTCTATGTCACTCACGTGACAATATTTTGATATTTTAATGCCCTAATTGGGCAGGAGGCAAGCTCAGCGCCCAAATAGTTGCGCTGAGCATCTCCAGGAGGGGGGAGCTGCCGATAGAACGCGTGTAGCAAAGGCAAATGGCAGCCATGATGGGGCCTGCCACTGCCTTGCTGAAGAGAGCAGGCAGCTCCTTAGAGGGCCAACAGCATAAAAGAAGCAGATGGCACTGAAAGATCCAAATATGAAGTAATGCCCATGATCCGGCACAAGATCCCCAAGGGCCCCACATTTTTTAACTTACAATAAAATAAGATTTCCTTTGCCTTGCTGTGAATCTGATAGCTGTGCAATAATCCAAATTGAAAATGGCAGTCCCGACATCCCCGGCCCCTTAACAAGCTCCTCCGGGAGCTTCATGGGCCGCCATTAATTGGAGGTGAGCAGGTCCCCGTTCCCTCCTCCCTCCGCCCCTGCCCCAACCCACCGCCCTCACTTTGAAAATTGAAGTCTGTTCCAGAAGTGTTGGGATCCAGAGACGTCCAGAGAGGACCATGACTTTTAAACCACATCTGTATCTGGTCCTGACCCTGCTGCCATGTGAAAATCCTGCTCCAGAAATCTAGTGGAGTGAGTTAGAAACCAGTGTCTCTCCATTCCATGTCACCACATGTTGGTACCTCAAATCACAACCTCTAGACATCTTGAAGAATATAATCTTCAACTGTTAGGGGTTTGAAAATATGTTTGAAATACATCCTAGAATGAAGACCAGATAGAGACAGTGGCAGTTGAATGTCAGGAAACAGGGAGTGGAGGTGAAAGGTTGCGTTTTGGACTGGAGGAATGTATACAGTAGGGTTTCTCTGAGTTTTTAAAAATTCATTCATGGGATGTGGGCATCGCTGGCCAGGCCATCATTTATTGCCCATCCCTAATTGCCCTTGAGAAGGTGGTGGTGAGCTGCCTTCTTGAACTGCTGCAGTCCATGTGCGGTAGGTACACCTACAGTGCTGTTAGGAAGGGAGTTCCAGGATTTTGACCCAGCGACAGTGAAGGAACGGCGATATAGTTCCAAGTCAGGATGGTGTGTGCCTTGGAGGGGAACTTGCAGGTGGTGATGTTCCCATGCATTTGCTGCCCTTGTCCTTCTAGTTGGTAGTGGCTGCGGGTTTGGAAGGTGCTGTTTGAGGAGCCTTGGTGCGTTGCTGCAGTGCATCTTGTAGATGGTACACACTGCTGCCACTGTGTGTCAGTGGTGGAGGGAGTGAATGTTTGTAGATGGGGTGCCAATCAAGTGGGCTGCTTTGTCCTGGATGGTGTTGAGCTTCTTGAGTGTTGTTGAAGCTGCATCCATCCAGGAAAGTGGAGAGTATTCCATCACACTCCTGACTTGTGCCTTGTAGATGGTGAACAGGCTTTGGGGAGTCAGGAGGTGAGTTACTCGCTGCAGGTTTCCTAGCCTCTGACCTGCTCTTGTAGCCACGGTATTTATATGGCTACTCCAGTTCAGTTTCTGGTCAATGGTAGCCCCTAGGGTGTTGATAGTGGGGGATTCAGCAATGGTAATGCCCTTGAATGTCAAAGGGCGATAGTTCGATTCTGTCTTATTGGAGATGGTCATTGTGTGGCGCTAATGTTACTTACCACTTATCAGCCCAAGCCTGGATATTGTCCAGGTCTTGCTGCATTTCTACACAGACTGCTTCAGTATCTGAGGAGTCACGAATGGTGCTGAACATTGTGCAATCATCAGTGAACATCCCCACTTCTGACCCTATGATTGAAGGAAGGTCATTGATGAAGCAGCTGAAGATAGTTGGGCCGAGGACACTACCCTGAGGAACTCCTGCAGTGATGTCCTGGAGCTCAGATGATTGACCTCCAACAGCCACAACCATCTTTCTTTGCGCTAGGTATGACTCCAACCAGCGGAGGGTTTTCTCCCTGATTCCCATTGACTTCAGTTTTGCTAGGGCTCCTTGATGCCATACACGGACAAATGCTGCCTTGATGTCAAGGGCAGTCACTCCCACCTCACCTCTTGAGTTCAGCTCTTATGTCCATGTTTGAACCAAGGCTATAATGAGGTCTGGAGCTGAGTGGCCCTGGCGGAACCCAAACTGAGCGTCACTGAGCAGGTTATTGCTAAGCAAGTACTGCTTGATGGCACTGTTGATGACACCTTCCGTCACTTTACTGATGATTGAAAGTAGACTGATGGGACAGTAATTGGCCGGGTTGGACTTGTCCTGCTTTTTGTGTAAAGGACATACCTGGGTAATCTTCCATATTGCAGAGTAGATGCCAGTGTTGTAGCTGTACTGGAACAGCTTGGCTAGGGGCGCGGCAAGTTCTGGAGCACAAGTCTTCAGTACTATTGCCCAAATATTGTCAGGGCCCATAGCTTTTGCAATATCCAGTGCCTTCAGTCGTTTCTTGATAACACACGGAGTGAATCGAATTGGCTGAAGTCTGGCATCTTTGATGCTGGGGACTTCAGGAGGAGGTCGAGATGGATCATCCACTCAGCACTTCTGGCTGAAGATCTTTTCAAATGCATCATTGAGGATGGGGATATTTGTGGAGTCGCCTCCTCCTGTCAGTTGTTTAATTGCCCACCACCCTTCACGGCTGGATGTGCAGGACTGCAGAGCTTAGATATGATTCATTGGTTATGGGATCGCTTAGCTCTGTCTATTACATGCTGCTTACGCAGTTTGGCACGCAGATATTCCTTTGTTGTAGCTTCACCAGGTTGACACCTCAATTTAGGTATGCCTGGTGCTGGTCCTGGCATGCCCTCCTGCATTCTTCATTGAACCGGGTTGGTCTCCTGGCTTGATGGTAATGGTAGAGTGGGGGATATGCCGGGCCATGAGGTTACAGATTGTGGTTGAGTACAATTCTGCTGCTGCTGATGGTCCACAGTGCCTCATGGATGCCCAGTTTTTCATTGCTAGATCTGTTCGAAATCTATCCCATTTAGCACGGTGGTAGTGTCACACAACACGATGGAGGGTATCCTCAATGTGAAGGCGGGACTTCGTCTCCACAAGGACTGTGCGGTGGTCACTCCTACCAATACTGTCATGGACAGATGCATCTGAGGCAGGCAGATTGGTGAGGACGAGGTCAAGTATGTTCTCCCCTCTTGTTGGTTCCTTCACCACCTGCCGCATACCCATTCTAGCAGCTATGTCCTTTAGGACTCGGCCAGCTTGGTCAGTAGTGGTGCTACCGAGCTACTCTTGGTGATGGACATTGAAGTCCCCCACTCAGAGTACATTCTGTTCCCTTGCCACCCTCAGTGCTTCCTCCAAGTGCTGTTCAACATGGAGGAGTACTGACTCATCAGCTGAGGGAGGGTGGTAGGTGGTAATCAGCTGGAGGTTTCCTTGTCCATGTTTGACCTGATGCCATGAGACTTCATGGGGTCCAGAGTCAACGTTGAGGACTCCCAGGGCAAATCCCTCCCTACTGTGCCGCCACCTCTGCTGGGTCTGTCCTGCCAGTGGGACAGGACATACCCGGGGATGGCGATGGCAGTGTCTGAGACATTGGTACTAGGACTACTGCTTTTGATATGTATTACTGACTTGGACTTGCCTGTACAGGGTACATTTTCACAATTGATGACACTAAACTTGGATGTATAGTGAACTGTGAGAAGGATAGAGATCGACGTAAAGAGGACATAGATAGGCTGGTGGAATCGGCAGATGCATGATAGATGTAATTTAATGCAGAGAAGTGCAAAGTGATAGATTTTGGTAGGAAGAATGAGGCGAGGCAGTATAAAAAAAGGTATAATTCTCAAGTGAGGCAGGAACAGAGAGGCATGGGCTCGACGGGCCAAATGGACTCCTTCTGTGCTGTAACTATTCCATGATTCTATGAAATTGCTGTTTTCTTTAAAGTTATCAATTGAGAAGATTAATTTGTGCAGCAATTGTGTCACAACTGTACAATTCAGAGCAAACAATTTGCATCATTTTGCTATTAAAAAGACTGATGAACGAAACTGGGTTGTTCTAAAATGTAAGTAGCAGGGTATATTTATAAATCCCTCCAGGACACTCAGTGTTGTCCTTGGAGTGTTTGAGGCAGTTCTGCATAGTTCAGGTATATTTCTATCACAGTTTAAAAACTTTTTCTGCATTTGGTTGAATATCTCAGCTGATGGTCATTTTACTGACTGCCATAGAAGCAACCATGCCCATCTACTTAAAACCTATGTTTTTCTCCCAATTTTCTTTTGACCCTTTCTGGAGGCAGTGATTGTTGCTTGGATACAGTTCCATGGCTGTCAGTCATTCTACAGTTCTCCACCCATTGACCATTCTAAAACTCAGAGATCCTTCTATCATTTCATAAGTTAAAAAAAAACATGTTACTTAAACTTAAAATGCTGAAGAGTTTCAGTGGTAGAACCATATAACATTCTTACGAAATGTAAGCTGGGGTTTCCCTTGTGTTGGGGTTCTCCTGATTGTCTGCTGTAACCTGGCCAGGAGATTAGTGGGCACCCAAGATAGACATATAAACAGGGTTTCTGCTGAAGTTGTGGCAGCTGATTGGGAGAACCCCCGAAGAAATTCCTGGTGGTAGCTTTTTTTTAAAAAACTGACATGCTGTCTTGGTTTGTTTTTGTTATTTTCGCCCCCTTTTTCCTCCTACATCAATGTGTTTATTCTTTCCTGGTTCCAAAGACACTTGTCACCCAGTGAGATCTCATCAAAATGTGCTATGTACGACCCCAGACAGTGAGTCTCAGCATGTCCTTTGATCGTGGGGGCAACTCAGCTGTTCCCAGCCAACATCCACACAAGTACACTTTTCATTAGGGGTTAAAGGACTGCAAACCTGGTTTATTTTGCCCAACCTCGTTGAAGTATGCGATGCCAACCTGATTGAAATCTGCTAACTCAGCATAGACCAGGGATTTAATTTAGGATCTCCTGCTGCATATAGCTGAGTTGCATATTTACTTTACCAATGAAATCATCCTCTTGATATCTTCTATTTTTGTACTGAAATGCACTTGTGGTTCTGAAAGGGCAAAAGGTTCTCAATTTTGAAATACTTTTCTCCCTTTTGATTTGTCTTCATCTAGGTTAAATATTTGCTTGACATGAATATTTTGGTCTTCATTCCAACCATTATCTTGGGAATAATAGGAGGCCTGCTGGGAGCATTGTTCATCTCTATGAACATGAGAGTCAACAAATTTCGGATGGAATTCCTTAACTTAATTAAACATACGTTTCTGCGTAAAGTATGCAGGCTTATGGAGGCAGTCCTGATTCTGGTGAGTTTCTTATGACTTTAATGCTGAATGAAGATTATTTGTTTTCCCCTAGCGTTTTCACTTGTGTCTTCCTATTTGATTTCTGCTCTTTCACACCATCTTCAGGTGCACTGTTACACTACAGTTTGATGCTGATTTAGAATTATAGAATCATAGAAAGTTTAAGGCGCAGAAAGAAGCAACTTGGCCCATCATGTCTGTGCTGGCCGATAAACGATCCACCTATTCTAATACCACCTTCCAGCATTTGGTCTGTAGCCCTGCAGCTTAGGGTACTTGAGGTGCATATCCAGACTCCTTTTGAATCAGTTGAGGGTCTCTGCCTCAACTACCCTTTCAGGCAGTGAGTTCCAGAACCCCACCACCCTCTGAGTGAAAAAGTTTTTCCTCATCTCCCTTCTAATTTTTTTAACAATTACTTTAAATCTGTGCACCCATGTCACTGACCTCTCTGCTAAGGTGAATAGACCCTTCACTCCACTCTATCCAGGCCCCTCAAAATTTTATACATTTCAATCAGATCTCCCCTCTGCCTTCTCTATTCCAAGGAGATACAATTTCAAAATTTGCAAATAACAGAAAGTTTGGAACTGTTATGAACTGTGAGGAGCATAGAGATAGACTTCAAGAGGATACAGACAGGCTGGTGGAATGGGTGGACACATGGTAGATAAAATTTAATACAGAGAAATGTGAAGTGATACATTTTGGTAGGAAGAATGAGGAGAGGCAATATAAAGGAAAGGCTACAATTCTAAAACGGGTGCAGAAGAAGAAGGACCTTCGGGTATATATGCACAAATCATTGAAGGTGGCAGGAAAGGTTGAGAAAGTGGTTAATAAGGCATATGGGATCCTGGGCTTTATAATTAGAGGCATAGGGTAAAAGAGCAAGGAAGTAAAGGTGAACCTTTAGAAAACAATGGTTCAGCTTCAACTTTTTTTAAATTCATTCATGGGATGTAGGCATCGCTGGCTAGGCCAACATTTATTGCTCATCCTTAATTGCCCTTGAGAAGGTGGTGGTGAGCTGCCTTCTTGAACTGCTGCAGTCCTTGGGGTGTAGGTACATCAACAGTGCTGTTAGGAAGGGAGTTCCAGGATTTTGCCCCAGTGACAGTGAAAGAACGGTGATATAGTTCCAAGATAGGATGGTTTGTGACTTGGAGGGGAACTCGCAGGTGGTGATGTTCCAATGCATCTGCTGCCCTTGTCCTTGTGGGTTTTGAAGGTGCTGTTGAAGGAGCTTGGGTGAGTTGCTGCAGTCCATCTTGTACACACTGCTGCCACTGTGTGCGGGGTGTTGTGTACAATTCTGGGAACCACACTTTAGGAAGGATCTGAAGGCATTAGAGAAGATGCAAAGAATGGTTCCAGGGATGAGGGACTTCAGTTACGAGGATAGTTTGGAGAAGCTGGGGCTGTTCTTCTTAGAGAAGAAAAGCTTATCATGAGATTTGATAAAGGTGTTCAAAATCATGAGGGGTCCAGACAGCGTAGGAAGGAAGAAACTGTTCCCATTGGTGGAAGGGTCGAGAGCGAGAGGACCCCAATTTGAGATGAATGGCAAGAGAACCAAAGGATGACATTAAGAAAAGTTTCTTCACACAGCAAGTGGTTAGGATCTGGAATGCACTGCCTGAGAATGTGGTGGATGCACATCCAGTCATGGCTTTCAAAAGGATATTGGATAATTATCTGAGTCGAAAGAATTGCAGGGCTACGGGGAAAAGGCAGGGGAGTGGGACTAGCTAAATTGCTCTTTCAGAGAGCTGGCAGGGACATGACAGGCAGAATGGTCTCCTTCTGCGCTATAATCACTCTATAATTCTATGCAATACACAGCAGAGCTCCTTACAAATGACCGTGGTGTCATGCTTATGAGAAGTTCAACGATGAAAAATTATAGACTAAAACTAAAGCATTACAAAAGATGACTTTACCTTTTTAAAAAAATGGAAAATGCTGGAAAAGATGGCTGCATATATATTGGAACATTGCCACACTGTCTGTTTAGAACAAAAAATATCTTCAAAGTCAAGAGGTGTCAATTGCACCCATCCTAAACACATCCTGAAACATTCCTGAATTTAATGGGTTCTTCTGAAACAAAGAAGGTGTGAAGTAGCCACATCCTGGGCCATTGTCGGTCACTATAGGGAAGAAAATCCCTGTCTCCCAGCAGAGGCGAGGTGTAACAAATATTTACCTTAAAAAGGCAGAGCAAGAGAGAGAAAGACCCAGAATGAAGCATCCAAGAAGCTTGTTTCCAGCTAAGAGGCTGGGAGAAATCTAGTAAGCCAGAAGGGAAGCACTCTGCTGTAGAATTCTACATCTTTACTTATGCAGCAGTGAACCAGAGGTGATCCACTGTCTTCAACTGAACTTCCAACCAAGAGAGAAACCTGCAAGCACCTCAGGCCTGCAACCAATGAGAACTTGACTTCCAAGAGAATACAACAGGTTTACCATGACCCCTCGAAACCTACCCCCCACTAACCATTGCTTATCCATTTTCCTCTCTATCAGTCTCTTCGTGTGTCTGCGTGTGCATGTGTGTGTGCAGGCGAGTGAATGCATGAGTGGATGCGTTTGCGACAATTTCAGGATAAGGCGTACTGATCAATAAATAATTGATTTTTTGTTTCAAACCTACAAGAAAACCTGTCGCTCTCTGTTTATCTGACAAGTAAAATACAAAGGGGTTAAACGCTCATAATAAAAAACACTTGCTGCGGTCAGGTGGGAGTTGAACAGTGGGATCCACCCAGACCCCTCACCATGTGGCCGTAACAATGGCATCCTTTTAGTGCCAATGAGTATAACAGATTGTCACCTGTTCACATCAGATGTAAAGCACTCCGTTTCTGTAACATGAATAATCCCCATTCAGCCTCAGGTCCTGGCACAGGCTGTTACCTGGACTAGCGAGCACCCAGCTCACTATTGGTAACTAGTTGACAGTGATCTTCAATAATGGAAACATATTGGTGGTACAACGGAAGAGAGGACCAACCTACTGAGAAGCAATTGTTTTGACTGTCCATCCAGCTACAGGAGATTTGTTGGGAAAGTGCCAACAAACTGGCATAATATCCCCATCTCACAGCATCATTGCCAAAGAATATCTCCTGCTCTCATTTTTACTTTGTTTGGCCCCTCACAGTGTCTCACGTGGACAGACCTTACACTTCACAAGTGGAATGCATCTCACAATTCGAGAACCAGTGGACGAGAGATAAAATAGGGACTGAAATAATTAAATACTCTGCAGGACACGATGACTCATGTGCTGCTGGGCCTGGGCAGAAGAGAGCATGCCATTGATGAACAGCATCATGTTAGGACTGAATAATGAAGATGGATGAATTTCTTGTGGTTTAACTTGGTTACCTTTTGGATCAAGGATTATTTATTCTGAGTTTTCATTCAGCAGATTAAATGGGTGTATGATGCCTGTGTAGAGGATTGGAAGGAATGGGTTTTCCTTTTATTCCACACTCTTATGTTCTTACTGATTTTGTAACCATGCTTTTTTCACCTCCTCAGTTGTTCATTACAGCTTATCCACTTAAAAAAATGTTTTAACATATTATGCCTGGCATATATTTTAATGAAAGCAGCATGGCTGAAATCCAGTGAGTATCACTTAGTAAACACTTCCTTGTCTGCCAATCGCAGTATCAATTAATGCTTTTTGTCTACTTGAGACTGGAAAAAATAAAATGGGTGAACCAAACTTTGCAAACGAAAAGGACTTAAAACTGAAAAACATGTATGACAGAATCATAAAAGTTGCGAGGCACTTCTTCACTTTTTGAAGAGGTGACTGAGGTAGTGGACAGGGGAATGTCTATGGATGTTATTTATATGGACTTCCAGAAGGCATTTGATAAAGTCCCACATAAGAGACTGTTAACTAAGGTAGAAGCCCTTGGAGTTGAGGGCAAATTATTGACATGGTTGGGAAGTTGGTTGAGTGGTAGGTGACAGAGAGTGGGGATAATGGGTAAGCACTCTGATTGGCAGGATGTGACTAGTGGTGTCCCGCAGGGATCTGCGTTGGGGCCTCAATTATTCACATTATTCATTAGCGACTTGGATGATGGTATAGTAAGTCATATATCCAAATTTTCTGATGATACAAAGTTAGGCGGCATTGTAGACAGTCTAGATGACAGCATAAAATTGCAAAGAGATATTGACAGACTAGGTGAGTGGGCAAAACTGTGGCAGATGGATTTCAATGCGGGCAAGTGTGAGATTATTCATTTTGGACCAAAAAAGAATAGAGCAGGGTACTTTGTAAATGGGAAGAGGTTAAGTACAGTGGGTGTCCAAAGAGACTTGGTGGTTCAGGTGCATAGCTCTTTAAAATGCCACAAGCAAGTGCAGAAAATAATCAAAAAGGCTAATGAAATGCTAGTCTTTATATCTAGAGGATTGGAGTATAAAGACACAGAGGTTATGCTGCAGCTGTACAAAACCCTGGTAAGACCCCACTTGGAGTACTGTGAGCAGTTCTGGGCACCACACCTTAGGAAGGATATATTGGCCTTGGAGGGAGTGCAACGTAGGTTTACAAGAATGATACCTGGACTATAGGGGTTAAGTTACGAGGAGAGATTACACAAATTAGGCCTGTTTTCACTAGAATTTAGAAGGTTAAGGGGTGATCTGATCGAAGTCTTCAAGATATTAACAGGAAAAGACAGGCTAGATAAAGATAAACTATTTCCACTGGTTGGAGATTCTAAAACTAGGGGGCACAGTCTAAAAATTAGGACCAGACCGTTCAGGAGAGATGTTAGGAAGCACTTCTTCACACAAAGGGTGGTAGAGGTTTGGAACTCTCTCCCACAAACAGCAGTTGAAGCTAGAACAGTTGTTAATTTTAAATCTGAGATAGATAGATTTTTGTTAAGCAAAGATATTAAGGGATCTGGGCCAAAGGCAGGTATATGGAGTTAGGCCGTGGATCAGCCATGATCTCATTGAATGGCGGGACAGGCTCGAGGGGCTGAATGGCCTACTTCTGTTCCTAAGTTCCTATGTTCCTATGCTCGTTGGTGTGTGTCCTGGTTAGATCTTTGCAGTTTGAGGATTTTAATTGGAAAGCACTGCTTCATTAAATGACTGCATTTTAAGCATCTTTTAAAGCTCACGTGTGAAAATACTCAAACTTCTTATCAATGAAAGATTTATTATACTCATGTAACTTTTATATTAATTTCTTTCCAACAAAGATAATTGTAATCAGAAGATTTATAAAGTTTGGTCTTTTGTGATCACTCTGTTTTTCAGGTAATCACAATTACGGTTACTGTCTATGTGCCTTCCTGCTTCCCGTGCACACCACTCTATAGCCACAGTGAACCAGAAAACAGGTAAGAACATGCTTTTCACTTCCAATTTTCTACCTTCCCTCCCTTCCCTTCTTGAAAATTTTAGTTCCTCAATGGAATACTATTTCACAGAAGCTGTTAGTTCATCCAAGTGGCCATTATTTGTGTATGAGATTTGGCTGTGAATGTGGGCAGGCTATTCGCCTGTGCAAGTTATCACAAATGAGCTTGATTCTGTTCTCACCCATTGCTCACAAACATTTTTCCTTCAAGGGTTATTGGGTAGTCATCTGTAGGGCCACTGGTATACAGTGACTGAATAAATCAAAATTAGTTTTTAATTACATGGAATTTCAGGATTCTTATGAGTATATGAGGGATTAAATTCTGAATCCTGTGATTCTGTCCAATTTTCCAAGAAAACTCTAAATAAATGGCCATGTTGATCAGGATTCGAAGTCATGGTTGATTGTTCCTTTCCTCTTCCAGGCTACTGCAGATGATTTTAGTGTCCCTCCTGTTGTCCTACTAGCTAACTCATTACCCATTGGGAATTGATCCTGTGATTAAACTGCATGGTTTAGAGCTGATACTTTTACCTCTGAACCAACTGAGAGCCCCAGATCGTGCATTTTTATTATACAGGATCCTTCTTCAGGATTCCTTTGGCAAGACTGAAACTATTTTGATTGACTACATCCAAAACACCATACACCAGACCCTTTCCCCCTTCGCTGCGCACTCAGGGTGAATTCAGTGGTGTCCTGTTTGATCCTTAGCTGACCTTCCTCTCACCTTGGGTCATCCACTTTGGACCTAAGAAAGATAGAACAGAGTATTTTCTAAATGGTGAGAAGCTAGAAACTGTGGTTGAGCAGAGAGATTTAAAGGTCCAAGTACAGAAATCACCAAAAGTGGACAGGTACAAAAAATTAAAAAAGGTTAATGCAGGGGTGGGCAAAATATGGCTGTGGGAGTTTTGGTGGGCCCGCGCCCGTGCCAGGAAATCCAGGGAGTCCAACAACCACAGGAAATAGTTGAAGGTAAGCCAATGATCCGTGGCTGGAGGTGGGTGTTTTGCAAGGTGGGAATGGAGTTCATCCACCATGTGAGAGGAGGGGAGTACACGTGGAGGAGCACTGAGAGCAGCACAATGTAAGTAAACCCTCTGATTTCTGCTGATGGGGTGCAGTTTGTAGAGGACAATGGCCCAAGGGAAGGACACATTGTTGACCTTGAGGTGATTGAGGGCTGGACTGGATGTGATGGTCTGTATTATAAGATAGTTTAGTCTAATCTCATTAGGAATTACTTGGGGAGAGCAAGGGTTTATGCATAAATTTTGGAGTTAGACAGACATTCATTTTTGGGCCTCAAAGATGAAAACCTGGCTCTGTGGATGATAATGTATAAATGGGCCTACTTGTAAGGTAATGTGAGTTTTTTAAAAACCAATTTGATGTGCAATTATTTTCTAAAATGCTGTGAATAACAAGAGTAAATCAAAAATCCATGAAACTGAAAAAAGATGCTTAAATTGACATCGTTGGAGGTCCCTATTTATAAATATGTGGCAGTATTAAATGTTTGCCAGTATTTTCCAAAATTCAAGTAATTAAATACCTTTCTCAGAAAATAGCTTTTAAGTATCCATAAATTCAAATACTTGATTAGATCAAAACATCAGATGCTACTTTGGCTGTCATGTGATTAAGTGATGCTCTGGGAACCATCAAAGATTTATTTAACTCTTTGAGATGGGCATCTCAGTGATAAGTTGTTTATGCACTTATGGAAATTAGAGTTGAGAAAGCATCTTCCGTTCCTGTACAGCTAAGGTTTGGATTTTTGGAAGAAGAATGATGAATGTAATTGAAAGTGAAGAGTGTGTGCTTTTAGGGTTTTGTAGTTTGAGAAAATTGAAAATTAGGAATGTGTTCCATAACAGATGTGGAACAGATTACAGATGCAATTCTTTTAAAATGTGCTGTGAGATTATTAAATCCCACCTCTAGGAATGAGAGCTAGAGGATACAGATCACTGTACTCCCCACAAGATGTGCTGACTGCCTTTGAGCTGCCTTTTGGTCTCTCCACATTTTCTCTTTCCTTTACTGTTTTTCCCTTGGTGGTTCTTACAACACCATACTGTAGGACACAGTAAAGCAGCACTTATGATGGCAAGACAAAAGCAAAATACTATGGATGCTGGAAATCTGAAATAAAAACAGAAAATGCTGGAAACACTCAGCAGGCCAGGCAGCATTTGTGGAGAGAGAAACAGAGTTAACCTTTCAGGTCGTTGACTGTCCTGATGAATGCACAATAAATGCCATATGGTAGCTGTTGTTAACACAATTCAATTATGTGCGTAGCCATCAATAGCTCACCAAAACTTGTTAAGTGGCCTTTATGTCAAGGGAGCTGGAATACTAAATGGTGGAAGTTATGTTACAGCTGTGCAGAGCTCTGGTTAGATTCCATCTTGAGTTTTGTGTTTGATTGCTCAGTGATTGATTGCTCTGTACTGTGTTTGTAAGACTGCTCACTTTGCTGTCAGTCAGCCCTGAGGGGCCATGGTTCCAAAATTGAAACTAAGAGATCTTGGCAGCCATCTGAATAAAGCCTACACACACAGAAATAAGAGTCTGGTTTCTTCATACTTGGGTACAAAACATAACATTTGGCAGCGAAGATGGTGAGTAATTTAAATTTACTGGCTCCAGTGCCTTTCCTGTCATTGCTGGGAAATCCTCCCATTCTGTGGGACAGATGGATTCCTAGGTTTGAAACCTACTTGCTTGCTATGGGTGTGGACGGTACAGATGTAGCAGCAACCTGCAAGAAAATGATACTCGTGCATTGCCTCGGAGCAGGAGGCCAGCGTATATTCAAGCAGCTAACGATGATATGTCAACGTTCGATAAGGTGGTAAAGTGCTCTCAGGAATATTTTGGCCCGAAGAAAAGTGTGATGATTGAACGATACATGTTCTGCCAAAGATGCCAGGGAAATGGGGAGCTCATAAAACAATATGTGATGGTTGGCCTCTACATGTAAATTTGGCACACTAACTAATGAACTAATTCATGACCAACTAATTGAAAAAATTCAATCTGACGAATTATGGAATGCCTACTCATGGAGGTGGATGGTTTGACTTTGGAAAAGGCCGCAACCTTGGCTGTCCAAATTGAAGCCGCCATGTTAGATTCGAAGATATTGTGCAAAAATTCGCCCTCAGGCTCAGGGTTGCAGACATGGTTTTCCCAATCAGCTCATGTGCAAGGGTTACGGACAGAAAGACCTCAGGAGGCTCATCAACACTTGCCCCATCACTGTCAGGCACTCTCGAAAATGTGCCCAAATTGTGGTGGTATCCATGGATTCAAAGAACCATGTCTATCATGAGGGAAAAAATGCGGCTCATGCTCAAAGATGAATCACTTCGTAAAGGTATGCAGGTAATCAAAGAAGAAGAAGACTTGTTCAGTTCGGCACGTGGAGGAACCTATTCCTGAGAGTGAAATACAGTTTGTGTATAGTATCGTGGACAGTAAAGCACCTGGTCCCATGTGCTGGGGTCACTTCAAGGATTGCACAGTCGTGATCGTGGGCATTTCAGTGTCGCTCCTCATTGATGTGGGTGCAAAATTATTCATATCGAGTGATGACCTCTACTGTTGTTGTTTTTCGCAACTTTCACTACTGCAACTTCAATCTTATGATGACTCGATTATCCAGATCTTTGGAATGATCACAGTTCCAGTGCGCTACAAAATGTCAACCTAGACAATTCACATTCTATGTGGCCAAAGACAGGAGCCTTATGGGGGTAAACCTGTTTGGTAAGCTTGACTTCAAACTTACAGACTCCACCGGAGCAGACATTAAGCAATCGATGATACAGACTACCCACAACAGTATCCTTACTTTTTCACCGGATTTGGGGAGATTAAGGGGTACTGTCATGCTCCTCGCATCGACACTTCAATTCCACCTGTTGTGCAAAATTTGAGATAGTTGCCGTTCGCAATCTGCGCCAAAGTGTCACAGGAGCTGAAACGACTGGAAGCAAATGGTATCATTGAGCAAATCAACTCATCCCCATGGATATTGAACCTAGGCATTGCGCGATGTAAAAATGGAGAACTTAGACTGTGTGATGACCTTAAGTTGGTCAACAAAGCAATTATTTTAGACACTTACCTGCTCCCTACAATCCAAAAACTATCAGCATCATTTCATGACTCCACAGTCTTTGCGAAGCTTGACATGTGATGGAGCTATCTTCAGCTACCACTCGTGGAGTGAAGCTGACATCTTACACATGTTAGACACGATGGTGTGTTTCAGTACCGCAAAAGGCCCAATGGACTAAGTTCAGCACCTAGCCCATTCCAGAAGATAGCCTTTTCAGTCTTGTCAGATATCGAGAATATGCTCAACCTTCTTGACGGCAATGGAATGGAAGGGACAAAGCAGAACATGATCAATGGTTATCAGCAGTGCTCACTCGATTCGCATAACACAATTTGACACTCAACAACAACACTCAACACATTTGCGGCATCTGACATTGACTTTCTTGGGTACAAAGTGACAGCGGCTGGAGTAAAGTCTACGTACAACAACATCAAAGCCATTCATGTGCCTCTGACCCTGTCTAACGTGAAAGAGTTGGCATCGTTTGATGGCAGTACCAACTCTTATCACGTATTTGTGCTCCAGTACGCAGAGATTGCAAATGCTACACAATGGGACTGGATAATCACCCAGCAAACAGCATTTGACACATTAAAGGAGAAGATAGCATCTCCACTGGTCCTCACGTATTTCAACCCACATGCGTAAATGGATGTCACAACAGACACGTCAGGAAATGCAATAGGAGGTACACTCTCAGTACATTGCAGGAAGCGAGTGACCAATTGCATACATGTCACACCCGTTGTTGGAAACTGAACACAATTACTCCACTGGAGAGTTGGAAGCACTGCTCTGCATCTACTCTTGTGAACATTGGCACATGTATCTCTGTGGTAGGATGTTCACCTTCCATACTGATCACCAAGTGCTGACTACAGTGTTAGCCATGTCAAGATCTGGTCAGCAACCTCTACACATCTACCGCTGGTCTGATTGTCTTTATCAGTACAATTTTGAGGTCAAGCAACTCACAAGTTCATGTAACTGAGTAGCTGACATGCTTAACTGCACTACTATCACAGACAGCATTAGTGATAGCGAAGCGACTTGCAACATCGAAGACAACGTAGTCCCAGTGATTTTGCATGCGACCATGAATCTTGAGACACGAGAGCAGTTGAAGGCAGAGTCCACGGCAGACAGTGTACTGCAGAAAGTAAGCCACTACCTAAAAACTGACTGGCCTCATGAAATAGAGGAAGAACTGGTCTCCTACTACAGAGTATGCAATTAGCTCGCATTGTTTGATGACATTGTTTGATTGTATCGCACGTGGAACTTGAGCCTTTAGCCCGAAAGCGCTACAGCAACAGATGTTGCATCTTGCCCATGAAGGACATTGGGTGTTGTTAAGATGAAACAGTGATCCCATGAAGCAATCTTGAGGCCAGCAATAGAAGAGTTCATCAGAGAGAGTGGACTGAATTTTATGGGCCCCCTTGAGGCATTTTTGGAGGCAGGGGAGCCCATAGAATTACAATGGGAGGCAGTGGGTGGAGGGCCCATTGCCTCTCCATCGCAAAGCAATTTTGTTGGGGGTGGGATAGGCCAAAGACAGCCTTCCCATTCAGAGGCCCATTGAGGCCCTTAAGTGGCCTATTCCTGCTGCCGCTGGGAATTAACCGGCGTTGGGGGGGGGGGGCTTCTGCCATGTAGGGAGGTAGCCCAGTAAAACGAGGCGATCCCCCTCTGTGGGCTTGTTGTGGGGGGAGGCTGTCATCTGTGGGTAATCTGTGGCCCACAGAGGGCCCCTGTCAGGGAAATCTTCACCTTCCTGAACCACCTTCCCCCTGCACTAAACTCTCACCCCCCACCCCCATCCCCTCACCGGAGCTTGCTGGTCTGGCTCCAACAACCCTGCCTCACTTACCTTGGATCTGGGCTCTAGTGTTGGGCCTGGGTCCAAGGCCTCTTGCAGTACCAGCAGTGGCCACTGCTCCCAGTGGCACTGCCGATGCTGCTGAGCTGCTGGTACTCTGATTGGGCAGCAGCTCCTGGAGGCGGGATCCCCATCTTTAAAGGAACGGCGATCCCGGCGCCAAGCTGTTAATTGGTTCAGCACCATAGAATCACTCCGGGGGGCAGCTCCAGCTGGATGAGGCAGGTTTCCCCCCGTCTTTTCGGCCTGCCGCTGGAAGCCCCGACACGGGCACAAAATCCAGCCCTGTGTAGCATGTACACTCAGTGAAAAATCTGCTAAACCATGTCCCACACCTCTACAACTGACTCCATGGCCAACAAAACCACGGCAACAACTCTAAGTAAATATTTTCAGAGAAGTGTATGCAGTCCCTAGCAATCAATGTTTTTTGCTTGGTATTCATAATCTCCATAGCAAATGGCCGGAAATCTCTACAAAAAAATTCCATAGCTACCACTTCAGTTATTGACATTCAGGCAAGTTATTTATGAAGTGGGGTTTGATGTCACTACGGACAGTAGACTGCAGTTTGTTTCCAGTCAGTTCACGGAATTCCTAGCAAGCTATGGAACTCACTACCATCTGATATTGCAATACAACCCGTGATTGAATGGTGGTGTCAAATATTTGAACAGGGTGATCAAGGACAGTTGAGAGCTTGCATGTCAGAGGGCAAAATGTTTGAACAATCCATTCATATGCTATTTCGCACATATCGATCCACCCCACACTCTCTGACCAGAAAGACACCAGCCAAACCTATGATGGGTCACAACATTCACATGCCGCTGACAATTCTTCAGCTGTCACTGCCATCCATTGCAAATGTCAGAGAGAAAGCAGAAAAAATCACGAAGCAAAAAGTCAAAGCGTATTCCAATAAGCGAACACACGCAAGGATATCACAATTCACAGTTCGAGACTGGGTTTGCATCAGTCTTCCAAATCGCAACCATAAGCTCTCGTCATCTCTATCACGACCTAAGAAGATCATGCGGTTGCTCAGTACCAACACTTATTTCTTGGATGACAACACCAAGTGGAACCTGAGACGCTTGATTATGAACAGACCTGAAGATTTTGACGATCGTGACTATGAGGATACATTTCCTGTTCTGATTAACGATCGTGATGTCGATCATCTACTTCATCAAGATGATCGTGCTGAACCACAAACATGTCTTCGTCGATCTCGGCACCATTATAGGAGAACTTCATATCTCGAAGATTATTTATGTACTTAGAGGAACAAATGGACTCCATGAAATGAATCTATATATATATGTTTGATGCTTATGAATGTTTAATTCAAAATAAGCTCCTGAGTTTACAAGGGGGAAAATATGTTGTGTTTGATTGTTCGGGGATTGATTGCTCTGTGCTATATTTGTAAGACTGCTCACTATGTTGTCAGTCAACCCTGAAGGGGTGTGGTTCCAAAAATGCAACTAAATGATCGAGGCAGCCATCTGAATAAAAGCCCACACACAGAGAAATCATGAGTCTAGTTTCTTCATGCTTGGGGTACAAAACATAACATTGAACACTGCACTCAGTTCTGGGCACTGTACCTCAAAAATGATATATTGGCCTTGGAGGGGGTGCAGTGCAGATTCACCAGAATGGTATGGAGTGAAAAAGATTAAATTATGAGACACATTTGCACAGACTAGTCTTATATTCTCTTAAATATAGAAGATTAAGGGATGAACTAATAGAGGTTTAAGATGATCAAAAGAGGTGATAAGTTAGATAAAGAGGAACTATGTCCTCTGTTGGGGAATCCAGACCAAGGGGACATAACCTTAAAATTAGAGGCCATTCAGGGGTGATGTCAGGAAGCACTTCTTTATACAGAGGATAGTGGAAATCTGAAGCCCTAGCAACAACAATTTATATTTATATAGCGCCTTTAATGTAATAAAATGTTCCAAGGCGCTTCACAGCAGTGCTATAAAACAAAATCTGACACCAAGCCACCTTAGGAGATATTGGGGCAGATGATCAAAAACTTGGTCAAAGAGGTAGGTTTCAAACAGCATCTTAAAGGAGGAAAGAGTGGCAGAGAGGTATAGGGAGGGGATTGCTGAGTTTAAGGCCTAAGCAGCTGAAGGCATGGGCACCAATGATGGAATGATTAAAATTGGAGATGCTCAAGAGTCCAGAATTAGAGGAGCACAGATATCTCGGAGGGTTGTTTGGCTGTCAGTCATTCCAGAGATAGGGAGAGGAGAGGCCATGGAAAGATTTGAAAACAAGGATGAGAATTTTAAAATGGGGGTGCTGCTTAATGGGGAGCCAATGTACGTCAGTGAGCAGAGGGGTGATGGATGACAGGACTTCGTACGAGTAAGGACACAAGCAGTAGCGTTTTGGATGACCTCAAGTTTACAGAGGGTAGAATGTGGGATGCTGGCCAGGAGTGCATTGGAATACTCAAGTCTAGAGATAACAAAGACATTGATGAGGGTTTCAACAGCAAATGGAACTGAGGCAGGGCAGAGTTGGATAATGTTACAGAGGTGGAAATGGGCGGACTCTGATGGCGCGGATATGTGGTCAGAAACTCAGGATCGCATATGACATTGAGGTTGTGAACAGTCTGATTCAGCCTCAGACAGTTGCCAGGGAGAAGGATAGAGTCATTGGCAAGGAACACAGCTTGTAGCAGGGACTGAAGACAATGGCTTTCATTTTCCCAATATTTAATTGGAGAACATTTCTGCTCATCCAGTACTGGATCTCAGACAAGCAATCTGATAATTTGGGAACAGTGAAGGAGTTGAGACAGGTGATAGCAAGGCAAAGCTGGGTATTGTCAATGTACATGATGATGGAGAGGGATCATGTAGACATTGTAGTAAAAGAGGAGGAGTGTGAAATATTAGATACGATAAGCATAATGTGAGAGGAAGTATTCGAGGGTCTGACATCCTTGAAAGTGAATAATCGTCAGGGCCGGATGGATTGTATCCCAGGTTCTTAAAGGAAGCCAGGGAGGAAATAGTGGATGCTCTGAGGATCATCTTCAAATCCTCACTAGATACAGGTGAGGTACCAGAGGATTGGAGGTCTGCGAACATTGTACGATTGTTTAAAAAGGGTGTGAGGGATAGGCCAAATAATTATAGGCCGGTCAGTCTGACCTTAGTGGTGGGCAAATTATTAGAATCAATTCTGAGAGATGTGATAAACTGCCACTTAGAAAGGCACGGATTAATCAGGGATAGTCAGCATGGATTTGTGAAGGGAAGGTCATGTCTTACTAACTTGATTGAGTTTTTGAGATAGTGACAAGAAGGATTGATGAGGGTAGTGCAGTGGATGTTATCTATATGGATTTTAGTCAGGCATTTGACAAGATCCCACATGGCAGACTGGTCAGAAAAATGAAAGCCCATTTGATACAGGGGAATGTGGCAAGTTGGATCCAACTTGGGTAGTGGTCATCGGATGTTTTTGTGAATGGAAAGTGGTTTCCAGTGGCATTCCACAGGTCTGGGTCCCTTGCTGTTTGTGGTATATATTATATTGGACTTAAATGTGGGAGGCATGATTGGGAAATTTGCAGATGACACAAAAATTGGCTGTATAGTTGATAGTGAAGAGGATAGCTGTAGACTCCAGAATGATATCAATGGTTTGTTTGAGTGGGTGGAAAAGTGGCAAATAGAATTCAGTCTGGAGAAGTGTGAGGTAATGCATTTGGGGAGGACAAACAAAGCAAGAGAATACACAATAAACGGGAGGGTATTGAGAGGGGTAGAAGAAGTGAGAGAACTTGGAGTGCATGTCCACAGGTCCCTAAAGGTGGCAGGACAGGTAGATAGAGTGGTGAGGAAGGCATATGGAATGCTTTCCTTTATTGGCTGAGTTATAGAATATAAAAGCAGGGATGTAATGCTGGAACTGTATAAAACACTGGTTAGGCCAGAGCTGGAGTATTGTGTACAGTTCTGGTCACCACATTACAGGAAGGACATAATTGCTCTGGAGAGAGTACAGAGGAGATTTACAAGAATGTTGCCCAGGGCTTGAAAGTTGCAGCTATGAGGAAAGATTGGATAGGCTAGGGTTCCTTAGAACAGAGGAGGCTAAGGGGCAACTTAATTGAGGTGTACAAAATTATGAGGGGTCTAGATACAGTAGACAGGAAGGACCTGTTTCCCCTAGCGGAGAGGTCAATTACCATGGGGCACAAGTGATTGGTAGAAGGATTACAGGGGACATGTGGAAAAACTTTTTCACCCATAGGGTGGTGGGTGTCTGGAATTCACTGCCCAGATTGGTGGTGGAGGCAGAAACCCTCAACTCATTTAAAAGGCACCTGGACATGCACCTGAAGTGCTGTAACCTGCAAGGCTACGGACCGGGTGCTGGAAGGTGGGCTTAGATTGGGCGGCTAGTTTCTTCCAGCCAGTGCAGACATGATAGACTGAATGGCCTCCTTCTGTGCCATAACTTTTCTATGGTTCTATGTGGAAACTGATGCTGTGTTTTCACATGATGTTGCTAAAGGGCAGCACGTAGATGAGAAATAGGAGGGAGCCAAGGATAGATCCTTGGCGGACACCAGAAGTATTGGTGTGGGAGTGGGAAGAGAAGCCATTGCAAGTGATTCTCTGTCTATGATTAAATAGATATGAATGGACCCAAGTGAGAGCAATTCCACACAGCTGGATGATGGTGGAGAGGTGTTGGAGGAGGATGGTGTGGTCAGCTGTGCCAAAACCTGCAGAGAGAGCAAGAAGAATGAACAGGGATAGTTTACCTTTGTCATAGTCACACAAAATACTGTTGAGGCTAGGTCAATTGAAAATTTCAAAACTGAGATTTAGAGATTTTTGTTAGGGAAGGGTATTAAGTTTTATGGAACCAATGTGGGTAGATAGGGTTAAGATACAGATCAACCACGATCTAATTGAATGGTAGAAGCAGATAAATGACTTACTCCTTTCCCAGGGTGGACATTACTCCTTTTTCCCAGGGTGGAAGAGTTAATTACTCGGGGACATAGGTTTAAGGTGAGAGGGGCAAAGTTTAGAGGGGATGTGCGAGGCAAGTTCTTTACACAGAGGGTGGTGAGTGCCTGGAACTTGTTGCCGGGGGAGGTGGTGGAAGCAGGTACCATAGAGACGTTGAAGAGGCATCTTGACAAATACATGAATAGGATGGGAATAGAGGGATACGGACCCCGGAAGTGCAGAAGGTTTTAGTTTAGGCAGGCATCAAGATCGGCGCAGGCTTGGAGGGCCGAATGGCCTGTTCCTGTGCTGTACTGTTCTTTGTTCTTTGTTTGTTCTTTGTCCTGTACCTATGTTCCAACGCATGTTTCAGGAGTGTTATCAGACAAAATTTGAATTCAAGACACAGTTGGAAATATTAAGACAGGTGACCAGTTGCTTGGTCAAAAAGGTAGGAGACTGAGTGAGACCGGCAGAGTTTAAAAGTGCAGCGGCAGCGGGAAGGAGTGAGTGAGACTGGCACAGTTTAAAAGTGCAGTGGCAGCTGGAAGGAGCGAGACTGAGTGAGACTGGTACAGTTTAAAAGTGCAGCGGCAGCGGGAAGGAGCGAGACTGAATGAGACCGGCAGAGTTTAAAAGTGCAGCTGCAGCGGGAAGGAGCAAGATTGAGTGAGACCGGCAGAGTTTAAAAGTGCAGCGGCAGCGCGCCTGCGTTTTGGGAAAAAAAAGCCAACAGTGATGTCACAGGAGAGCTGCAAGGTGATTGGTTGGTGAGCCACTGCTGTTAGGGAATAGGTCTCAATAACTGGTTAAGTATCTCAGGTAAGAAAAGTTTTAAAGTTTAAAGTTTATTTCAAACATAGTAAGTAGTGTATTTTTTGAGGGAGTTCTGTAGTAACGAGGACCAGGGAAGAAGGGCCCTAGAGTAACTGATATTATTGGACATTAAGATCTTCCAGAAGATTTAATTTAATTGAAAGGGTTAAGTCATGGCAGGAGAGCTGAAAGCCGTGGTGTGCTCCTCGTGCTCCATGTCGGAAGCCGGGAAGATTTCCAGTGCCCGGGAGCAGCATGTGTGCAGGAAATGTATCCAGCTGCAGCTCCTGGAAGCCCGGGTTTCGGAGCTGGAGCGGCAGCTGGGAACATTGGGGCCACGAGGCGGAGAGTATCGTGGATAGCACGTATAGAGAGGTGGTCACACCGCAGGCTCAGACCCCACATGCAGGAGGGCAATGGGTGACCAGCAGGCAGAGCAAGAGGACTAGGCAGGCAGTTCAGGAATCTCCTGTGGCTATTCCCCCTGCAAAACAGGTATACTGCTTTGGATACTGCTGTGGGGAATGGCCTCTCAGGGGAAAGCAGCAACAGCCCAATTCATTGCACCACAGTTGGCTCTGCTGCACAGGGGAGGAGTAAAAAGTGTGGGAATGCAATAGTTATAGGGAATTCAATTGTAAGGGGAATAGATAGGCATTCCTGTGGCCGCAAAAGAGACTCCAGGATATTATGTTGCCTCCCTGGTGCTAGGGTCAAGGATGTCTCAGAGTGGTTACAGGACATTCAGAAGGGGGAGGGTGAACAGCCAGTGGTTGTGATACACATTGGTACAAACAACATAGATAAAAAAAAGGATGAGGTCCTAAAAGCAGAATATAGGCAGCTAGGAAGTAAGTTGAAAAGTAGGGCCTCTAAGATAGTGATCTCAGGATTACTATCCGTGCCATCTGCTAGTCAGAGTAGAAATATCAGGATATATCAGATGAACACGTGGCTGAAGAGATGGTGTGCGGGGGAGGGTTTTAGATTCCTGGGCATTGGGACCGGTTCTGGGGGAGGTGGGACCAGTACAAACTAGACGGGTTACACCTCAGCAGGACCAGGACTGATGTCCTAGGGGGAGTATTTGCCAGAGTGGTTGGGGAGGGTTTAAACTAAAATGGCAGGGGGATGGGAACCTTTGCAAGGAGTCAGAGGAGGGGGGATCAATGACAAGAACAAAAGACAGTAAGGGGAATAAGAGAAGTGTTAGGCAGAGAAATCAAGGGCCAGAATCAAACAGGGCCACAGTGAAAAATAATGGGAAGGGGACAAGAAATGTTAAAAAGACAAGTCTTAAGGCTTTGTGCCTTAACGCGCGGAGCATTCGCAATAAAGTGGATGAATTAATTGCGCAAATAGATATAAACGGGTATGATATAGTCGGGATTACGGAGACATGGCTGCAAGCTGACCAGGGATGGGAAATGAACATCCAGGGATATTCAGTATTTAGGAAGGACAGACGAAAAGCAAAAGGCGGTGGAGTTGCATTGCTGGTTAACAAGGAAATTAACGCAATAGTGAGGAAAGATATTAGCTCTGATGATGTGGAATCTGTATGGGTAGAGCTAAGAAACACTAAGGGGCAAAAGACGTGAGTGGGGGTTGTATATAGACCCCCAAACTGTAGTGGTGATGTTGGGAATGACATTAAACAGGAAATTAGAGATGCATGCGATAAAGGAACATCTGTAATTATGGGTTACTTTACTCTGCATATAGATTGGGCAAATCAAATTAGTCACAATACTGTAGAGGAGGAATTCTTGGAGTGCATATGGGATGGTATTCTGGACCAATACGTTGAGGAACCAACTAGAGAACAGGCCATCCTAGACTGGGTATTATGTAATGAGAGAGGAATAATTAACAATCTAGTGGTGCGAGACCCCTTGGGGTTGAGCGACCATAATATGATAGAATTCTTCATCAAGATGGAGAGTGACGTAGTTGATTCTGAGACTAGGGTCCTGAATCTTAGTAAAGGAAACTACGAAGGTATGAGGCGCGGGTTGGCCATGACGGATTGGGAAATGTTACTTAAAGGAATGAAGGTGGATAGGCAATGGCAAACATTTAAAGAGCGCATGGATGAACTGCAACAATTGTTTATCCCTGTCTGGTGCAAAAGTAAAACGGGAAAGGTAACCAAACCATGGCTTACAAGAAAAATTAGAGATAGCATTAGATCCAAGGAAGAGGCATATAAATTTTCCATGAAAAACAACAGACCTGAGGATTGGGAACAGTTTAGAATTCACAAAGGAGAACCAAGGGATTGATTAAGAGGGGGAAAATAGAGTACGAGAGCATGCTTGCTGGGAACATAAAAACTGACTGCAAAAATTTCTGTAGGTATGTGAAGAAAAAAAGATTGGTGAAGACATATGTAGGTTCCTTACAGTCAGAAACAGGGGAATTTATTATGGGAATAAAGAAATGGTTGACCAATTAAATGCATACTTTGGTTCTGTCTTCACAAAGGAGGACACAAATATCAAACCAGAAATGTTGGGGACAGAGGGCTTAGTGAGAGAGAGGAACTGAAAGAAATCAGTATTAGTAGAGAAATGGTGTTGGGGAAATTGATGGGATTGAAGGCCGATAAATCCCCAGGGCTTGATGGTATGCATCCCAGAGTACTTAAGGAAGTGGCCCGAGAAATAATGGATGTCATCTTCCAAGATTCTATAGTCTTTGGAACAGTTCCTACAGATTGGAGGGTAGCTAATGTAACCCCACTATTTAAAAAGGGAGGTAAAGGGAAAGCAGGGAATTATAGACCAGTCAGCCTGACGTCGGTAGTGGGGAAAATTCTAGAGTTCATTATCAAAGATTTATAGCAGAACACTTAGAGAACAGTGGTAAAATCGGGCAGAGTCAGCATGGATTTATAAAGAACAAAGAACAGTACAGCACAGGAACAGGCAATTCGGCCCTCCAAGCCTGCGCTGATCTTGATGCCTGCCAAAACTAACACCTTCTGCACTTCCGGGGCCCATATCCCTCTATTCCCATCCTATTCATATATTTGTCAAGATGTCTCTTAAACGTCGCTATCGTATTTGCTTCCACCATCTCCCCTGGCAGCAAGTTCCAGGCACTCACCACCCTCTATGTAAAAAACTTGCCTCGCACATCCCCTCTAAACTTTGCCCCTCGCACCTTAAACCTATGTCCCCTCGGAACTGACTCTTACACCCTGGGAAAAATCTTCTGACTATCCACTCTGTCCATGCCGCTCATAACTTTGTAAACCTCTATCATGTCGCCCCTCCACCTCCGTCGTTCCAGTGAAAACAATCCGAATTTTTCCAACCTCTCCTCATAGCTAATTCCCTCCAGACCAGGCAACATCCTGGTAAACCTCCTCTGTACCCTCTCCAAAGCCTCCACGTCCTTCTGGTAGTGTGGCGACCAGAATTGCACGCAATACTCTAAGTGTGGCCTAACTAAGGTTCTGTACAGCTGCAACATGACTTGCCAATTTTTATACTCTATGCCCCGACCGATGAAGGCAAGCATGCCGTATGCCTTCTTGACTACCTTATCCACCTGCGTTGCCACTTTCAGTGACCTGTGGACCTGTACGCCCAGATCTCTCTGCCGGTCAATACTCCTAAGGGCTCTGCCATTTACTGTATACCTTCCACCTGCATTAGAACTTCCAAAATGCATTACCTCACATTTGTCCGGATTAAACTCCATCTGCCATTTCTCCGCTCAAGTCTCCAACCGATCTATATCCTGCTGTGTCCTCTGACAATCCTCATCGCTATCCGCAACTCCACCAACCTTTGTGTCGTTCGCAAACTTACTAATCAGACCAGCTACATTTTCCTCCAAATCATTTACATATACTACAAACAGCAAAGGTCCCAGCACTGATCCCTGCGGAACACCACTAGTCACATCCCTCCATTCAGAAAAACACCCATCCACTGTCACCCTCTGTCTTCTGTGACTGAACCAGTTCTGCATCCATCTTGTCAGCTCACCTCTGATCCTGTGTGACTTCACCTTTTGCACCAGTCTGCCATGCGGGACCTTGTCAAAGGCTTTACTAAAGTCCATATAGACAACATCCACCGCCCTTCCCTCATCAATCATCTTCGTCACTTCCTCAAAAAACTCAATCAAATTAGTAAGACACGACCTCCCCTTCACAAAACCATGCTGTCTCTCGCTAATAAGTTTGTTTGTTTCCAAATGGGAGTAAATCCTGTCCCAAAGAATCCTCTCTAATAGTTTCCCTACCACTGACGTAAAGCTCACCGGCCTATAATTTCCTGGATTATCCTTACCACCCTTCTTAAACAAAGGAACAACATTGGCTATTCTCCAGTCCTCTGGGACCTCACCTGTAGCCAATGAGGATGCAAAGATTTCTGTCAAGGCCCCAGCAATTTCTTCCCTTGCCTCCCTCAGTATTCTAGGGTAGATCCCATCAGGCCCTGGGGACTTATCTATCTTAATGCTTTGCAAGACACCCAACACCTCCTCCTTTTTGATAATGAGATGACTGAGACTATCTGCACTCCCTTCCCTAGGCTCATCATCCACCAAGTCCTTCTCCTTGGTGAATACTGATGCAAAGTACTCATTTAGCACCTCACCCATTTCCTCTGGCTCCACGCATTGATTCCCATCTCTGTCCTTGAGTGGGCCAACCTTTTCCCTGGTTACCCTCTTGCTCTTTATATATGTATAAAAAGCCTTGGGATTTTCCTTAATCCTGTTTGCCAATGACTTTTCATGACCCCTTTTAGCCCTCCTAGCTCCTTGCTTAAGTTCCTTCCTACTGTCTTTATATTCCTCAAGTGCTTCATCTGTTCCTAGCCTTCCAGCCCTTACAAATGCTTCCTTTTTCTTTTTGACTAGGCTCACAATATCCCGTGTTATCCAAGCTTCCCGAAACTTGCCAAACTTGTCTTTCTTCCTCACAGGAACATGCTGGTCCTGGATTCTAATCAGCTGACGTCTGAAAGACTCCCACATGTCAAATGTTGATTTACCCTCAAACAGCCGCCCCCAATTTAAATTCTTCAGTTCCTGCCTAATATTGTTATAATTAGCCTTCCCCCAATTTAGCACCTTCACCCGAGGACTACTCTTATCCTTATCCACAAGTACCTTAAAACTTATGGAATTATGGTCACTGCTCCCGAAATGCTCCCCCACTGAAACTTCAACCGCCTGGCCGGGTTCATTCCCCAATACCAGGTCCAGAATGGCCCCATCCCTAGTTGGACTATCTACATACTGTTTCAAGAAGCCCTCCTGGATGCTCCTCACAAATTCTGCCCCATCCAAGCCCCGAGCACTAAGTGAGTCCCAGTCAATATTGGGGAAGTTAAAATCACCCACCACTACAACCCTGTTACCTTTACATCTTTCCAAAATCTGTCTACATATCTGTTCCTATACCTCCCGCTGGCTGTTGGGAGGCCTGTAGTAAACCCCCAACATAGTGACCGCACCCTTCCTATTCCTGAGCTCCACCCATATTGCCTCGCTGCATGACCTCTCTGAGGTGTCCTGCCGCAGTACAGCTGTGATATTCTCCTTAACCAGTAATGCAACTCCCCCACCCCTTTTACATCCCCCTCTATCCCGCCTGAAGCTTCTAAAGCCTGGAACATTTAGCTGCCAATTATGCCCTTCCCTCAACCAAGTCTCTGTAATAGCAACAACATCATATTTCCAAGTACGAATCCAAGCTCTAAGTTCATCTGCCTTACCTGTTATACTTCTCGCATTGAAACAAATGCACTTCAGACCACCAGTCCCGCTGTGCTCAGCAACATCTCCCTGCCTGCTCTTCCTCTTAGTCCTACTGGCCTTATTTACTATGCCCTTCTCATTTACTTCACTAGCTGTCCTACTGCTCTGGTTCCCACACCCCTGCCACACTAGTTTAAACCCTCCCGAGTGACGCTAGCAAACCTTGCAGCCAGGATATTAGTGCCCTTCCAGTTTAGATGCAACCCGTCCTTCTTGTACAGGTCCCATCTGTCCCTGAAGAGAGCCCAATGGTCCAGATATCTGAAATCCTCCCTCCTGCACCAGCTGCTCAGCCACGTGTTTAGCTGCTCTATCTTCCTATTTCTAGCCTCATTGGCACGTGGCACAGGGAGTAATCCAGAGATTACAACCCTAGAGATCCTGTTTTTTAACTTACTACCTAACTCCCTAAACTCCCCCTGCAGGACCTCATCACTCTTTCTGCCTATGTCATTGGTACCGATGTGTACCACAACCTCTGGCTGTTCACCCTCCCCCTTCAGAATGCCCTCTGTCCGTTCAGAGACATCCTTGACCCTGGCACCAGGGAGGCAACATACCTTCCTGGAGTCTCTTTCACGTCCACAGAAGCGCCTATCTGTGTCCCTGACTATAGAGTCCCCTATAACTATTGCTCTTCTGCGCTTTGTCCCTCCCTGCTGAACAACAGTGCCAGCCGTGGTGCCACTGCTCTGGCTGCTGCTGTTTTCCCCTGATAGGCCATCCCCCCCAACAGTATCCAAAACGGTATACCTGTTAGAGAGGGGGATAGCCCCAGGGGATTCCTGCACTGACTGCCTGCCCCTTCTAGCAGTCACCCATCTATCTGCCTGCACCTTGGGTGTAACCACTTCTCTAAAACTCCTATCTATGACGCTTTCCGCCACCTGCATGCTCCTAAGTGCATCCAGTTGCCGCTCCAACCGATCCATGCGGTCTGTGAGAAGCTGCAACTGGGTACTCTTCCTGCAGATGTAGTCGCCCGGAACGATGGAAGCGTCACGGACTTCCCACATCTCACAGGTGAAGCACTTCACCCCTCTAACTGACATTTCTATCACTAATTAGTTAATTGATATAAAATAAATAAATACTTATTAAATCCTTACTAAATTATGATACATTTCACTATGTGGTCCCTTGTGCTAGATTTCTGCAATAAATATTAATTGCTGTCTAAATACAGTAATCTCCTCCCTCTGGTTTAGTTACTCTACTTATTAATTAGTTAATTAGTGTTTTAATCAATTTTTATCAGTTTTATTTTCAAATTTGGTACAGTTTCCCTACCAGCCAATCAGGTCACAGCTTTCCTGTGACGTCACTTTTTCAGTTTTTTTTCGCACCCGAGGTAACTTACTCTGTATACTCACCGCTCTGGAACTCCGCCCTCCGAGTCTGCTCCGAGAATCCCCGAGGTAAGTTTTTTTTCTATTCACCACTCTGGAACTCCGCCCTCCGAGTCTGCTCCGAGAATCCCTGAGGTAAGTTTTTTTTATACTCACTGCTCTGGAACTCCGCCCTCCGAGTGTGCTCCGAGAATCCCCGAAGTAAGTTTTTTTTTCTACTCACCGTTCTGGAACTCCGCCCTCCGAAAGGGAAATCATGCTTGACAAATCTACTAGAATTCTTCGAGGATGTAACTAGTAGAGTTGATGAGGGGAGCTGGTGGATGTAATTTATTTGGACTTTCAGAAGGCTTTCGACAAAGTGCCACAGAAGAGATTAGCATGTAAAATTAACGTGCATGGGATTGGGGGTAGTGTATTGCGATGGATAGAAAATTGGTTGGCGGACAGGAAACAAAGAGTAGGGGTAAATGAGTCTTTTTCCGAATGGCAGGCAGTGACTAGTGGGGTCCCGCAGGGATCGGTGCTAGGACCCCAGCTATTCACAATATACATTAATCATTTAGATGAGGGAACTAAATGTAATATCTCCAAATTTGCAGATGGCACAAAACTGGGTGGGAGCGTGAGTTATGAGGAGGATGCAGAGAGGCTTCAAGGTGATTTGGACAATTTGAGTGAGTGGGCTAATGCATGGCAGATGCAGTATAATGTGGATAAATGTGAGGTTATCCACTTTGGTAGCAAAAACAGGAAGGCAGATTATTATCTGAACGGCTATAAACTGAGAGAGGGGAATATGCAACGAGACCTGGGTGTTCTCGTACACCAGTTGCTGAAGGTAAGCATGCAGGTGCAACAGGTGGTAAAAAAGGCAAATGATATGTTGGCCTTCATAACGAGAGGATTTGAGTACAGGAGCAGGGATGTCTTGCTGCAATTTTACAGGGCCTTGGTGAGGCCACACCTGGAACATTGTGTGCAGTTTTGTTCTCCTGATCTTAGGAAGGATGTTCTTGCTTTAGAGGGAGTGCAGCGAAGGTTTACCAGACTGATTCCTGGGATGGTGGGACTGACATATGAGGAGAGATTGAGTCGGTTAGGATTATATTCGCTGGAGTTTTTAAATTTATTTTAGAGATACAGCACTGAAACAGGCCCTTCGGCCCACTGAGTCTGTGCCGACCATCAACCACCCATTTATACTAATCCTACATTAATCCCATATTTCTACCACATTCCCACAATTCCCCTAGGGGCAATTTATAATGGCCAATTTACCTATCAACCTGCAAGTCTTTGGCTGTGGGAGGAAACTGGAGCACCCGGCGAAAATCCACGCGGTCACAGGGAGAACTTGCAAACTCCGCACAGACAGTACCCAGAATCGCACCTGGGACGCTGGAGCTGTGAGGCTGTGGTGCTAACCACTGCACCACTGTGCCGCCCTGTTCAGAAGAGTGAGGGGGGATCTCATAGAAACCTATAAAATTCTAACAGGACTTGACAGGGTAGTTGCAGGAAGGATGTTCCCGATGGTGGGGGAGTCCAGAACCAGGGGTCATAGTCTAAGGATGCAGGGTAAACCTTTCAGGACTGAGATAAGGAGAAATTTCTTCACCCAGAGAGTGTTGAGCCTGTGGAATTCGCTACCACAGAAAGCAGTTGAGGCCAAAACATTGTATGTTTTCAAGAAGTAGTTAGATATATTTCTTGGGTCTAACGGGATCAAAGGGTATGGGACGAAGCCGGGAACAGACTACTGAGTTGGATGATCAGCCATGATCATAATGAATGGCGGAGCAGGCTCGAAGGGCTGAATGGACTACTCCTGCTCCTATTTTCTATGTTTCTATGTTTATGGAACAATCTTAAAAGAGGAAAGAAATGTAGAGAGGCAGAGAGATTTTGGGAGGAAATTCAAGAGCTTAGAGCTGAGGCAGCTGAAGGCAGGGCTGCCAATGGAAAGGCGAAGGAAATCATGGTTGCACAAGAGGCTAGAATTGGAGGAACGCAGAGTTCTCAGTGGGTTGTGGGGTTGGAGGAGGTTACAGAGATAGGGAGGGGCAAGTCCATGGACGAATTTAAACAAAAGATGGGAATTTTAATTTGAGGTGTTGCTGGACCAGGAGCCAATGTAGGTCAGTGAGCACAGGGGTGATAGGTGAATGGGACTTGCTGCAAGTCAGGATATAGGCAGCGGAGGTTTGGATGAGCCGATGTTAACAGAGGGTGTAAGTTGGGAGGCTGGCCAGAACAGCATTAGAATAGTTAATCACCACCAAACTTACACCTCTGCAACATTCTCATTTCACCCACATAGTTGCTGAAACCTTCATGTACAGCTTTGTCACCTTCATGCTGAACTTCTCCTGTGCACTCCTCACTGACCTCTGATTTCCACTGTACACAAATGTGGTTTGCTATTCGCACCCCATCCTGCACCGTCCCACTCATTCTCCCTGTGCTATTGAACTCTACTGGCCCTTTGTCCCCAGGGTATTGATTGTCCTCATTCAGAAATCTCCCTGTGGCCTCTACCCACCTGACTGCTACCAAGTCCCCCTGCTGAATGATCCAGCTGGCACCCTCTAATTCCGCAACTCTTATTGTGCACTCCTCCCCTCTACTCCACTATTGGTGGAAGAGACTTCAGCCATCTCACCTTGCACTCTTGGAATACTCTTGGTCTACCTTTGCACCTTACTACACCACTCCCAGCTTCAAAAAGCACCTTTTCAATCTTTCTTCTCCTAACTCTTGGTCAGTGTATAGTCCCCCTTTATTTTGCTATGTGAAAGAGGTAATTTAAGTTCAAGTTGTAGTTACTGATCTTAAGTGAGAAGAATTATTATATTAATGTCTCCACTATGTTTGTTAAGTATTTTAGCTTAGCAATATCTCAGCTACTTGAATGGTTTCTTGAGGATCCATATGTGGAAGCAAATTTATGATATTTTTGAAGTCCGTTACCAAAGGAAATTAAACTGATATGTCACTTGAGAGTTGAGTTCAAGCCTAGTTTACTCAAAAGCTTTAAGCTATCATCATTTACTGTTATGATTGGAAAGGGTTGAAATTGAATACAGGCATCTACGTCAAAAACTATGTAGAGTACAATGGAGCTGATAGTTGGATGAATTAGCTTGGAGTCTATTTGTCTTTTCAGGGACTTTTTATGGTTGATGGGATTTCAATAACTTCATGCCAGTTTGAAAATAAATCTGTTCATAATGAACTCATGCTAGTTTCTCAGTTTCTGAACCTTGAAGAGAAGGAGGCCTTAGCAATAAAGTTACTGCTTGGAGGGGTGCATTGCAAACAGTAGACAAAAGAGGGGCATTCCAAAAATCGCCAGTATAAACATCCAGAACCTTCACATTAACATAAATTGATTTAACCATGAATTTAAAGCATTCTTAATTAGAAAGTAAATCTTGAATACAGTGTGCTGAAATTTCATTTGAGTTTGTGCTGCAAAAGATACATGTGTGCGTAAACAAGTTGTAGGCTAAATCCAAGCTGTTGGACATTTTCATATTTGTCTTATTTATTGAGGTACATTTACAAGGACTACCTTCCTAACTGCCAGTCCTGCAGTCCCTGGAGCTACTGCACTTAACTGTGTGGTAATATATTTAAATGACTTATGACAGGGAACATTTAAAATTTCTAGATATGACTCACAAGATATTTACTGATGTGGAAGGACATGCAGTCGATGCTGTCTATATCATTTTTAAGAAAGCGTTTGACAAAGTACCACATAAAAGTCTGGTTAACAAAATTGAGGCTCATGGAATAGGAGGGTCAGTGACAGCTTGGTTAAAAAATTAGCTTAAGGACAGAAAACAGCAAGGTGTGGTAAATGGTTGTTTTTCAGACTGGAGGATGGTAGGCAGTCATTTTCCCCAAGGGTCAGTGGTAGGATCACTGCTTTATCTGATATATATAAATGACTAAGAGGTAACTTTCAAAATTTACCAATGACACCAAACTTAGAGGTGTGGCAAACGGTGATGATGATACCAATCAATTGCAACAGGACATAGAGAGGCTAACAGAATGGGCAGACAAGTGGCAGATGAATTTAATAGGGAGAAATGTGAGGTGTATCTTGGCAGAAGGGATAGGGAGAGGCAATATGTACATAATGGCATAGTTCTAAAGACTGTGCAGGGACAGAGGGACCCGAGGGATCAGGTACATAGATCTTTGATGGTGGCAGGACATATTGCGAGAGTGGTTAGCAAAGCATATGGGATCTTGGGCTTCATAAATAGAGGCATTGAGTACAAAAGCAGGGAAGTTATGCTGAGCCTTTTTAAAGCTCTGGTTAAGCCACAACTTTAGGAAGGATGTGAAGGTCCTTGTGAGGGTGCAGAGGAGATTTACCAGAATGGTTCCAGGGTTGAGAGAATTTAGCTAATATGTTGGATTGGAGAAGCTGGGGTTGTTCTCCTTGGAGTAAAGGAGGCTGAGGGATGATTTGATGGAGGTGTAGTAGATTATGACAGGTTGCGATAAGGTGGACAAAGAAAAGCTGTTCCTATTAGCTGATGGTAAAAGGACTATGCACTGCCTGGGAGGGTGGTAGATGCAGGTTGCCTCACATCCTTTAAAAAGTACCTGGGTGAGCACTTGGCACGTCATAACATTCAAGGCTATGGGCCAAGTGCTGGCAAATGGGATTAGGTAGACAGGTCAGGTGTCTTTAATGCATCGGTGCAGACTTGATGGGCCGAAGGGCCTCTTCTGCACTGTATTATTCTGTGATTCAGTGATTCTGCGACTAGGGGACACAGATTTAAGGTTTCGGGCAAGAGATGCAGGGGGGCGTGAGGAGGAACTCTTTTATGCATGTGTGGTATTTAACTGGAACTTGTTGCCTACGAGGGTGGTGGAAGCAGAGAGGATGGATGATTTCAAAAAGAAATTGGATAGTCACTTGAGGGAAATAAATTTGCAGGGCTATGGGTATAGAGCAGGGGAATGGGACTGACTGGATTGCTTTACAGAAAGCTGGCACAGATTTGATGGGCTGAATGGCCGCCTTCTCTGTTGTAATGACTCTGACTGTTGCATTCTGCTCATTGTAGTTTATCCATCCAGAGCAACCTTACACACCACCTATTGCTGCATCCAATTGTTTCTTAAATGATTCCAGGCGATTCCACTCTTCCCAACAGTCCATTCCAAGTTTTGATCATTCTCTGTTTTCTCATTTGTTCTTTGGATTTGCCCATTCCTAGCTTCCCTGAAGGCATTAAGATTCAACCATTTAGTATGGGATTGGAATCACATGTAGGCCAGATCAGGTGATTTAGCGAACCAGTTAGGTTTTTACAAAAATCCAGCTCCTGTCATGGTAATCTCATTTGGTCCTTGCCCACAAATCACCAGATTTATTGAAATTAATTTCATAACTTTCCACGTGTGGGATTTGAGTACCTGATCTCTTGGGTTGCTTGCCCAGTGCCATAGCACTATTCTAACATATCCTTATCTCTGTGTGAAGAAGAACCTATTGATATCAGGCCGAAAATGACCTTCTATTAGTTTGTTCCACTCACACACCTAAAAGTAATATTCTAGATTAACATTTTCCATGCCATTTTCGCTATTATAAACCTTGATAGGGTGACCTCTCTGAAGTGTCTTTTCCAGTCAGAAAAGCCCAAGTGTTTCCTTAGTTTTTCTTCATATTCTCGTAAATTTCTAGTAGTGATCAGCTTCATGGCTTTTCTTTGCACTCCCTCTGGTGTTTGAATGGCTCCCTCATATCTTGGTTAACAGGAGTCATTGGAACTAAGTCTGTAAATGGATTATAACACTGTGGTCTTACTGGTTGTCCCTGCTTGAGTTCCAGTTCTCCATCTGGCAGGTCAATGTTCTGTGGTAGTCCTGCACGTCATATTCATTGTTCATTTTTTCACATAGAGCTAGAAACTTACATCTAACTGTGTGACTAGTGTTGAATTATTAAGAAGTAGCATTTTGGAGGTGGTACCTTGCTTTTTATTGAAATTGAAGCCCCATTTGCGGGTTGATCAAGATGACAGCCAGATTCCTCTGGAAGAGATGATTGACTTAAATGAATAGGAAGCATACATACAGTGTAAATTGCACTGAATTGTTCTCATTAAAAATGGACAAAATCCATATTTATTCTAAAATGTTACAAATCGTAACAGAGTTGTTGTCATTTTGATGCTGATTCTGGAATTTATAGCACACGTGAAGGGAACTTATACATCTTTCTGAGGCCCACTCATTTTATGATATGTTCCATTTTCAACAACCAGTTAGCAAGTATTCTTAATTTCTCTTCAACCTCTCCCTTTATTCTCTAATTATTATTATATCTTTTGTGAGAGACCTAATTGACAACTTTCTCTGAATGGTTAACTAGATCATTTAACTACAACATCTCAACTGAAGTTACTCACCCACTGAGTAAGACAGAGCATTTTAACTCCTACAACTGCCCACCCGGAACAACCTGGATTGGACCTGATGGTGTAAAACATTCAAATCAAACCTACAATCAAGGTAATGCTGGAACAAACTCTTCTGGAATTTTGGAGGGGGTGGCTATTCAATTCAGCAGCAGGGGCATTGGTCAAGTAAGTGGTGAATATTCCATGACATTCCTCTCAAACCTTGTAGATGGTGGAGAGTTTTTGAGGGAAGAGGAGGTAAGACATTCATCGCAGAATACCTGCTCCCGTTAAGCTTCTGTTCAAAAGTGGCCCCAAGTTGTTAATAGTCGAGGAATTTGATGATGGTGCTGATATTGAAAGTCGGCTGGAGGTTTTTGGCATTTTCTGTTAAGAACCAATTGGATATTACAAGTTTCTTTAGGTTCTTTTTGGATTGGTGAACTAAGTGGAGTCAAATGAGAAAAAAACATTCTTGGCACAATATCATCATTTGTTTCTTAGTGGCACTGCAGCTATTTGCATCATAATTTCAATAATGATATATACTGAATTGTAGTCTATCCCCACTACTGGTCCGGAGGTTTACTCTGGCTATCAATGACTCAAGACTACCAAATTATTGTTCACACATAGCACGCTTATTCAGCATTTCAAAATCTTATCTTCAGCAGAGATTATACTCACGCGTCCACGTAAACTAGGTTACTTAGGTTCATCCGAGAGTTGGTACGGAGGAGATGATCAGTCCTCCCCTTCCGAGTCTCCACTCAGTTGATCAGACTACTTAGTCCTAAGCTAGCTAGCTAGCACTTTGGAGCATGCTTTCTTATACGCTGTTTTGTGCATGCTATCTGTGTGACCAGCTCGGGATGGGCCGGACCTGATTACCCGATGTACAGTGAGTAGTTAGTCAGCTGTTGTTAACACCACGGGTGTGCTACATCAGCCACAGTCGGTCAACCTTTCACCGGTTTTGACATTTGCTTATTTTTGGTAGCCTCGTCCCTCAAATTTCGACCACATTGCATAGCTAGTTCTCTGTTCTCCAGCCCTTGTCTGATAACAAGGCATTACTTCACTCTGCCGACCCCCAGTCTCTAAGCAACCAGCCCACATGGCGCGTCTGTTACAAATTTAGTAGCAAATTAGACATGCCTTCATCAGACCTCGTAGGTGTTAGTACATCCACTTCCCCTTCAGTAGTTCAGTTACACCACATTGCTGTCTCATCACACATCCTATGTCCTTGCTGTGGACTTGTTTACCGCTTTTAGTCACGCACATTGCTTTCCCCACATACCAACTTACATACAGTTCATGGGTTGGATGGTGGTCGCTTACAGAATGTAAGATTTATATGAACTATAATAGTCAAAAATTGTTGTATGATCACTTTAGGAGTTATGTCCCTTTAAGAACTCAGTATGCTAATGAGCTAAATACAGGATGTAGTCATGTGACTAGAGGCCATAGTCTCTCTGCACTGTAACACCCTGGACAAAGATTCTGTAGATAGTTTTCTCTGTATTGTGTATATTAGTTTAGCTGTTAATAAACCTACTAAAGATATTCAATGAACTGGAATGCACGTACCTCATTATGTTACACCGTTTTTCAATAAAGGAGGCAGAGAGAAAACGGGGAACTACAGGTGAGTTAGCCTAACATCATTCATTGGGAAGATGCTGGAAACTATTATGAAAGAAGTCTTTACATTGCACTTGGAAAAGCAGAATATGATTAAAACAAGTCAGCATGGTTTTGCTAAAGGGAGATCCTGTTTGACAAATTTATTAGAGTTCTTTGAGGATGTAACTAGTAGAGTAGATAAAGGGGAACCAGTAGATGTAGTACACCTGGATTTCCAAAAGGCATTTGATAAGGTGTCACATAAAAGAATAATAGGCAAGATAAGAGCTCATGGTGTTCGGGGTAATATATTAGTATGGATAGAGGATTGGTTAACAGACAGGAAGCAGAGAGTGGGCATAAATGGGGCATTTTCAAGTTGGCAGGCAGGCAGGGTGCCACAAGGATCAGTGCCGTGGCCTCAGCTATTTACACTCTATATTAATGACTTGGATGAAGAGACAGAGAGTAATGTATCTAAGTTTGCTAATGATATAAAGCTCGGTGGAAAGATAAGCTGCTGGGAGGATGGAGAGAGGCTGCAGAGAGATATAGACAGGCTAATTGAGTGGGCAACAAGGTGGAAAATTAAGTATAATGTAGGTGAAGTTGTTCACTTTGGTCATAAAAATAGAAAAGCAGAATATTTTTTAAAAGATGTGAAACTGGTACGTGTTGATGTTCAGAGAGACTTGGGGGTACTCATACAAGGAACACACAACGTTAACATGCAGGTGCAGCAGGCTATTAGGAAGGCAAATGGCATGTTGGCCTTTATTGCAAGGGGATGGGAGTACAGGAATAAAGAAGTCTGACTAAAACTGTACAGTGATTTGGTGAGACCGCACCTGGAATACTGTCTGCAGTTTTGGTCTCCGCATTTAAGAAAGGATTTACTTGCACTGGAGGTGGTGCAACGAAGATTTACTAAATTGGTCCCTGGGATGAGGGGGTTGTCCTATGATGAGAGGCTGAGTAAATTGGGCCTATATTCTTTGGAGTTTAGAAGAATGAAAGGCAATCTAATTGAGATAAACAAGATTCTGAAAGGGCTTGATAGGGTAGAAGCTGAGAGATTGTTTCCACTGGTCAGGGAATCTAGAACACGGGGGCACAGTCTCAGGATAAGGGGCCAATCATTCAGGACTGAGATAAGGAGAAATTACTACATTCAAAGGGTTGTAAATCTTTGGAATTCTCTACCCCACAAGGTTGTGGATGCTCCATCATTGAATACATTTAAGGCTAGGATAAATAAATATTTGGTCTCACAGGGAATCAAGGGATATGGGGAGCGGGCGGGAAAGTGGAATTGAAATCCAAGATCAACCATGATTGTATTGAATGGCGGAGCAAGCTCAATGGGCCATATGGTCTACTTCGGCTCCTATTTCTTGTGTTCTTGTGTGTTATTTAAGGTAACACGAAGAAACTCACAACAAAAATGGCAACAAAAATCAGGGTGCCTATTATAGATTTCATGAGAGACCAATTACTTCACATCATTTTCATTAGGTTATTTGTTTTGTTTGCTGTTAAACGTTTGCCCTGTTTTTCAATTTCATAATTTTCTGTTCTTTTCAAATTAGTTTAGATAGTTTGCATATTTTTGGTTATTAAGGAATTTACTTCTTATTGTTATGGGTTTCCCTCGCCAGTTTTTAGTCCTTCTTTAAAAAATCTATGCTGACAGTTCAGTGCTGTACTAAGAGAATGCTACAGTTTCAGATGAGACGTTAAAGAAAGGTAAGCAGCTGCCCTTTCAGTGGACATAAAAGATCCCCTAACACTATTTGAAGATGAGCAGGGGAGTTCGTCCTATGTCCTGGCCAATATTTATTCCTCAACCGATACCACCAAAATCAGATAATTCTGGTCATTTATCTCATTGTTGTTTGTGGGACTTTGCTGTGCACAAATTGGCTGCAGCCTCTCCCTACATTACAATAGTGATTACCCTTTAAAATATTTCATTGGTTGTGAATCACTTCAGATCAAGGTCATCACCCTGAAACCTTAACTTTGTTTTTCTCTCTCCATAGATGCCTCCTGACCCGCTGAGAATTTCCAGCATTTTCTACTTTTATTTCAGATTTCCAGCATTTGCAGTATTTTGTTTTTGTCTTTCTAAACTGTTGTTTCTGTCTTCAGCTGCTGTACTTCTGATTGAAAATGGGCAGAATGGAATTGTGTATCTCTTCAGAAGAGGGACACATGAAGAATTTGGATATGCTGCTCTCTTCACAGCCCTTATTATTTACTATCTATTTTCTTGTTGGACAGCTGGTACTGCAATGGCATGTGGACTTGTCATACCAATGCTGTAAGAGGCCATTTTACTTTTGTAAACCTATAATAATGACTTGCTTTCCTGTGTACTCTCTAATAAGATCCACATATCATTGTCAACATCTCTGACAGAGCAACCTAAATTTTTGAAATAATACTTTACTTCCAGTGAAAACCCAAATCTTTCATCCTCCATAAACTTAAGCTCATCCAAAACTTTGCCATCCTTTTCCTAACTCACACCAAATCCTGTTTACCCATCATCCCTGTGCTCTCAGTTAAACAACACCTCAATTTTAAAATTCTCATCCTTGTTTTTAAATCCTTTCATGCCCTCGTCCCTCTCTATCTCTATAACCTCCTCCAGCCCTACAACTCTCTGATATACTGGTGCTCCTCCAATTCTTGCCTCTTAAGCATCTCTGTTTAATTGCTCCTTTGATACATGCTGTCTTTACCTGTGTCAATCTCTGAAACAGCCTGTCTTGCCTGTGAGGACATATTTGAGGCAATTGTTCGGGCATTTCTCCTATAGCCTACTCTCTGCTCCTCTGGATAATGACCCTGGTAAGAGTGGTCGAAACAGTAGCATAGGGGTATTATAATGAAGCACAAAAGTGATCAGCTAGCTGTCAGGTCTCTGCCGTGTGACTTGATAAACAATCCATGGGCCATATTAGTTTCCTTCTTCTGGGGTAATATTTAACATTTGATCTCCTCTATTTGTTCATCCAATGTTAGTTTCTTTGTAAGAAATCAGGAGGACATTAGGCATTTCACTTTTTGTTCTCATTGTGTAATATTTGAAAATCTTCACCAGTAAAATGCAACTGGACAACTATTTCAAGTTGTGATCTGAAATGAAATAGTTTTTTTTAAATGAAAATCTATGTGGTGTCCTAGAACTGATTGTCTTCTCTGTTAGGTACACTGGAGCATTATATGGCAGGATAATTGGTCTCATAATGGTGTCGATTTTTGGTGTCCAAACTGACAAGTATGGAGCCTGGATAGATCCTGGCCTTTTTGCAGTAATTGGCGCTGCCTCATATTTCTGTGGTGTTTCAAGACTGACAATCTCCCTCACTGCCATCATGGTAAGAAATGTTCATCAAAAAGCATCTTTAAATACAATATGTTTCCAAATGGTTGCTTTGTTTTTGCTCTTTACACTGCTAGTCAGATATAGATGCTTGAGCCAACACCAACTATATTTACACACTTGTTGGTACTGGGTCAGATTTCCCTCTGTTTCTGCCTCTGATCTCTATCTGACTGTCTTGTTCTTGTGCCCTGACCTATTCATGTTTTTCTTTATCTGTTGGCCAAAGCTTCTGGCCTTGCTGCTGTGTTTTGAAAAGACATTGCAACTTCTTTGCTCACTAGAGAATTGACCAGTTTCATAATATACCAAGTTCTGGGGCTGTCCCAAAGCCATTCCCTGATTCTCTCTTGTCAAATGGAGAGCAGGAAAGTGATAATCTTCTCAGGTTGCAGACCAGATGTGACAAGAAGTCAATAGCTGGGAGGGATGAGTGGACAGATATAGATCGGGGTAGAGAAGTGAGATTTAGAGAGGGATATAACACCAGGTGTAAGAAAACAGTGTATTTTCCCCCTCCAGTTATTCAAGTCTCCCTTGGCCATCTGTGAGCAGGTGGACTGGAAATCTGTTGTCAACCTCTGTCAATGTTGCTTTTGGGCTAAACGATAAAAGTGTATGAGAGCACTCTACTGACAACTTGCCTTTTAATTCTACTCATTTGGCCACTGCTTGACATGTCCCGACAGCAGCGTGGATGAGATGGGCAACTCAGCGGCTTGGGCGATTTCAGGCACAAAACCATGTCTCATTGTGCTGTGCTATTGCACTTTAGTGCTCTAACATGCTACATTGCAGCACCAGTCGAAAACAGTACTTGAGACAAAATTATTTTCATTTTTTCCCTATTACATTCCATTATCCATATTCTGCCTCCTGATTCCATGTCACCTGGGCATATACATCATAAGCCTTAAATATTGTTATCTTTGAAAACTGGAGTTTAATTCATTTGGAAATATTAAAAATGGGTGATGTTATCCAGTTTCTTTTCATTGGAGTGGGTATATCACCCTCCAATAATGGCATACACCTTCTATATTAGTCTTGTCAGAAAGTGTCAGGAAACACTTCATCACACAAAGGGTAGTCGAAACCTGGAACTCTCTCCACCAAAACGCTGTTGAGGTTAGGCCAATTGAAAATGTCAAAACTGAGATTAACACGCTCAATAATAAACTATAAAAATGGACTAATGAATTAACCTCCCAGAATGGACACACTTTTGCTACAAGGCAAATGGAATAAGAGGTCAAGTGACCTTTTCGGTTCTGTGAATACACATAGTGATTTCTGGAGACTGAACCCATCATCATGTCTGGACTAGCCTTGAAGAAAGCATTAGAAATGCTAATTGGCCCATTCAATGTTAATGGCTACGTTTTTCAACCAGTTGGACTAACAATGACCTTTGCAGACATAGAAAGGGGAATTTTATGCTCTCCCCCTGTCCCTAACAAGATGGATAGATTTTTATTATGCAAGGTTATTAAGGATTGCAGAACCAAGGAGGGTAGTTGGAATTAAGAAATGGATCAGCCCTGATCTAATTAAATGGCAGAACAGGCTCAAGGGGCTGAATGGCCTACACTTACGCCTATGTTCCTTTGTTCCCTTGTGGACCTCCCCCAATTATGCATCCCTCACAATTGTAGTGGCTGTTTCCTATCCATTTTTGCTCTCAGCTAACTGCTAAAGCCAGGAATGTTTGTTAGAAGTACCCTATCCTCTGTAAGAGACATTGATCTCCGGTTACTGCCTCCCTGTGCAGTGTGGTTGGTAATTACAACTCAGGTGGCTGAGTGCTTGAAACTACATCCCTCCAGGAGCACCTCAGTAGAGAAAACTAGAAAAAGGCATCTTGGACGGGCCTTGATCAACTTTCAAGTACTAGAGATGACAATAGTCAGTACAATGTGAGGCCTGCTGTGCACTGAGAGATGTTGATTTTTCCTTCAAGTTGGCATCCATGCCAGTATGATCACTATATTCTGGGTTTATCTCTGTAGAATGAGATATCTGTAACCTGCCTCATTGCAACAGTTCCCTGCTACCAGAGAAGACTTTAACTGGCAGTTTTGTAAGGGCAGAGAATTGACAGGAAAATGACAATAACTCTTGGGAGTAGGAGATTTTTATACCATTTTGAAGTATACGGTACAATCTCATAAATAGGTGCACATAAAAATGGAATTGTTCTTTAAGCTGAAAGTAACTCCCAGTCTTTTTTTAAGGAAGTGAAAGTAGATTTAGGGGAACTGTGGCTAAAATTTCCTGCAGTTTGTCAAATACCAGGTATTTGCAAATCAGCCAATTTGTTGCAATATTTTTCAATTAAAAAGTACGGTTCTAATAAATATGGGCCTCAACGAATAGAAGAAGAAAATAATGCATATTATAAATGAAGCAATTAAAGAGATATAGACAAAGGTGGAGGCAATGATTCCATGCCAAAATGAGTTTATGAAAGGCAAATCATTCTTAAGAAGGAATGGTTTATCAAATTTTTTGATCCAGAAGTCATTTGTTAAGGTGTCTCACAAAAGATTTCTAACTAAACTGAAAGCTGCTTGGATGCAGAAATTGGCTAAACAATGGGAAATGATCAATAATATTCAGTCCAATTGGCCAATGACCAATGGAGCAACATTTAATTTGATGATTTTTAAACCAGCAGTATTAAAATACATTGGAGCTAAAAATAGAGTGCAACTTGATATAATTGGGACAGAAATAACACGGTGGAACCACCTAAAATTACTTGACATATAATAGCCTCAAAATAGTCCAATTGTTTACATTACTTATAAAGGCAGTGAATAGAATTCAGGGAAGTTTAAGAAAGGTGATTTTATATCATTGATCTAAAGAAAGGAATGATAAATTTACTTATTTTCAATTGAAAAAACACATATTAGCCTTGGTGTGTGAAATCAGGGTTAACTTGGCTTGCTAGAAGTATCTGGTCTGTTCCCAGTTTTGCTATTTTCATTCTGTGGGATAAAATTTGGGCTTTCCCTCCCACGCAGTGGGCCAGCCAAAAAGACAAGCTCTAATCCTCGAAATCAGCTGTAAACTGCAAGTAGGAGGCAATTAAACACCTGAAATAGCAATACAGAAGCAAAGCCAAAGTCATCTGTTTACTTAGTATAATTGCTTTAAAATTGTGCATTACAGAGTGATGGAAAGCCAATTTTGTAGGAAGGAGCTCCAAGCACTATGGCTAGGATTCATTTTCATAATATTTCCCCCCTCTAATTCTGCTATGGTTTTGCTATCCTTGCATTAAATTACATAGGTAGCTGGGTGGGCACTGAAAATGGCCCGTAAGACTTACCTGCTGAGGTCTTGCTCCCTTCCCACAAATTTTTCTTTCAGCCCCCTCTTCTGATGTCTTTAAATATATAGCTCAGCTCCGATTACATCATCATGTCTGATTGCTATTTTCATCAGTCAATGGAATGTAAAATTGGGCAAGGTGTAAAATAGGTTGTTGATATGAGTGAGTTAGCAGTCTGCTGCCAAGTTAGGTTAAAATTACCCCTTAGGTGTCTATCCACAGTGAGGGGAGGGAACAGGCCAGACAGCTCGGTGAGGGGAGAAATGGTTCTTGGTGTGGCAGCACTGCTTTGTAAGTTTCTTATAGATCTGTGCAAATATTGAATTCAGTGTTTTGTAATTGGTTCCTGGAGTGCTTTACTCTCTCTATCTTTCTGTTTCTTTATCTCTCTCTTTGCCTGAGAAGCTTTCAAACCAATTTAAAAAAGGGCTCAAAATAGGATAAGGAAAGGTTCTCTGGAATAAATTTTCTTCTTCATCGCCAGGTAATCTGGTGGAGTAGATTTCCCATTTGTTATAGAAGCTGCCTGATTTTCATTCCTTTGATTCATGGGAATGAAAGTTAGGTGGATTCTATGACAAGCAAGTGATCCGCTCTGCAGAGAAGACATAAACAATCCCATCATTTCTTTCTCCCTGCCTTGCTTTCTGGCTCTCTTTCAATTTCTCTGAGCATGATATGTTTATAGAATATCTATAATTTGAACAAAAACAACACAAAGTATAAATTATCACATTGTGGTATATTTGAATTTGAACTGTGTTTTCCCTCTCACAGAAAATCTCAATATAAACTTTACCTAAATAAGGTATTGCCCCTCTGTGCCCATGTTCCAACCCCCCACACTGACTTCACACTGTTACATTGTCTCTGCTGGCAGAAAATAGCAGGAGATTTTCCTTATTGACTCAGAAACCCCCATACAATTGGTTCATTAAATTGAAACATTACTGAAACCCATTGATGTTTTTAGCTTCACCACTAGGTGTCAGGATTTCCAAAGTTTTAGGATTTTGGCGCCGTGTTTAAGATCTGAATGTGTTTGTAACAAAGAAATTATTATCATGCATCAACTGGGTTGGTAGAATGAAATAATAACCATGTAGCAATGGTGTTTATGTGTGGGAGAATGAAATAATAACTATGTAGCAATGGTGTTTATGTTACTAACAATAATATTAGCACCCCTCCAACTTTTGAAAGCATAGGCCTGAATTTTATGATGCACGTCAGGATCCCGACATCATGGTAAAAAGCGGGTCCTGAGCCTGCATTTGCTGGCAGCTGGACTGCCTGCGGGCCTGCCATCCAATTAAAGATGGTGGGCAGACTCGTGATGCTGCCGGCCCAGAGGGCCAGAAGCTCTGAAGCCTCAGCAGTACCACCGTGGGTGGTCACTGCCGAGGCATTCAAGGAGACCTCAGGAGCTGGGCCAAGTAAGTAAAAAAAAATGTTTTTACAAAGTCATGGGGCCGAATGTCGGAGGGGAAACCCATCTGCCTACCCTGCCTGCAGGCCCTTCTTTGAGCCATCGAACCTGGCTCCGTGGGCTGCTGCAGGGAGGTCGCCTCCATTTAGCTTTTGGCCTTCCCATGTGGCAGGGGTTGCCCTGCAATCAGCAAAATGCCGACAGCACTGCAAAATGGACCCTAATTGGGCCTTAAATTATGGTAATCAGCTGCTCCTTGGAGTGGGCAGCCACTCTGCATCGGGTCCTGCCTCTGGTAAAATGACCCGGCGGTGGGACTTCATCGGGGAGATGACCCAACACAGCTCCCTGTGATTCTACTGGCCCCCACGGCCTCCCTGCCCGCCTCCTGGGGGCTGGTAAAATCCTGGCCTATGTGTCATATTGCAACAGCTGTGGAATATCATTGCAAATATGTGGTTGTAGAACAGTGTAATTGGTTAAAGCTGTAGCTTACCACAACAGTCATATATTAAGGGGATACAGTCCAGTGTATCTTAAAATCAAAGAAGCAGTATTGTCACGATTGACAATGTAGATGACATTACTATGTCCCTCATTACATTCTAATGCTCTTTTTAATATCTGAAGCAGATGCTGATTTTTCAAATGACCACATTGTGGAATGCGAGCCGAGTGGCTAGAATAGGCTGGTCCAGGAGCTGAGCGTTTCTGAGAACCTTTATTATGATCATTACATTTTTCCAACATATAAGTTGAAACCTGACATGGGCTTTAAGTTTTCAGAGGCGATGCAGTTTCAGGAATGAAATGACTCCTTCACTCATGGTTCTGACCCATGGCTCTGACTCTAATTGGATTAACACACAGGCGAACAGTGGAAGCCAGCAGTGTTAGTCCAAAACTAAAGATTGCTCAAATTGACTTCCCCTGTGAAAATAAAAAAGCTCTATAGCATTTAAAAAAAAAACAGATTTCGTTAACTGTTACCTATTAGGAAGATATAGTGAAAGGGCAGAAGGTGGCACTACAGCTTCCAACTGCTTGCTTGTTCATTCATCTATTACCAAGATCTTCCATGGATCCAAATACTGAATAAGAAAGAGAAAAATGTGTCAAAATAATTATTCAGTGTGTAAATACGAAAATGCATTACTTTGATACCTTGTAAAATGTCACTGATTGCCATTAAGGCAATTTTGTGCACTTAGGTGAAGGATCTGTCAAACTATTGTCTCAAGTGAGCTAGGCCCATTCAGGATCAGCATTCAGCATAGCTTCTCACAGTGATAGCATTAATACTTCAACTGTACTGACTAAAGACACAAGCCAGATAAAAGCCAGGCAACTTCCTGTTACAGTAAACCAAAGAATAAATATTCAAGTTCAGTGTCTTATTTAGGCAGTTCACTTGCCAAAATCCTGAACATAATCATTCCAAACAACTGAAGATTTTTTGAGAAATTTGACACTGTTCTTTTGCTCAAAGAAAGCCACACAGCAAAAATTACAATGACTTTTAGATTATATTTCATACACTAACCTAAAACTTTTGAATTACTAAAGGATTTTGAGCAGTTCTTCAAAAGTTATACACTTTGAACCAGAAACTAGAATAACATCGTGTAACCAGAAGTGAATGGAATAAATTCAAGGACTAAATCACCCTTGAGCAGGAACCCATTACTAAGATTAACTGGGATATCCTGTATAATTATGTTGTTAATAAATAATATCCAGTTGAGTACCATTTTGGATTTTCAGTACAAAAAATGTCAGTTTCTGATAAGCAACATCAGAAACATATTTTAAAAATAACATGTTCGACAAAGGATTATTATACAGCGAAACATCTTTTGTATCCCACTGGTTATCACAGCCTTCTACAATCTAAGCAAATCCAAAACTGATCCAATAAAGTGTAGTGCTTAATGCCTAATACTGTAATCAAGAAAATTCTGGCTATTCTGATTGGGGGAGAGATGCCTTGTGTGTGAACACTACAGGTGAGAACATATTATTGATATTTAATTCCAAATGATTGTTCAGTAGATCTTAGTGAACTCATGCCTGTGCCTGTTTTTTAAAGAAGCAATTGAGTTACTTTCCAAGCAATTTTGACTTTGTTTTGCTTTCTCGTAGTTTGGGAAATGGAAATTAAATGCACAATAAGGGTAATTTTATGAATTTGTGCCTTTCTCCAGGGCTCCACTGGTCTCTGCCAAAGTTATAACAGGAGAATCAATGTGAAAAATCAAGGCTGCCATGCCTTGAATTTTACTCAGTCTGAAGAGATAGCATATTCCTCTTTTCTATTGCAAGCTGAATTAAAATGAAAATTTATTTTAATACAATATGGACAAAAAGGACTCAAGTTAAAACCAGGGTATGGCTTGTGTTGCAATTTTATGAGGCTTCAGTGGTAGCTTGGAGCCTTGGCAATGTCCCAGACACTGCCATCACCATCCCCGGGTATGTCCTGTCCCACCGGCAGGACAGATCCAGCAGAGGTGGTGGCACAGTGGTATACAGTAGGGAGAGAGTTGCCCTGGGAATCCTCAACATCAACTCTAGAGCCCATGAAGTCTCATGGCATCAGGTGAAACATGGACAAGGAAACCACCTGCTGATTACCACCTACCACCCTCCCTCAGTTGATGAGTCAGTACTCCTTCATGTTGAACAGCACTTGGAGGAAGCAAAGAGGATGGCAAGGGCACAGAATGTACTCTGGGTGGGGGACTTCAATGTCCATCACCAAGAGTGGCTCGGTAGCACCACTACTGACCAAGCTGGCCGAGTCCTAAAGGACATAGTTGCTAGACTGGGTATGCGGCAGGTGGTGAGGGAACCAACAAGAGGGGAAAACATACTTGACCTCGTCCTCACCAATCTGCCTGCCTCAGATGCATCTGTCCATGACAGTATTGGTAGGAGTGACCACCGCACAGTCCTTGTGGAAACGAAGTCCCGCCTTCACATTGAGGATGCCGTCCATCGTGTTGTGTGGCACTAACATCGTGCTAAATGGGATAGATTTCGAACAGATCTAGCAATGCAAAACTGGGCATCCGTGAGGCGCTGTGGACCATCAGCAGCAGCAGAATTGTACTCAACCACAATCTGTAACCTCATGGCCCGGCATATCCCCCACTCTACTATTACCATCAAGCCAGGAGACCAACCCTGGTTCAATGAAGAGTGCAGGAGGGCATGCCAGGAGCAGCACCAGGCATACCTCAAAATGAGGTGTCAACCTGGTGAAGCTACAACACAGGACTAACTGTGTGCCAAACTGCATAAGCAGCATGCGATAGACAGAGCTAAGTGATCCCATAACCAATGGATCAGATCTAAGCTCTGCAGTCCTGCCACATCCGGCCATGAATAGCGGTGGACAATTAAACAACTAACTGGAGGAGGTGGCTCCACAAATATCCCCATCCTCAATGTTGGGGGAGCCGAGCACATCAGTGCGAAAGATAAGGCTGAAGCATTTGCAACAATCTTCAGCCAGAAGTGCCGAGTTGATGATCCTTCTCGGCTTGCTCCTGACGTCCCCAGTGTCACAGATGCCAGACTTCAGCCAATTCGATTCACTCCGCGTGATATCAAGAAACGACTGAAGGCACTGGATACTGCAAATGTTCCGGCAATAGTACTGAAGACCTGTGCTCCAGATCTTCCCACGCCCCTAGCTAAGCTGTTCCAGTACAGCTACAACACTGGCATCTACCCTGCAATGTGGAAAATTGCCCAGGTATGTCCTGTACACAAAAAGCAGGACAAGTCCAACCCGGCCAATTACCGCTCCATCAGCCTACTCTCAATCATCAGTAAAGTGATGGAAGGTGTCATCAACAGTGCCATCAAGTGGCACTTGCTTAGCAATAACCTGCTCAGTGACGCTGAGTTTGGGTTCCGCCAGGGCCACTCAGCTCCTGACCTCAATACAGCCTTGGTTCAAACATGGGCAAAAGAGCTGAACTCCAGAGGTGAGGTGAGAGAAACTGCCCTTGACATCAAGGCAGCATTTGACCGAGTATGGCATCAAGGAGCCCTAGCAAAACTGAGGTCAATGGGAATCAGGGGGAAAACCCTCCGCTGGTTGGAGTCATACCTAGCGCAAAGGAAGATGGTTGTGCTTGTTGGATGTCAATCATCTGAGCTCCAGGACATCACTGCAGGAGTTCCTCAGGGCAGTGTCCTTGGCCCAACCATCTTCAGCTGCTTCATCAATGACCTTCCTTCAATCATAAGGTCAGAAGTGGGGATGTTCACTGATGATTGCACAATGTTCAGCACCATTCGTGACTCCTCAGATACTGAAGCAGTCCATGTAGAAATGCAGCAAGACTTAGACAATATCCAGGCTTGGGCTGATAAGTGGCAAGTAACATTTGCGCCACACAAGTGCCAGGCAATGACCATCTCCAACAAGAGAGAATCCAACCATCGCTCCTTGACCATCAAAGGCATTACCATTGCTGAATCCCCCACTATCAACATCTTAGAGGCTACCATTGACCAGAAACTGAACTGGAGTAGCCATATAAATACCGTGACTACGAGAGCAGGTCAGAGGCTAGGAATCCTGCGGCGAGTAACTCACCTCCTGACTCCCCAAAGCCTGTTTGCTATCTACAAGGCACAAGTCAGGAGTGTGATGGAATACTCTCCTATTGCCTGGATGGGTTCAGCTCCAACAACACTCAAGAAGCTCGACACCATCCAGGACAAAGCAGCCCGCTTGTTTGGCACCCCATCTGCAAACATTCACTCCCTTCACCACCAACGCACAGTGGCAGCAGTGTGTACAATCTACAAGATGCACTGCAGCAACGCACCAAGGCTCCTTGGACAGCACCTTCCAAACCCACGACCTCTACCAACTAGAAGGACAAGGGCAGCAAATGCATGGGAACACCACCACCTGCAAGTTCCCCTCCAAGCCACACACCATCCTGACTCAGAACTATATCGCCGTTCCTTCTCTGTCGCTGGGTCAAAGTCCTGGAACTCCCTTCCTAACAGCACTGTTGGTGTACCTCCCCCACACGGAGTGCAGCGGTTCAAGAAGGCAGCTCACCACCACCTTCTCAAGGGCAATTAGGCATGGGCAATAAATGCTGGCCTGGCCAGCGGTGCCCACATTCCATGAATGAATAAAAAAAAATTGATAGTGTCAGGAGCGATTTGTGAAATCGGGTGTCTGTCTTACACGCCTGACTTGTAGCAGGGTGAAACTTGGGTGTGATTTTTGAGATTAAAGGAGCAAGCAGAATCCTAATTTAAATGCAGAAGTTACTGAAATAATGTGGAGTTTCATGACCTTGTGCAAAGTTTCAATCCCAAAATGCAGCTCACCCATAGAAAATGACAGCTCAATGGACGTCACCTGGCTTAACCTAAATGTAAAGGAAGAGTTTTTCTTTACAGTTGGTTGTGAGTTGTATTGTTTTGCAGCAAGCATTTAGCTGCTCTGATGTTTAAGGTTTTTATCCTATCACAATATTCTGTGATTTTTGCTAAGGTCCACAGTTTGTTAGGCAGCACTTTTCTACAATCTTTGCCAGTCCAGCTGAAGTAAAAGTTGCAGCTAGGAGTTAATGATGTTGAAAAGATAGGGGGCTAAATATTCAATTTGACCCATAAGCGGGCATTGGGATCTCGATGTGTGATTACCTCATGCCCAGTCGAATTGATGCAAGCAGTGTACAAACTTAGTGCTGCTTGCTCATCAGCATGATTGGGGTGTGCAGCCCAGTGCGAAATGCACAGCTGAATGGCTGCATGCTCAGCTGGGGCCCAGGTGCGCGCGTGGCTAGCACGAATTACAGCCAGCCTGCAACTCTTAAAGGGAAGGTGCATTCAGGCTGCAGCAGCTGGTTCAACAGTTTCTGAGTCTTTGAGGGAAGGAATAAGACTGTCAATGGAGCAACAGGCCAGAACAGCTCCCAGGTTCTCTGATGAAGTGCTGGAGGCCTGGAGGTTAAAAGGAAGAGGGAGGACTTGTTTCCACAGAGGGCCAGGTGGGTCTACAGGCATACCCTGCGAAGGGAATGGGAGCAGGTGGCCATGGAAGTGACTTCCTGGAGCCTGGCCCTGAGGACCTAGCTGTAGTGCTGGAATAAGTTCAATGACCTCACATTGGCGACTGCATCTTCCAATGACATCTCCTACCTTTTGCACCACTACCACCAACTTCTCATCCCCGTTCAATGCACCACAGCCCTATCACTAAGCAATCAGCACTCATGCCTAACAGTCAGATGCTCCACCTCACCCTCACACACTTGCAACCCTCACACAAACATTTGCAGCTTCCACATACCTCCAGCTATTCAGCTATGGCAGATCCATCACCCAAACACAGTGCTGCATTCTTCCCCCTCTTTTAGAATCATAGAAAGTTTAAGGCACAGAAAGAGGCCACTTGGCCCATCGTGTCTGTGCCAGCCGAAAAACGATCCACCTATTCTAATTCCACATTCCAGCATTTAGTCCGTAGCCTGCAGATTACAGCAGTTGAGGTGCATATCCAGACTCCTTTTGAATGAGTTGAGGGTTTCTGCCTCAACTACCCTTTCAGGCAATGAGTTCCAGACCATCACCACCCTTTGGGTGAAAAAGCTTTTCCTCATCTCCCCTCTAATTTTTCTAACAATCACTTTAAATCTGTGCCCCCTCATCACTGACCTCTCTGCTAAGGTGAATAGACCCTTCACCTCCACTCTATCCAGGCCCCTCAAAATTTTGTACATTTCAATCAGATCTCCCCTCAACCTTCTCTGTTCCGAGGAGAACAACCCCAGCCTATCCAATCTTTCCTCATAGCTGCATTTTTCCAGTCCAGGCAACATCCTCATAAATCTCCTCTGTACTCTCTCTAGTGCAATTACATCCTTTCTGTAATGAAGGAAAAGGTTGCACATAACAGGAGGCAATAGCAGAGAACCAGCAGGGGAAAGGCACACTTGCATCTCCTGAGCCTTTGGAGGAGATGATACTCCATTTTATAAGCTTGCTGTGACTGAGGCCATTGCATTCAGCATCACCAAGAACATTGAGGATGATGGTATGTTCCTGCCTTACATATAATCTCAAATTCCACTTCACCCTTATCCTATTATCTGGCATGAAGCTGCAGGTGGTGTGACCAGCAATCTTGCTTTCCACAACCACCCCTGACTCCCTTTACCTGAATCCTCCCCTTCTGCGTCTTTGCTTTCAGAGACCCAAGAACTGGCACCTGGCCGACCACTGCAGCCTCACCACGAGGGGTGCAAGCCAGATCAAACGTCTGATGAAGAAACACCATCCCTTGATCTCAGATGCTGGCATAGCTGGTATTTTAGATGGTAGTATAGAGGTGGGATCAGCATGTGGTAGGTCACTGGGCATGTGGGCTGCAGCCAAGCTGGGGAAAGATTGCATGTGTGCCAGTTCACTAGATAGCAGGATTGCACACGAGTTCTGCTGCAGCGTACTCAACCGAGGACTTCGATGGGGCAGTGTACAGAAGAATGCTGATGGGCATGCACACAGAGGTGCTTGACGCACTGGCAGGCCTGCCACAGAACCTCTTGTCACTGTCAAAGTGCATGGAGGAATCCAACTCTGGCTCAGAGGCACTGCAACTATAGCCCCCATTCCTGTTGCAGGCTTGGGTGAACAGGTGACCAAATCCTCTGCCGTCCGTGTTTGGATGCACTAACACTCCATAACACCTCCAAAAACAATCCACAGTACTTCCACAAACTTTCCAATAGCCGAAGTAAGTCAAAAGCACCTCAGCTGCAAGTTGGATGCCTGTTCTTTTAAATAACGCTTAGTGGGGGTGAGGGGGGAGGGAAAATGTGGGTTCCTCATGCAGCTGAACACATATCGAGCTGGGAGTAATTAGCACAGGCAGTGATCCTGCAGGGTCCAAGTTTCAAAGCTGTGTGTCAAATCAGCTGGAATGGCTGAGTGAAATCATGATTTGAGCTCTCTTGATGTTTCTGGTGCACACATTGCATACCTGTTCTAGTGCCCTTCCCAGTATGCGGCACAGCACAAGCTGTGCTGGAAGTGCTGCACGCGCCATTTGCTGATCTCAGGGCTTCCGTAATGCTGGCACCAGCAGCACTATAGAGCCCAGTTCTGTGGCCTTGAAGTCAGAAGCCACCTGTGCATTTCTGTTCGTGTATCAGTCCTTCCATCCATAGCACCCTGAACTCTGGGCAAACTTTGCAGCCCTTAATTGTTTTCTTTCCTCTCCAGCTTGTGTTTTTTTTGCCACTGGCAAATGTGGGGCCACTCCATTTCTTTATATGGGTATGAATTGCAGACTGGCACATTTCAGCAGATGTCTCCTACAGTAGTTTGAAAGGATGTTGTTGAATAGAATCCTCATGCTATATTACTTTGTTTATATGACTTTATTAGCTACAGGAAGAGCTATCCGAGCCCTTGCAATTGCTTGCAAGTTTGCCGGCAATAGACAGCATAGCTCAGTCACTGCCTCTGCAGTGAAGCGGAGCTGACAAAGACAACTCTTGGTAGGAGTGAGCTATAAAGACAGAATTATTAAACTTTAAGAAATGCCCGATTCTATGTACTGCAATCCTAACAGGGAGAAGCACTCAAATGAGCATGTAAAGCCCATGATTTTAATTTTTACATTGGTAAATGAATGGACAGAAAATCAAGGACTGTGCACCATCTATTTTCCACAATGCATTTCCTGCAAATGCTGCTCCCCATTGGCAGCATGAGGGCATGCAATTTGTTCTTTTGTCCCCTTATCAAATCATAGAACTATAGGACCATAGAAAAGTTACGGCATAGAAGGAGGCCATTCAGCCCATCATGTCTGCGCCGGCCGAAAAAACTAGCCACCCATTCTAATCCTACCTTCCAGCACCTGGTCCGTAGCCTTGCAGGTTACAGCAGTTCAGGTGCAGGTCCAGGTACCTTTTAAAAGAATTGAGGGTTTCTGCCTCCACCACCGATCCAGGCAGTGAATTCCAGATGCTCACCACCCTCTGGGTGAAAAGGTTTTTCCACATGTCCCCTCTAATCCTTCTACCAATCATCTTATATCTGTGCCCCCTAGTAATTGACCTCTCCACTAGGGGAAACAGGTCCTTCCTGTCTACACTATCTAGGCCCCTCATAATTTTGTACACCTCAATTAAGTCACCCTTCAGCCTCCTCTGTTCTAAGGAAAAACAACCCTAACCTATCCAATCTTTCCACATAGCTGCAATTTTCAAGCCCTGGCAACATTTTTGTAAATCTCCTCTGTACTCTTTCCAGATCAATTATGTCCTTCCTGTAATGTGGTGACCAGAACTGTATGCAATACTCCAGCCATGGCCTAACCAGCATTTTATACAGTTCCAGCATTGCATCCCTGCTTTTGTATTCTATACCTCGGTCAATAAAGGAATTTATTCCATATGCCTTTTTCGCTACTCTATCTACCTGTCCTGCCACCTTCAGGGACCTGTGGACATTGTTATGACCGATCGCTCAAGACTGAGTGGCTGTATCCCACGGCAACGAGAATGCATATTTGAAGCAGGCTGTATCCTATGGAAATGGGAATGCATTCTTTGACAGTCCCTGGAGCTTGCTGCCTTAAAGTAATGGTGCAGGAAATCATTGACTGCACTCACATGGCTCTGCGGACGGCACATATTAACAGGGAGAGGTACCGCAACCGCAAGTGCTACCACTCCATTAATGTGCAGTTGCATTGCAGTAAACATGAATCTTATCGTCTCCATCTGAACTTCCACTCCAGCACTGAGACTTTGGATGGCTTCCGCCTGTGCTGTAGCGGAAGCTGTAACATCAGCCACCTAATGCTACATTACGACCGAGTCTACAAATACTATCATGAAGTTGGCCACCCACTTACACGCTGGAAGGGATGGGCGCCAAGCTTTGCGTGATACCTTGTGCCACTCTGGAACTGGACTCCTCCATGCTCCTTTGAGGCTGTTTGGCAGGCCTACCAATGTACCAAGCTTCTTGGTGTGCATGTTCATCAGTGTTCCATCGACGTCCTCATCTGAGTCCCCTGTAGCAGAATTTGTGTGCGACCTTGACCTGTGTTAAACTGGTGCTATCCTTTCTCCTGGCCTGGCTGCAGCCCACTGAGACCTAGTAACTCACCATATGCAGATCTTGACTCTAATGTTCACGCAGTGCTAGTATCTGAGACGGTGGCTCAGAGTGTCAGATCAAGTGACGGTGCTTCTTCTTTAGTGCGATGATATTGCTTTCACCTTTCCTCCTGAGGCTACTGCAACCTGGCAGGCAGCTGTTCTTGGGTGTCTGAAAACAGAAAATAAGAAGGGGAGGATTGGGGTGAGGGAACTGGGATGGAGTGGAATGCAAGAGATGCATGGTCACACCATCAGCAGCTTGCACTTCATGCCAAATAGCAGGATGAGGGTGAGGTAGGCTTTGAGAAGGGGCATAAGGCAGGAACATACAATTATCCTCAATGTCCTCGTTGACACCGGATACAATGGCCTCTGGCACAACTGGTTGCATGATGTGGAGCACCATCTTTTTTGTAGGGCTTAGGTGATGCAGGCGTCCTTATTCCCCCCACCCCTGGTTCTGCTCTGCTCCCTTTGATTGTGTGCCACTTGTCCTGCAAGAGAGAGGGCAGAATTTCCGTGATTGTGTTGCACTGTGCTTGGTTGATGTTCCTGCCATTGCTGAATAGCTGGAGGTATATGGGGGCTGTGAGAGGTGGGCGTGAGGCAATAAGAAGTTCAAAGATTTCACTGATCTTGACCACCTGCGAGAATGTGTGTGAGGGTGAGGTGGAGTATCTGGATGTTGGGCCTGAGTCCTGATTGCTATGGACTGCTGATAAATGCGTGGTTGGCCTGTGATGCATTGAGCAGTGTGAGAGGTTGGTGGTGCAGTTGGTATGAGATAACCTTTGAGGTTGCATTCATTGACCTTGGTCACCTGCATGAGATTATTGAACTTCTTGTGACACAGCTGTCAGGGACTCCAGGAATTGTCCTCCCTGGTCACCTGCTCCCACTTCTTTCAGAGGGTGTTCCTTGAGGGTCTCATGCTGCCTCCCCACTCCCATGGAAACATTGCCTGTCTCCTCCTGTTGACCTCCAACACCAAGGTCTCTGAAGCCTCATCTGTGATCCTTGGAAGCCTCTCTCTTCCCTGGTGCTCCTTTGTTTTTGCTTCCACTTGCAGACAATTCCACTTCAGGGAGTCAATAGCAGCTTCTTTGTAATGCGTGTGGCTCACTTTTAAGAGGGGTAGGCTGTCTTTAAGAGCTGGAGGCTAGCTGCAACAGATGATAGACTTGCATGCTGCTAGACCCCCTGTTGAGCATTCAGCCAGCCAGCAGTGCAGGGCAAGCTTGGCTGAACATTACAATCAGGCAAATGAGGAGGCAGCACAAAGTTTGTATGCTGCCTGCCTCAATAGGACCCAGCATGGGCAGACTGCAAATTGTGACCCCTGTACTCGAAAACAGAAGCCGTCAAATTTTTAGTCCCAGAAGTGTGATTCAGCATGTTAATACCCATTATCCTGGCAGCACCCTTGATGCTTCTGTTATGCAGCTGACCATAGGGCTTGCGTTATTTGAAGGTTCCTGAAAAATGTAAGTTTGGATTGCTGTTGTAAGATTAGCACTATACCTTTTTACCTATTGCTGCTGGGACTGGAACTTCCTACATAGCAGATGCCAAACACAATGAGACCCATTGCAGAACCTGAAGTGTTCTGTGGCACACCATAGGGATGTTAAAACAATGATTCCCATGCTTGGAGTTCTCATCAGGTGTTGGGGTTTAATTTAAGGTCCAGGCAAAATCTCTAAAATCGTTACTATTTGTTACAAGCTGCATAATTTTGCTGTTCAAAAAGTTAGCATGCTGTTGAATATCCACTTCAACTGCCCTTTCTCCCGTCATACCTCAGATGCTGGGCATCCCGATTGCATGATTAGTGGTCTCCATAAGGGCAACAACAGATTGCATTTATATAATACTTTTAATGCAGAAAAAGGCATGTCACAGAGAAATAATCAAAAGATTGACAGAGCCAAAAGGTGATATTGAAACAGATTTTCAAAGAAATGTTTTTTCAGGAAGGGTCTGAAAAGAGGTAAAGGAGGTAAAAGGGTCGAGAGAAGGAATTCCACAATGTGGGGTCTAAGCGGCTAAAGGTCACTAAGATGTCAGCCATGGTTTAGTTGGACTCATCTCTGAGTCAGAAGGTTATGTTTCAAGTCCCACTTCAGGACTTGAATACAAAAATCAAAGCTGACACTCCAGTGCAATGTTGAGGGTGTTCTGCACTGTCGGAGGTGCCGTCTTTCAAATAAACTGTTAAACCAAGGCCCTGGCTGCCCCTCTCAAGTGGAGACAAAAGATCCCATGGCACTATTTTGAAGAAGAGCAGGGGAGTTATCCCTGGTGTCCTGGCCGATGTTTCTCACTCAATCAACAATACTAAAACAGATTACCTGGTCATTATCACATTGCTGTCTGTGGGAGCTTCCTGTGTGCAAATTGGCTGTCACGTTTCTTGCATTACAGAAGTGACTACACTTCAAAGGTACTTCATTGGTAGTAAAGCGCTTTTGGACATCCAGTGATTGTGAAAGGTGCCATAGAAATGATGGTTCTTTCTTTTTCTTTAATAGTGGAAAAAGGGAGGGGAGCTGCAGAGATGCAAGTTAGAAGAATAGGGACTTTGTGAGGAGGGGGTGTGGGGTTGGAGGAGGTTACAGAGGGGTAAGGTCATGAAGGAATTTAAGCATGAGGATGAGAATTTTAAATTTGAGGTTTTGGGAGACCATGAGGGTCAGTGAGTACCCTATGGAACAAAAGGCATTGCGCACTTACCAATAAGGAGTGTATCAGTCCTGGGGAATGGAAAACTTTGGGAACCCAAGGAGACATTTTAACTGGGACCTGGTTGGTCAGGTCAGCCCAATGTCATTAATATGTGACCCAGTGGATGTTTACTTCTGGTCTCCATCAGCATTTGATTGGGAGGCTGCCAACCCGATCGCATGAATATGGGCGGCCTTCTCTGTATCACATCCTTTTCTGTCAGTCACGGGGGAACAGTACTATCTCTGATTCTCATTGAAAACAGTTTGCTGATTTCACAGCTGCCACTAACAGAATTCTGTTCTCACATGGTAGCAATTTCAAAACATGATAGGGAGGAGAACATGAAGAGATTTAAACACAAGGCAAGAATTTTAAATTTGAGGCATTGGGGGACTGTGAGTCAGTGAAGGGGTTCTGGGTGAACAGGACTTAGTGTGAGATGTGGGCAGTGGAGATTTGGATGAGCTGAAGTTTACGGAAGATGAAGAATGGGAGGCTGGTCAGGAAAAATGAGTTGGAATAGTTGAGTTTGGAGATGATAAAGGTATGGATGTGGGGTTCATTGGCAGTTGAGTTGAGGCAGAGGTGGAGGTGGACGATGTTATGGAGGTTGAAGGAGGTGATCTTTGTGTTAGAGAGTATAGGCTTAAAAGCTCAGCTTGGGGTCATCTAGGATGTTGATATTGTGAACAGTTTAATTAAGCAAGAGAAAGTGACTGGGGAAGGGTATGGAGTTGATGCCAGGGATACAGAGTTTGTGATAGGGGGCCAAATTTGATGGCTTCAGTCTTCTCACCGTTTAAAGATTGGATATTAGACAAGCAATGTGACAACACAGAGGCTGTGGAAAGGTTGAGAGAGGTGGTGGAGAGCTAAGAGTCATCAATGTACATGTGGAAGCAGATTCCGTGACTGCAGATGATGTTGTGAAGGGGCAGCATGTAGATGAGGAAGAGAAGGGGCCAAGGACAGATCCTTGGTGGATTGTGGAGGTGCAAGAATGGGATTCTGGCTCCTCCTTCATCTGCTTCTGCTGCAAAATGTCCCACTGCAGCACATTTAAATTTTACAGCATTGTGTTGGTTCAGATATTGCTGGGAGCTTGCCCTGCATGTTTAATGGTCTCCAACTCTTAGTCAAGGTGGGGTCGGGGCAGCAGGTGGAAGTCCCGTCCCAATCCACTTTTGGTGGTGAAACCACTTCAGAAGAAAATCTAGCTCAAATATGCAACATGTACTTTATAATTTGCAAAATAGTAAAGCGGTGCACAACAAATGGTAAAATTTATGTCCTTCTAATCTGTTTGTTACTTAATTTCAGTTTGTGATTAATCAAAGTAAAAGTAAAAAAAAGGAAAATGCTCCAAAATTGTTTCAAGCAGAAGTTTGGCCTTTGTGATTTGATTTCCAGAGAAAACACATATTAATTTATTTATAAGCTAGGAGTAAAGGAAGCCAACATTGTAACCTCCGCCCTGCCTTAATGCTGACCAGATTGTTTAATTCTCATTTAATGAAATTCTCGCTTAACCTAATCTTAAGTTAAAATATAAAACTTCTCTAACTTTCAAATATTATTGAGATTTGGACTAGTGATAAGCTTTAGCTTGCTCAAATCTGATCTGATATTTCCAATGTTCTTGCAGGTGGAGCTAACCAATGACGTACAGTCCTTACTGCCAACAATGGTAGCTGTCATGGTGGCCAGGATGACTGGAGACTTGTTCAACCATTCGTTGTACAGTTCTTTACTGAAGCAAAAACGTATTCCATTCCTTGAGCCAGAGCCTCGAGTCTTATACAAGAAGAAACTGTAAGTACCTTCTGAAACATCCAACAGCCTTAGCATCTCATCTGAACGTAAACTCAGGCATCTATTTTATGGTGCGTCTTAATGTTTGAGTTTAAATAATTGAATAAATCAAACTTATATACAGTGCTGACAAGAGTGGGATTTTAAAAGGATTACTTATACTGAATTCATAATTTGAAAACAGCTGGCATTTAACAATGCATTACAAAGGGTAAACGTATAGGGGCTGTTTTTCCTATGCTTTACTTCCTGTGTGCATCTATTTATAGGTTGTGACACTAAGGAAAAAGAGGAGAAACTCCTTGGGGTAGTTTGACTCTGGGTGACCAGTGATAGTGAGTTGGCAGCCTATTTTACATCCGTCCCAATTTTTATTTCTATTGAGGTCAGTGATCTTGATTCTAACCACCCATTGCCCCACCAGTAATGAGGTGATCGACTGGGGTTAAACCATAAAAAATGGGAAAATCGACCCCAATCTGATGTGTATGTGCCAGTTGCATTTTTATGGTGGTGGGTAGCATGACCTGCGAGGCCGGACCACTTTATTAATATGTTTAAATCAGGCTCCGGGTATTGCTGGTTTGCCAGCATTTATTGTTACTTGAGAAGGTGGTGATGAGCCACCTCCTTGAAATGTGACAGTCTGTGTGGTGTAGGTTCAATCATAGTGCTGTTAGGTGGGGAGTTCCAGAATTTTGACCCAGTGACTATGAAGACACAACGATATAGTGCCACGTCAAGATGATGTGGAGGGGAACTTGGTGGTGTTCCCATGTTCCTGCTACCCTTGTTCTTCCTGGTGGTAGAGGTCGCGGGTTTGGGAAGTGCTGTTGAAGAAGCCTTCACGAGTTGCGGCAATGCATTTTGTAGATGGTACACCCTGCAGTCATGGTGTACAAGTGGTGGAGGGAGTGAATGTTTAAGGTGGTGGATTGGGTACCAATCAAGTGGGCTGCTTTGTCCTGAATGGTATCGAGCTTCTTGAATGTTGTTGGAACTACACTTATCCAGGCATGCGGAGAGTAGTTTAATGGTCACCATTACAGATACTATCTTTTTTATTCAAAATTTATTTAATTAACGAAACTTAAATTCCACAGCTGCCCTGGTGGGATTTGAACTCATGTCTCCAGATCATTAATCCAGGTCACTTTCACTGCCACTAGCTGGAGCATGTCTGCTTTGAAGTTGGGCTTTGGGTATGGCAGCATAGTGGTTATATCAGCATTTCTTGTATTTATTTCAGATTTCCAGCATCTGCAGTATTTTGCTTTTATTATAGTGGTTATGTTACTGGACTAGTAACAGTATCATAACCACTATGTTACCATACCCAATGCCCAAACTCAGGGCAGACATGCCCCAGCCAGCGGCAGTGAAAGTGATTGCTACCGTGAACTTCTTGCCTTGGGGCCTTTCAAAGGGTCCAGGGGATTATCAGTTAGTTTGCAGTTAGTTTGCAATGCAATACTATGTAAAGCAGGTTTACTGATGCCTTATTTACTTTAATGAACTGTTTGTTTGATGCAAGCATGGACAACAGAAATAATTCCATGATATTTATTTCATTTTTTGTTATTTGCTCGGGGGATGTGGGCATCCCTGGCTATGCCAGCATTTATTGCCCATCTCAAATTGCCCTTGAGAAGGTGGGGTGGTGGCACACATATGCAGTCCTGCGCGGTTTGTATGCTGGTTGCCAGAAATGTGTGGTGTTCCTAGTGACAATATTGATCAGATACAAATGATAGGATATAGATTGAATGATATATTCACATATTTTGCATCTCACTACAATACATCTGAACTCAAGAGGTGAGGTGAGAGTGACTGCTCTTGACATCAAGGTAGCATTTGACCAAATATAGCAAGTATAACAAAACTGGAGCCAATGGGAATCAGACAGAAAACGCTCCTCTGGTTGGAGTCGTACTTAGTACAAAGGAAGATGGTTGTGGTTGTTGGAGGTCAATCATCTGAACTCCAGGACATCACTGCAGGAGTTCCTCAGAGTAGTGTCCTAGGCCCAACATTCTTCAGCTGCTTCATCAATGACCTTTCTTCAATCATAAGGTCAGAAGTTGGGATGTTCGCTGATGATTGCACAATGTTCAGCACCATTCCTGACTCCTCAGATACCGAAGCAGTCCGTGCAGAAATGCAGCAAGACCTGGACAATATCCAGTCTTGGGGTGATAAGTTGCAAGGAACATTCGTGCCACACATGTGCCAGAAAATGACCATCTCCAACAAGAGAGAATCCAATCATCTTCCCTTGACATTCAATGGCATTACGATTGTTGAATCCCCCACTATCAACATCCTAGGGGCTACCATTGACCAGAAACTGAACTGGAGTAGCCATATAAATACCGTGGCTACAAGAGCAGGTCAGAGGCTAGGAATCCTGCGGCGAGTAACTCATCTCCTGACTCCTCAAAGTCTGTCCTCCATCTACAAGGCACAAGTCAGGAGTGTGATGGAATACTCTCCACTTGCCTGGATGGGTGCAGCTCCAACAACACTCAAGAAGCTCGACACCATCCAGGACAAAGCAGCCACTTGATTGTCACCCCATCCACAAACATTCACTCCCTCAACCACCATCGCACAGTGGCAGCAGTGTGTACCATCTACAAGATGCACTGCAGCAACCCACCAAGGCTCCTTAGACAGCACCTTCCAAACCTGTGACCTCTACCAACTAGAAAGACAAGGGCAGCAGTTGCTTGGGAACACCACCACCTGCAGGTTCCCCTCTAAGCCACACACCATCCTGACTTGGAACTATATTGCCGTTCCTTCACTATTGCTGGGACAAAATCCTGGAAGTCCCTTCCAAACAGCACTGTTGGTGTACCTACTCCACATGGACTGAAGTGGTTCAAGAAGATGACTCACCACCACCTTCTCAAGGGCAATTAGGGATTGGCAATAAATGCTGGCCTTTCCAGTGATGCCCATGTCCTGTGAATGAATAAATAAAAAAAAATATCCAGGCATACATGTTGCATACCCACCGTTACTTCCAGTGGGAGCTAGCAGGATTTGAGTGTTCCTCAGTTGCCTGCCCAAAACTTGCTCAAAACCCAATAGAATGGTAGAAGGAATCTCTGCCAATACTCTCACTGTGGCCTAAATAGTGATTTGTATAAGTTTTGAATTCGAACTTTGCTTTTATATTCTATGTGACCTGGCTGGATGACTAGAGATCAACCTGAGAGTACTCTTTATGGTGGTTAAAATCTCCAACAATGTTTTACTGAAGGAGGGAACCTTTGGTGTCTTACAGACAGGTGGGAAATGATAGGGGTGGTTTGCCTTTTTCACCTCGCAACTGAATAATGTCAGCGTTTTTATTAGAAATATATTTTAACCCCTGAGTGTTTTAATGGTCAACTGATAGACAAATGACAAGTTTCCTCATAGGTTTAAAGAAAGGTAAAGATTTATTACACAATACCCAAAAATATTTGCAACTTTACCCACACTTGCACGCAGACAGAGACAGACACATGCACACACGAAAAGATAAGATAACATGTATTTAGGTCTGATGGGTTTTAAAAGTTCACTGTAAACCCTGCATTTTTTTGCGGGGGTGGGGGGGTGCTGAAGATTTTTTTAAAAATGCTGCAGGCCTGTTTTTCCTTTTTCCTGGTTGACTGAAGGCAAAACTTGGAAAGTTTCAGGAGGGCAAATGTGTTGTGGCAGACTTTGTTTTGTTGTTTCTCAGTTACAGTTCAATGTCAAAAACCCTGGTACAATTTCCCAGGTATGGAATTCAAGGCCACTTCCAGTCACTACCTATTTGTAGTTTAAAGATGGATGCTCTTAGGCAGGGTCCTTCTTCTTCTGCTGGAGCAGATGGAATCTCTCTGTAGCTCTGTCAGCTGAGCAAATACTTTTATTCAGCTCCTTATCAGACCTCTAGTTTATGTCATGTGACCATAGTTTCTCTTTACCATTGTCCTTATAAACGGTGTCTGATGGTGGGGCCATTATTAGATGATAAGGTCTGGGTGTCACCCATCTTCATTCCATTATGATAAACTGGAGTTTTTTCACACCTATTCATTTGAGTTTGAATTTGGAGATACTGGGCTGAATTTTATCAGTGCGGCATTCTTTGAAGTCAGCGGCCTGCCCACAGTGAGCGGCGGCGGCCGAGCCCCTGTGAAATTTCACGCGGGGGCTCATTAGCATCATGGTGACGTGCCGCCACCCCCCCACCCCGCCCATATCATATGGGGAGAGGCAGGACCTCCGGTGCAGCGAGGAGCCTTTTGTCAGCTGTGTAGCAGATGCTGGGGCCCTATTTAAAGCGCCCCGGCACCTGCTTCCTGACAGCTGTCAAAGAAATACTTACCTCACAATTGAAGAGTGGTGCTGCTGTCAATCTGGTAGCAAAGCAGAAAGTGCTGGAAAAACTCAGCAGGTCAGGCAGCATCTGTGGAGCGAGAAGCAGAGTTAACTTGACCAAGTTTGCAGACCTGAAATTTAATTCTGCTCCTCTCTCCACAGATGCTGCCAGACCTGCTGAGTTTCTCCAGCACTTTCTGCTTTGCTGCCACATACTTACCCTGTTGTGTCCCAGTGTCCTGTGAAGTTGCAATCCTCTTCTTCCAATCAAGTGTAACATTCCTTCTTGTTGGCGTGCTGCACTTGGGTGAATAATCTTAATTTTGCACATTCTAGGACGTGAGAACATAAGAACTAGGAGCAGGAGTAGGCAATTCAGCCCCTCGGGCCTGCCCCGTCATTAATACGATCATGGTTGATCTCATCTCGGCCTCAACTCCACTTTCCTGCCCGTTCTCCATAACCCTTCAACCCATTTCTAATTAAAACTCTGTCTATCTCGTCAAATTTACCCAATGTCTCCCAGCATCCACCGCACTCTGGGGTAGTGAATTCCACAGATTCACGACCCTTTGAGAGAAGCAATTTCTCCTCATCTCTGTTTTAAATCTGCTACCCCTTATCCTGAAACTATGACCTCTTGTTCTAGATTGCCCCACCAGGGGAAATATCCTCTCTATGTCTACTTTGTCATTCCCCTTAATCATCTTATACACCGCAATTAGATCTCCTCTCATTCTTCTAAACTCCAGAGAGTAAAGGCCAAAACTGCTCAATTTCTCTTCATAAGACAAGCCTCCATCTCTGGAATCAATCTAGTGAACCTCCTCTGAACTGCCTCCAATGCAACTACATCCTTTCTCAAGTAAGGGGACCAAAACTGTACGCAATACTCCAGGTGCGGTCTCACTAATGCCTTGTACAGTTGCAGCAACACTCTATTCCTTTAGCAATAAATGCCAAAATTCCATTTGCCTTCCTTATCACCTGCTGTACCTGCAAACTAGTTTTCTGCGATTCATGCACGAGGACACCCAGATCCCTCTGCACCGAAGAACTCTGAAGTTTCTTTCTATTTAGATAATAATTTGCCTTTCTATTCTTCTGACCGAAATGGATAACCTCACACTTATCCACGGTAAAATCCATCTGCCAAATTTTGGCCCATTTATCTAAACTATCCATATCCATTTGTAGATTTCTTATTTCTTTATTGCAACTTACTGTCCCACCTATTTTAGTGTCATCTGCAAATTTGGCTATAGTACCTTCTATCCCTGCATCCAAATCATTTATATAGATTGTAAATAGTTGGGGCCCAAGCACCGAACCCTGTGGCACCCCACTAGTTACATCTTGCCAACCAGAAAAAGACCCATTTATTCCGACTCTCTGTTTTCTGTTGGTTAGCCAATCCTCTATCCAAGCTAATAAATTACCCCTAACCCCATGTGAACTTACCTTGTGTATTAACCTTTTGTACGGCACCTTATCAAATGCCTTCTGGAAGTCCAGATAAACTACATCTACAGGATCCCCATTGTCTACTTTACTTGTTACAACTTCGAAGAACTTGAGACTTAAATATACCATAAAAGGTAAATACACAATAGCAATAAAAGCATAATTGAAGAATATCTACATACTATGGGCTTCTAATCATCTGACTGTGAAAAGCCACAGATTAATATGCATTTGGAATCTATTCATTTCTCTGCAACTGTGAAGTGAAAAGACATGTAACTTCAATTAAATGATCTTTGTAAAGAACCAGGAAAATATGCTCATTTTCTCGCTGCATTGCCAACTAGAAATATTACATCAACAATTATGATCAGCTGCTGCAGAAGCAAAGTGTACGTGAACATGTGTAATAGATGGAAAACCATGACAACAGCACAGATTTCCTCACGAGTCCTGCATTGTTTTTCAAACATGTGCAAGAAAAACCTTGCAGGCAGAAATTCGAGCAGTTACACGCTGGAGTCACCTTTGCATTTAAAGGACCAGACCAACAGCCAAGGATGGCAGAGGGGTGCTCTAGGGTGGCCCCACAGTGCAGCGATGCCTCCCTTCTCACTGTCCTCCAGGCTGTGCGGGCAAGGCGGGAGGTCCTTTTCCCCAGTGATGGTAAGAAGAGGCTGTCCCGCCTGACCAAGGTAGCCTGGCTGGAGATGGCAGGGGAGGTGAGTAGCTGTGGGGCCATCTGATATCAAAAGGTCCAATGTTAGAAGAGAATGTATGATCATTCCCCCAGCCAGCCTGGGCCCTCCAGGCCTCGTGTGCACAGGGTACGAGTGCCAAAGTCATCCACAGCCAAAGGGCAATCAGATCAGCAGCCTTCCTCCAGTCAGGCTGCTAGCGCAGAGGTTGCACCAAAAAGGGGCACTCACAAGTGTTTAAACAGAACACACTGACACAAATAGGAATGCACAGGTGTCACAGCAATGTAAATAGGTCTTTCACTAAACGTTCTTCACCAACATGTGTGTCCTATTCTCTGGGTGAATGATGTGTGCCATCATGTAGCGCCAATGTCACATCCCTTTGCACCGTTGGCCCTTCAGGAGAGCCAGCGTATGCAATAACATCTTTGCCATGCCACCATTACTCATGAGCATCTCCATGGATGCAGGACCATGGACATTGGCTCAGTCAGCTGCTGCCTCTAATGATTTACACAGGGATGCTGCAGATGTGGACTAGTGCATAGCAGGTGAGCGAGGGTGATGTGTGGCTTTCAGTGCTCATGTCGGTTCCTATGGAGCAGACAGCCTTTGTCTGATAAGCCATGCCATACATCCCTAGCTCACTGCTAGCCCTGCGTACAGAGCTTGGGTGCCATCTGACCACCTATGTGCCTTTCCTTTTGTAGGTCCTCAGCATCCCCATAGTCCGAGGAGTAATCCTGTTGACGTCTCTCCTCATCATGCCAGGCCTGCCCCCTATTGGGTGCGTAGTTGTGCAGAGTCACAGCGAGCAGCAGAGAAAGGAGCTGGCCTTTTCAGTCCATAGTACAGGGCATCATCCGATCTATCCAGGCATTGGAAGTGTGTTTTCAGCATGCCGATCGCCTGCTCAATGGTGGCTCGTGTAGCTCAGTGGCTGGCATTGTATCTCTCCTCTGCAGCAGTGGTGGGGTCTCTCACTGGTGTCAGGAGCCATGTCTGCAGGGGATAGCCCTTATCTCCAAGAAGCCACCCCTCCATCTGAGCCAGTTCAATGAACAGCAGTGGCAGCTGGGACTGGCACAGGGCCCAGTTGCCATGGCAGCTGCCTGAGAGGCGGGCACAGATTTACATGAAGCATCTCTGGTGATCATCTGGCGGCGCAGTGGTTAGCACCGCAGCCTCACAGCTCCAGCGACCCGGGTTCAGTTCTGGGTACTGCCTGTGAGGAGTTTGCAAGTTCTCCCTGTGGCTGCGTGGGTTTTCGCCGGGTGCTCCGGTTTCCTCCCACCTCCAAAAGACTTGCAGGTTGATAGGTAAATTGGCCATTGTAAATTGCCCCTAGTGTAGGTAGGTGGTAGGAGAATGGTGGGGATGTGGTAGAGAATATGGGATTAATGTAGGATTAGTATAAATGGGTGGTTGTTGGTCGGCATAGACTCGGTGGGCCGAAGGGCCTGTTTCAGTGCTGTATCTCTAAATAAAAATAAAATAACATACCAGCTGCACCTAGATTGAGAGGATTCCTTTAATGGTAATGTCTGCAGGTGGTAGCCTGGCGGGAGGCCTAATGGCCACACGGGTACAGTCTATGAACCCTAAAACCTTTGGTTCTCTGGCAATGGTGCAGAAACCAATGGCCCTCTGCGGCTGGTTGTGAGAGTCTGTCCTGAAGCAGACTTACTCACTGGCTGTCTGGTGCAGGGCATCGGTGACCTCCTTGATGCAGTGGTGCACTGCTGGATGTGTGACCCCGCAAAGTCTCCGGTGGGCCCCTGAAAAGCTGCATCGGCATCAAGCTTGAGAACCACTGCCACTATGAGGACTGCAGGCATAGGATGTCCACCAAAGCCCATGGGCTGCAGGTCATCATTGAGCAGGACACAGAGACGTGTCACCACCCTCTCTACACGCGCAATCACCTCTGACGCTGGTGCTCTGACATCCAATGGCATGTCATACGGGGCCTGTAGATGCACGGTGATTATAATGGCGAGGTCCCCTTGGGGGCTGCTGCTCACGACCGGGGGCCTCTACGTGGACCACACCTGCCTGTTGATTTTGCCTGCAGCACATACGAATCCTCAGGAGCAGAGGATCACACAATGTAGGATAAGCCATATGCATCTCCATGTGATAAATAAAATTGTATCCTTCATTTATTCGAAGCTTCCTAACAGGGCAGGCATTGGTGTTGACGGGTACATCAGGTGCTTTCATGGATCAACTATGTGGCATGGCATTGCCCATCTTAGCCAACACTCAGAGTGGCACAGCATGACCACATCAGGATCCTACCAGCTGAATCGATTGCCCCCACCATCCATATAACCTTAATGCTCCTGCCCTTTCTAGCACTCTCCCCACACACAGGGTGACTAGAGTGCCATTGCTCCTTCACACACACAAACAAACGCAGAGCGTTCACTGTTTACAGTACCTCCCTTCATGCCTGCAGAGCTTTCCCTCCAGTAATCCCAGAGCGCCTCCCACCTCCCTTTCAGAGTGCAGAGCTGAGACCCCGATCATACCAGACGGCAAGTGACAGCCACCCGTTCAGCGAAAAATGCGGAAGTGTGGAGAGACAGGCAGCAGGATGCATAATCAGGAAAGGTAAGTAGCACTTTACATATGGTAATTGGGTTGCCGCTGCTGAGCTGTGGCGGAGTGGGGGGGGGGGGCCCACACCGAGGTCCTGCTGGCGCCAGGAAAATGCGGCGGGGCCTTCTCGACATCGAGGGTCGAGGCGGGCCTCTCCCAGTAGACTATGGGCTCTCCGCCACGACCCCCAAGGTCAAGGGGCTAGTAAAATTCAGCCCGCTATGTCTGCCCTGCCCTTGTTAACCCAGTTTGTTGGAGATGTAGAAATTAACACAGAATGGGCTGTTTACATTTTACTACCTCCTCCAAGGCTGGTCCAGACATGAAGATTGACTCTGGATTCTTGTAGTTTCCATGTGTATTGGCAGTACAGGATAAGGTCACCTGACCTCTCAACTCCATCTTGTTTTTCAGGAGAAGTGTCTGTTTTGGGTTTGTTTCATCAGTTCATTATATAGTTTATCATTCCTCCTTGCATGAGGGTGACAGCTGCCATCATTGTATGCATGACACTGGCAACTTCATTGCTCCTTTCAGCTCCCAAATTTCTCCCTTCAGAGAAATTGCAGGCAACTCTCCATTAATGTTGTTCACCAGCTCTTTGGGAGTTGCCAGCTTACTCCATCTTGCAGCTCTCACACCAAACTTACAGTGCACATTTTCACATGCAGGGAACCTATTGAAATAAAAGGCCTTACTATGCTGCAAATGAGTGCAGCCCTGGTGCTGCCCTTAGGAAATCAGGGTGTCTGAGTTCAGTTCGTCTATTGTAGAGTTGTATCTGTTTCTGATGCAGCTATTCTCAGTAATAGGAGACACTTTACTGCTCTAGCAGACTGGAGAACATGCCCGTGGCTTTGAGTAGATGAATATCTCAGAAATTAATCAGCTGAAGTGAAAGAAAGATTTAAAGGCAAAAGAGTGAGACAGAGTTGCCAATGGAAAAAAAAGGACAAGGAAATCCATCTGAAATGTTTCCTTCAGAAACCTCTGTGGATCTCAAATCTACTATGAAACATAACAAACTTTCATGCCAGTTGGGTAGCTGCCTGGACAAACAAGGCAGCTGAAAATGGATACTATAGCTACCAATCTGAAATTGCTCCCTGTCTGCACACTGCTCTATTTTGTTTTACACTGGATTCAAACCAGTAGAATTATGAGTGGTGTGAATCCAAATCTAAATGCATCTGGGAGCTAGTCCCTAGAAGTGCATCAACTAATAAATTCTCCATTGTTTGATTTAGGCGTGAGTGCAAAATAGATTGAAAACCTAACCTTCTCCCAAAAGGCAAAAACACAATCTTTTCATTGTTCAGGCTTACACGTATTTGTCAACTTTAGGGAGAAAAATCCACATGAGAGTGTATTTTCTAAGTCCTTACCCACTTCCAGTTTATATTGGAAAATTGCAGGAACACTGCCTAATCAGCTTTGACTCAGTTGACTGCACTTTTGCCTCTGATGAGTCCATAATCAAGGCTGAAACGTCAGTGCAATATTGAGTGAATATTGCATTGTTGGAGTTGCAGTCTTTCAAATGAGACATTAAACTGGAGGTTCTGTCTGCTGGTTTGGATGGATATAAAAGATTCCATGGTAATATTCAATGAAGGGCAAAAGGATCCCCCTTATGTCCTGGTCAACATTAATCCCTCAATCAACACTACCAAAAACAGAATAACTGGTCACTCATCTCACTGCTTTGTGTGGAACCATGTTTAGTACAAATTGGCTGCAAGGCTTGCCGACAAAACCAAGTTCTCACTGCCTTGACTGCTCAGTGATCTCTCCCCTCCCACCATGTGCTTTTCCAAATCTGGGTGCCCAATGTCCCTCCTCAGAATACTCACCACCACCCCCTAAATTTGTCACTGGCTCCAGCTTCCTTCTGAGTGCTCATAAGATCCAGATATTTATGCATACTTCCTCCCTGTTTCTCTACTTAAAGTGTTCACTGACCCTAGCTCTCCTTCCAAAATGCTCTCAACCCTTAACTCCAATCCCGCCAAACTTTGGTGACACTATTTAAATGTTCCCATCCTCAATTCTTTTAGGTACTTGTCCCATTAATTTATCCCCCAAGTACTTCCAGGGTCTACAAGCCACCTGTTCCTTCCCAGTACCAAGCCCTCCCATGCAACAAGCTTAACCCTCGCTCCCCCTCCTTCTGTCCTTGAGCCAAACTTTCTCCCATTTTTGTACGTGCCATATGAGCTCCCAGCCAGCCTGGGCTGAATTTTACCAGCCCCTCGACGTCGGGGGTCATGGTGGGGGGGAGGGTCCGTGAAATACCTGTGGGAGTGACCCGCCATGACCCCCGACGCCGACAAGGCCCTGCCACATTTTACCGGCAGCGGCGAGGCCTTGGTGTGCCCCTCCTTGTGGCTTGGTGGCGCCTTTGGCGATGATCTTTGCGTCTTCCCTGTCCACTGGAGTAGTACCGGATGATTGGAGGGTGGCAAATGTTGTTCCCTTGTTCAAGAAAGGGAATAGGGATAACCCTGGGAATTATAGACCAGTCAGTCGTACGTCGGTAGTGGGCAAATTATTGGAGAGGATTCTGAGAGACAGGATTTATGATTATTTGGAAAAGCATGGTTTGATTAGAGACAGTCAGCATGGCTTTGTGAGGGGCAGGTCATGCCTCACAAGCCTTATTGAATTCTTTGAAGATGTGACAAAACACATTGATGAAGGAAGAGCAGTGGATGTGGTGTATATGGATTTTAGCAAGGCGTTTGATAAGGTTCCCCATGGTAGGCTCATTCAGAAAGTAAGGAGGCATGGGATTCAGGGAACGTTGGCTGTCTGGATACAAAATTGGCTGGCCCATAGAAATCAGAGGGTGGTAGTAGATGGAAAGTATTCAGCATGGAGCTCGGTGACCAGTGGTGTTCCACAAGGATCTGTTCTGGGACCTCTGCTCTTTGTGATTTTTATAAATGACTTGGATGAGGAAGTGGAAGGTTGGGTTAGCAAGTTTGCTGATGACACGAAGGTTGCTGGAGTTGTGGATAGTGTGGAAGGCTGTTGTAGATTGCAACGGGACATTGACAGGATGCAGAGCTGGGCTAAGAATTGGCAGATGGAGTTCAACCTGGAAAAGTGTGAAGTGATTCATTTTGGAAGGTCAAATTTGAATGCAGAATACAGGCTTAAAGACAGGATTCTTGGTAGTGTGGAGGAACAGAGGGATCTTGGGGTCCATGTCCATAGATCGCTCAAAGTTGCCACCCAAGTTGATAGGGTTGTTAAGAAGGCGTGTGGTGTGTTGGCTTTCATTAACAGGGGGATTGAGTTTAAGAGCCGCGAGGTTATGCTGCAGCTCTATAAGGCCCTGGTTCGACCACACTTGGAATATTGTGTTCAGTTCTGGTCGCCTCATTATAGGAAGGATGTGGAAGCTTTAGAGAGGGTGCAGAGGAGATTTACCAGGATGTTGCCTGGACTGGAGGGCATGTCCTATGAAGAAAGATTGAGGGAGCTGGGGCTTTTCTCATTGGAGCGAAGAAGGATGAGAGGTGACTTGATAGAGGGGTGCAAGATGATGAGAGGCATAGATAGAGTGGATAGTCAGCGACTTTTTCCCAGGGTGGAAAGGGCTATCACCAGGGGGCATAATTTTAAGGTGATTGGAGGAAGGTTTCGGGGAGATGTCAGAGGTAGGTTCTTTACATAGAGAGTGGTGGGTGCGTGGAATGCGCTGCCAGCGATGGTAGTAGAAGCAGATACATTAGGGGCATTTAAGCGACTCTTGGATAGGTACATGGATGAAAGTAGAATGAAGGGTAGGTAGTTAGTTTGTTCTTAGAGTAGGTTAAAGTTTTGGCACAACATCGTGGGCCGAAGGGCCTGTACTGTGCTGTGCTGTACTGTTCTATGTTCTATGTTCTAAATAGTAAAATCAATGCAAATATATTGACACCTTGTCCTGGTGGCCATCCCACTCCAATATTACGGCGCCAAACGGAAGTCCCGCGCCTTCGGAACTCTGTTCGGTGTTCCAAGGCGTGACATTGGTGGGGAGGGGGGGAGCAGTGAAATCTTCAGGTCGGGAGGAGTGTAGGAGTGGGGAAAACATTTTTTATTGGCTGTGAAGTGGGTGGGAATGTGTTGAAGGGCAAATGTGACGAGATGGGGGGGAAAGTTTGGGGTGGGAATAAAGTTAATGTTCGTCATGTGGGCCAATAAAAAAAACATGGGTGGGGGGGGGGGGGGGTTTGAGAAAGGGCCTCCAGCTTCTAATTATTTTTTAAACAAATTAACAGTAATGATACTTTAAAAATGTAAATTTGTGCTAAGGGCTGGAAGCCCTTTAAAAATGTCGCCAGAGCCTGCGCAGTGGCGCCGGATGCCATTTCCTGGGACGGAGCGGTCGCCCCCTCTATGTCATCGAGGGAGGCTACTCCGCCCCCTCCATTTAAATGAGCCCCCTCGCGAAATATTGTGGGGGCTCAGCTGCGGCGAATCCGCGCCTGAAGGCCGCCGACTTCAAAATGTGCTGCCACTGTCTCCATCTCAATATCCATCTCCAATCCAGAACATGTTGGCAGGCTTCTTTCTGTATACTCTGTCACGACCATAATCTAAAAGTGAACTAGAAATCAAAAAATACAAACATAACCAAATTGGGATTTGAAAGGAGAGGGAATGCAAAAGTTAAATGACAGGAGACAAAACATGGGCTTGAAAAAAAGCAGGCAGAATTTCATAGAAATTTATTGCACAGAAACAGGGCACTTGACCCAATAAGTCTGTGCAACAATTGAACCTCCTCTCACCTTAACTCATTTTACCCTGTCCACATATCTCTCTATTCCTTTCTCTCCCATATCGACCTTTCCCTTAAATGCATCTATGCTAATCACCTCAGCCATTGCATGTGGTAGTGAGTTCCACATTCTCACCTTACTTCATCTCATCCTAACATATCAGGCATAGCTGGGAGGGAGGGGATGGTATAATAGGGCATGAGTGGGATCTGAGACAAATCCAGATGCAGAGGTGGGAGAAGGCCAAACATGATAGGTGTTAAATGTGCAGAGTGGGCTGAAGATGTGGGAGAGCAGGGAGTAAGGAAACATTTTTTTTAGATTTTAAGGGATGTTACACATTAAAGCCCTCTGTTGTTTGCCCAGTAAAGGGGTTTTCAGGGTTCTGCTCTGTGGGCAGAAGACCAGGATGTGGTTAATACAAACAAACGGGGAGGTATAACTGCATCACTTAGGGGCGAAGTCCTGCAATGACAACAGGGCAACCAACAGACTTAGGTATTATAATATTGACATTTAACTCAAAAGTCATGACACTGAAATAAGGCTAATGTCGACAAGAAGTATACACCATAAGATATTTAGGCACATTTAGAATTGTGCCTCATGGAGCTTCATTATTTATTTGAAATTTAAAATAAAGCTCTAAAATGTTATTTATGAAAATAAATTGTAAGCTTCCATATATGGAATTTTAACCTGATAAGAAACTGAGGAACACTCGATGCAGTGAATGAAATAGACCTGAACAAATTTCCACATAGAATTAAGAATAGGATTAAAGTCAAAATCAACTGCCTCATGTATAATCTTTTATGTACGAGGAAACTTATGATAAATTAATTCTATTGATTTTATTATGTAGCCAGTGAATGCCCTTTGCTTATTTATAAGAAAAATGTCGCAACCGATCCAAGACTGATTTTCGGACAAGCGATCTGACATTACATAAACTATTTCGGGGTTGAAAGGAATTGAGCTTGTTGTCAGAGTCAATTTGGAACAGAAGGAGGCCATTTGGCCGATTGAGTCTATGCCGGCTCTCTACAGAGTAATCCAATCAGTCCCATACCCTTACTCCATTCCCAGTGCCCAGCAAGTTTATTTCTCTCGAATATCCATCCAACTGCCTTTTGAGATTATTCATTGTTTCCACTTCCACCACCCTCACAGGCAGCGAGTTCCAGATCATTACCGTCTGCTGTGTAAAAAAGTTCTTCCTCACATCCTCCTTGCATCTCTTGCCTAAAACCTTAAATCTGTGTCCCCTAGTCCTGGTACTATCAGCTAATGGGAACAGCTTTTCTTTGTTCATCTTATCTAAACCTGTTATAATCTTGTGCACCTCTATCAAATCTCCCCTCAATCTCCTTTGCTCCAAGGAGAACAACCCCAGCTCCTCCAACTTAACCTTGTAGCTAAAATCCCTCATAGAAACATAGAAACTAGGAGCAGGAGTAGGCCATTCGGCCCTTTGAGCCTAATCCGCCATTCATTGTGATCATGGCTGATCACCCAACTCAGTAACCTGTTCCCGCTTTCTCCCTATACCCTTGATCCCTTTAGACCCAAGAGCTATATCTAACTCCTTCTTGAAAACATGCAATGTTTTGGCCTCGACTGCTTTCTGTGGTAGCGAATTCCACAGGCTCACCACTCGCTGGGTGAAGAAATTTCTCCTCATCTCAGTCCTGAAAGGTTTACCCCGTATCCTTAGACTATGACCCCTGGTTCTGGACTCCCCCACCATCGGGAACATCCTTCCTGCATCTATTCTGTCAAGTCCTGTTAGAATTTTATAGGTTTCTATAAGATCCCCCCTCACTCTTCTGAACTCCAGCGAATATAATCCTAACAGACTCAATCTCTCCTCATACGTCAGTCCCGCCATCCCAGGAATCAGTCTGGTAGACCTTCGCTGCACTCCCTCCATAGAAAGAACATCCTTCCTCAGATAAGGAGACCAAAACTGCACACAATATTCCAGGTGTGGCCTCACCAAGGCCCTGTATAATTGCAGCAAGACATCCCTGCTCCTGTACTTGAATCCTCTCGCTATGAAGGCCAACATACCATTTGCCTTTTTTACCGCTTGTTGCACCTGCATGCTTATCTTCAGTGACTGGTGTACGAGAACACCCAGGTCTCGCTGCATATTCCCCTCTCAGTTTATAGCCGTTCAGATAATAATCTGCCTTCCTGTTTTTGCTACCAAAGTGGATAACCTTACAGTTATCCACATTATACTGCATCTGCCAGGCATTAGCCCACTCACTCAACTTGTCCAAATCACCCTGAAGCCTCTCTGCATCGTCCTCACAACTCACCCTCCCACCCAGTTTTGTGTCATCTGTAAATTTGGAGATACTACATTTAGTTCCCTCATCTAAATCATTAATGTATATTGTGAATAGCTGGGATCCGAGCACCGATCTCTGCGGGACCCCACTAGTCACTGCCTGTCATTTGGAAAAAGACCCATTTATCCCTACTCTTTGTTTCCTGTCTGCCAACCAATTTTCTATCCATCGCAATACACTACCCCCAATCCCATGCGCTTTAATTTTACACGCTAATCTCTTATGTGGGACTTTGTCGAAAACCTTCTGAAAGTCCAAATATCACATCCACTGGCTCCCCCTCATCAACTCTACTAGTTACATCCTCGAAGAATTCTAGTAGATTTGTCAAGCATAATTTCCCTTTCATAAATCCATGCTGACTCTGCCCGATTCTACCACTGTTCTCTAAGTGCTCTGCAATAAAATCTTTGATAATGGACTCTAGAATTTTCCCCACTACCGACGTCAGGCTGACTGGTCTATAATTCCCTGCTTTCTCTCTACCTCCCTTTTTAAATAGTGATGTTACATTAGCTACCCTCCAATCTGTAGGAACTGTTCCAAAGACTATAGAATCTTGGAAGATGACCACCAATGCATCCATTATTTCTAGGGCCACTTCCTTAAGTACTCTGGGATGCACACCATCAGACCCTGGGGATTTATCGGCCTTCAATCCCATCAATTTCCCCAACACCATTTCTCTACTAATACTGATTTCTTTCAGTTCCTCTCTCTCATTACGCCCTGTGTTCCCCAACATTTCTGGTATGATATTTGTGTCGTCCTTTGTGAAGACAGAACTTCCCCTGTTTCAGACTGTAAGGGACCTATATTTGACTTCACCAATCTTTTTCTCTTCAGATACTGATAGAAACTTTTACAGTCAGTTTTAATGTTCCCCGCAAGCTTGCTCTCATACTCTATTTTCCCCTTCTTAATCAATCCCTGGTCCTCCTTTGCTGAATTCTAAACTGCTCCCAATCCTCAGGTCTGTTGTTTTTCTGGCAGATTTATATGTCTCTTCCTTGGATCTAATGCTATCTCTAATTTCCCTTGTAAACCATGGTTTGGCTACCTTCCCCGTTTTACTTTTGCACCACATAGGGATAAACAATTGTTGCAGTTCATCCATGCGCTCTTTAAATGTTTGCCATTGCCTATCCACCTTCATCCCTTTAAGTAACGTTTCCCAATCCGTCATGGCCAACCCGCGCCTCATGTCTTCGTAGTTTCCTTTACTAAGATTCAGGACCCTAGTCTCAGAATCAACTACGTCACTCTCCATCTTGATGAAGAATTCTATCATATTATGGTCGCTCATCCCCAAGTGGTCTCGCACCACTAGATTGTCAATTATTCCTCTCTCATTACACAATACCCAGTCTAGGATGGCCTGTTCTCTAGTTGGTTCCTCAACGTATTGTTCCAGAAAACCATCCCGTATACTCACCAAGAATTCCTCCTCTGTGGTATTGTGACTAATTTGATTTGTCTAATCTATATGCAGATTAAAGTCACCCATAATTACAGATGTTCCTTTATCGCATGCGTCTCTAATTTCCTGTTTAATGCCATTCCCAACATCACCACTACAGTCTATATACAACCCCCACTAACATTTTTTGCTCCTTAGTGTTTCTCAGCTCTACACATACAGATTCCACATCGTCAGAGCTAATATCTTTCCTCACTGTTGCGTTAATTTCCTCTTTAACCAGCAATGCAACTCCACCACCTTTTGCTTTTTATCTGTCCTTCCTAAATACTGAATATCCCTGGATGTTCATTTCCCATCCTTGGTCACCTTGCAGCCATGTCTCCATAATCCCGACTATATCATACCCGTTTACATCTATTTGCACGATTAATTCATCCACTTTATTGCAAATGCTCCGTGCATTAAGGCACAAAGCCTTAAGACTTGTCTTTTTAACATTACTTGTCCCCTTCCCACTATTTTTCACTGTGGCCCTGTTTGATTCTGGGCCTTGATTTCTCTGCCTATCACTTTTCTTATTCCCCTTACTGTCTTTTTTCTTGTTTTTGATCCCCCCTCCTCTGACTCCTTGCAAAGGTTCCCATCCCCCTGCCATTTTAGTTTAAACCCTCCCCAACCACTCTCGCAAATACTCCCCCTAGGACATCATCCCTGGAACCATTCTGATAAATCTCCTCTGCACCATCTCAAGGACCCTCACATCCTTCCTAAAGTGTGGCGACCGGAACTGGACACAATACTTTATTTGTGGGCTAACCAGAGCTTTATAAACATTCAGCATAACTACCCTACTTTTGTAATCAATACCTCCATTTATGAAACCCAAGATCCCACATGCTTTAAAATAAAAGCAAAATACTGCAGATGCTGGAAATATGAAGTAAAAACAGATAGTGCTGGAAATACTCAGCAGATTCGGCAGCAACCGTGGAGAAGAAATGGAGTTATCGTTTCAGGTCTGTGATTCCCCTCCCCCCCCACCATTTATTCTGCCATTAGCACTTTCTCTGGACTAATGTTTTGTTTTTATTACAACTATTAGCACTCCCTTTGCCTTTTATTCCGTGACATCTGTCATTTAATCTCTCCTGCCCTCTGCCCTATCATGCACATTCCCTTTTGTTGTTCTTCTGCCCCCCTCCCTTTCACTTGCTCATAGCCTATTACATTTCTAACCTTTGCCAGTTCTGATGAAAGGTCATAGACCCGAAACACCAACTGTTTATCTCTCTCTCTCTATACAGATGCTGCCAGACCTGCTGAGTGCCCCCAGCATTTCCCATTCTTATTCCATATGCTTTGCGAACTACTCTTTCAATATATCCTGCCACCTTCAAAGATCTATGCACATGAACCACCAGAACCCTCTGTCCCTGTACGCTCTTCAGAACTGTGCCATTTCATCTATATTGCCTCTCCCTATCCCTTCTGACAAAGTGCATCACCTCATACTTTGCTGCTTAAATTCCATCTGCCTCCTCTCTGCCCATTCTGCTCACCTATGTGTTGTTGCAGTTGATTAGTGTCATCTTCACTATGTGCCACACCTCCAAGTTTGGTAACATTGGAAAATTTGAAATATCCAATATCCAAGTCATTATATGTATGTAAAAGCAGTTGTCCTAGGATTGAACTATGGGGAACACCACTGTCTACCATCCTGCAGTCTGAAAAACAACCATTTCCCATGACTCACTGTTTTCAGTCCTGAAGCCAATTTTCCATCCAACTTGACACGAACACTCCTATTCCATGATCCTCAATTTTGTTAACAAGCCTTTTATGTGGTACTTTGTCAAATGCTTTCTTAAAATCCTTATAGACAACATCCATTGCATTCCCTTCATCAACCTAGGGCGGCACAGTGGCGCAGTGGTTAGCACCGCAGCCTCACAGCTCCAGCGACCCGGGTGCAGTTCTGGGTACTGCCTGTGCAAAGTTTGCAAGTTCTCCCTGTGTCTGCGTGGGTTTCCGCTGGGTGCTCCGGTTTCCTCCCACATGCCAAAGACTTGCAGGTTGATAGGTAAATTGACCATTGTAAATTGCCCGTCGTGTAGGTAGGTGGTAGGAGAATGGTGGGGATGTGGTTGAGAATATGGGGTTAATGTAGGATTAGTATAAATGGGTGGTTGTTGGTTGGCACAGACTCGGTGGGCTGAAGGGCCTGTTTCAGTGCTGTATCTCTAAATAAAAAAATAAACCTTCTTGATTGGTTCATCAAAAAATTCAATTAGATTAGTCATGCATGATCTGCCTTTTACAAATCCATGCTGGCTCTGCTTAATTAACTCAAATCTCAAATGTCCTTTAGGGAACAAAGTCTGCCATTACGTGATGTTATGACAGAGGCAGGAGGAGTGCACTGTATTTTCTAGTTCCAGTTCTCCACAGGTCAAACATATATTTAAATGTTTACCCAGTTACCAATACGGTCAATCATAGACTCTATTTTTATCCCAGAATAAAATACACCAATCAGGTTTCTTTAATAAACAACAAAATTATCAGTTTATTATAAAACAAGACTGAACCAGTAACAAAGCAAAGCATTAACACATAGATTGAAATATGAGAGTTCCCTTTGTACCTCACACACACACACACACTATCCGAAAAATAAAGAGATTTCCTGTCTAGACCTCTGTTACAGAAAAAAAGACAAAAAAGAATACTTGCTAATTCTTGAAGAAGGAAAGATGTCAGTTGTCCCTTTTTGTTTTGGCGTCCCAAATATGCGTAGTTGGTGGTGGTGGTCACTGGGATCTTTCTAGAGCAGTTATTTTCAAGAAATGTTGAATATCAGTTTGGCAGGGTTTCCAAGAGAAATGCGGCAATAGGGGTTTCTGGCAGGCTTTTCAGGAAAAATGCAGCATCAGTTTCTCTATTTCTTAGACTTGATACTCAGGAATTTCTCAAAGAGATGGAAGAGGGTGCTGATGGTTGGCTGGTTTTCTCCAACAGCCTTCAAAACTGTTCACACCCCAACACACTGTCCAAAGCGAAACCAAAAACAGTATTTCAAGAGTCAAGCCTCCTGACCCCGATAAATCTTGACCTGTCACTTCTCTGTAAATATCTCCCCAAAGTCAAAAAACCCCTGCTGGGTATTTATTCGAAGACCAGTGACTTCCAGTAAATGATGATTTCAAACAAGACATCTCAGTGTCCTTTTAAAAACTTAGAAGCACTATCATAACACTGTGACGCCAGACCCATAGCAGTGTGGTTGACTCTTAAATGCCCTCTGAAATGGGCTAGCAAGCCACTCAGTTGTATCAAACCACTGCAAAGTCTAAGAAAAGGAATGAAACCAGATGGACCACCAGGCATCGACCAAGGCACTGGAAATGACAACGGCAAACCCAACCCTGCAAAGTCCTCCTTACTAACATCTGGGGGCTTGTGCCAAAATTGGGAGAGCTGTCCCACGGACTAGTCAAGCAACTGCCTGACATAGTCATACTCACAGAATCATACCTTGCAGACAATGTCCCAGACACAACTATCACCATCCCTGGGTATGTCCTATCCCACCAACAGGACAGACCCACCAGAAGTGGCAGTACAGTGGTATACAGTCAGGAGGGAGTTGCTCTGGGAGTCCTGTACATTGACCATGGACCCCATGAAGTCTCATGGGCATCAGGTAAAACGTGGGCAAGGAAACCTCCTGCTGATTACCACATACCGCCCCCACCTCAGTTGATAAATCAGTGCTTCTCCATGTTGAACACCAATTGGAAGAAGCACTGAGAATAGCAAGGGCACAAAAATGTGAGGGACTTCAATATCCATCACCAAGAGTGGCTCAGTAGCACCATTACTGACCAAGCTGGCCAAGTCTTAAAGGACATAGCTGCTAGACTAAGGAAAGGGTAGGGCCTATCAGAGATGTACAAGGGAACTTATGCGTGGATGTAGAAGATGTGGGCAAGGTTCTCAATGAGTTCTTTTGTCTCTGTTTTCACAAAGGAGAGGGATGATGCAGACATTGTAGTAAAAGACGAGTGTGAAATATTAGATATGTTAAGCATAATGAGAGAGGAAGTACTAGAGGGTCTGACATCCTTGAAAGTGGATAAATCACCAGGGCTGGTGGATTGCATCTCAGGTTGTTAAAGGAAGCCAGGGAGGAAATAGTGGATGCGCTGAGGATCATCTTGAAATCCTCACTGGATAAGGGCGAGGTGCCATAGGATTGGAGATCTGCGAATGTTGTACCATTGTTTAAAAAGGGTACAAGCGATAGGCCAAATAATTATAGGCTGGTCAGTCTGATCTTGGTGGTGGGTAAATTATTAGAATCAATTCTGAGAGACAGGATAAACTGTCACTTAGAAAGGCATGAATAAATAAGGGATTGTCAGCATGGATTTGTTAAGGGAAGGTCATGTCTTACTAACTTGAATGAGTTTTTTGAGGAAGTAACAAGGAGGATTGATGAGGGTAGTGCAGTGGATGTGGTCTACATGGATTTTAGTAAAGCATTTGACAAGGCCCTGCATGTCAGACTGGTCAGAAAAATGAAAGCCAATGGGATACAGGGGAATGTGGCAGGTTGGATCCAAAATTGGCTCAAGGCAGGAAACATAGGGTAGTAGTCAACGAATATTTTTGCGAATGGAAAGTGGTTTCAAGTGGCGTTCCACAGGGCTCAGTGTTGAGTCCCTTGCTGTTTGTGGTATATATTAATGACTTGGACTTAAATATGGGAGGCATGATTGGGAAATTTGCTGATGACACAAATATTGGCTGTGTAGTTGATAACGAAGAGGATAGCTGTAGATTCCAGAATGATATCAATGATTTGGTTGAGTGGGTGGAAAAGCGGCAAATGGAATTCAATCCAGAGAATTGTGAGGTAATGCATTTGGGGAGGGCAAACAAAGCAAGGGAATACACAATAAACGAGAGGATATTGAGAGGGGTAGAAGAAGTGAGAGAACTTGGAGTGCATGTCCACAGGTCCTTGAAGGTGGCAGGACAGGTAGATAGAGAGGTGAAGAAGGCATATGGAATGCTTTCCTTTATTGGCCGAGGCATAGAATACAAAAGCAGGGATGTAATGTTGGAACTGAATAAAACGCTGGTTAGGCCTCAGCTGGAGTATTGCGTACAGTTCTGGTCACCACATTACAGGAAGCACATAATTGCTCTGGAGAGAGTAGAGGAGATTTACAAAAATGTTGCCAGGGCTTGAAAGTTGCAGCTATGAGTAAAGATTGGATTGGCTGGGGTTGTTTTCCTTAGAACAGAGGAGGCTGAGGGGTGACTTAATTGAGGTGTACAAAATTATGAGAGGCCTAGATACAGTAGACAGGAAGGACCTGTTTCTCCTAGCGGAGAGGTCAATTACCAGGGGGCACAGATTTAAGGTGATTGGCAGAAGGATTAGAGGGGACATGAGGAAAACTTTTCACCCAGAGGGTGGTGGTGTCTGGAATTCACTGCCACGAATGGTGGTGGAAGAAGAAACCCTCAATTGTTTTAAAAGGTACCTGGACATGCACCTGAAGAGATGTAACCTGCATGGCCATGGACAGGTGCTGGAAGGTAGGATTAGATTGGGTGAGGGAACCAAAAAGAGGGAAAAACCTACTTGACCTAGTCTTCACCAATTTACCTGTCGCAGATGCATCTGTCCATGCATAATCCTTGGGGAGACAAAGTCCCGACTTCACATTGAGGATACCTTCCACCATGTTGTGTGGCATTCCCGGTGTGCTCAATGGGCATCCATGAGCCACTGTGAGCCATCAGCAGCAGCAGAATTGTATTTAACCACAATCTGTAACCTCATGGCCTGGCATATCCCCCACTCTCCCATTATCATCAAGTCGGGGGTTCAATGAAGGGTACAGGAGGGCATGTCAGGAGTAGTACCAGGCATACCTAAAAATGAGGTGTCAACCTGGTGAAGCTACAATATAGGACTACTTGCATGCCAAACAGCGTAAGCAGCATACAATAGACAGGGCTAAGTGATCCCACAACCAACGGATCAGATCTAAGCTCTGTAGTCCTACTACATTCAGTCGTGAATGGTGATGGACAATTAAACAACTGACAAGAGGGGTCTCCACAAATATCCCCATCCTCAATAAAAGCAAAATACTGCAGATGCTGGGAATCTGAAATAAAAATAAAAAATGCTAGAAATACTCAGCAGGTCTGACAGCATCTGTGGAGAGAGAAGCAGAGTTAACGTTTCAGGTCAGTGACCCTTCATCAGAACTGGCAGAGGCTAGAAATGTAATAGGTTTGAAGCAAGTAAAGTGGGGGTGCGGCAAGAGAGAACGAAAGAGAAGGGGTTGATAGCACAAGATCACAGAGAATAACTCACCAGAAGGTCATGGAGCAAAGGCAAACAGTATGTTAATGGTGTGTTGAAAGACAAAGCGTTAGTGCAGAGAGGGTGTTAATTGACAGAAAACTGAACAGCCTGGCCCCAAAAACAAACATGAAAAAAGTGGGTAGGCACAGTAGAAACAAACTAAACAAACTAAAATAAAATAAACACATAAACACACATCCACAGATGCTGCCAGACCTGCTGAGTACTTCCAGCATTTCTTGTTTTTATCCCCATCCTCAATGATGGGGGAGCCCAGCACATCAGTGCAAAAGTCAAAGCTGAAGCATTTGCATCCATCTTCAGCCGAGTCCCCCTTTTTATTTTTATTTTTAGTTATTTTTTCTTTTTTCTTTTTTGTGTGTTTATTTTATTGTAGTTTGTTTAGTTTGTTTCTACTGTGCCTACCCACTGTTTTTTTCATGTTTGTGATTCGGTCCAGGCTGTTCAGTTCTCTGTCAATTCACACCCTCTCTGTACTAACACTTTGTCTTTTACTACACCATTAACATAATGTTTGCCTTTGCTCCATGGCCTTCTGGTCAGTTATTCTCCGTGACCTTGTCCTATCAACACCTCTTTTGTTATCTCTTGCCGCACCCCCGCTTTACTTGCTTAAAACCTATAACATTTCTAGCCTCTGCCAGTTCTGATGAAGGTTCACTGACCTGAAATATTAACTCTGCTTGTCTCTCCACAGATGCTGCCAGACCTGCTGAATATTTCCAGCATTTCTTGTTTTTAGCCCCATCCTCAATGATGGGGGAGTCCAGCACATCAGTGTAAAAGACAAGGCTGAAGCATTTGCATTTATCTTCAGCCAGATGTGCCAAGTGGATGATCCATCTCGGTCCCTTCCTGAAGACCCCAGCATCACAGATGCCAGTCTTCAGCCAATCCGATTCACTCCATGTGGTATCAAGAAATGACTGAAGGCACTGGATACTGCAAAGACTATGGGTTCTGGCAACATTCTGGCAATATTACTGAAGACTTGTACTTCAGAATTAGCCACACCCCTAGCCAAGCTGTTCCAGTACAGCTACAACACTGGCATCTACCCGGCAATGTGGAAGATTACTCAGGTATGGCCTGAGCACAGAAAACAGGACAAATTCAACCCGGCCAATTACCGCCCTATCAGTCTACTCTCAATCATCAGCAAAGTGATGGAAGGTGTCGACGATACTGCTATCATGCGGCACTTGCTCAACAATAACCTGCACAATGATGCTCAGTTTGAGTTCCACCAGGCCCACTCAGCTCCTGACCCCATTACAGCCTTGGTCCAAGCAATAACAAAAGAGCTGAATTCCACTGGTGAGGTGAGAGTGACTGCTCTTGACATCAAAGCAGCATTTGACCAAGTATGGCATCAAGGAGCCCGAGCAAAACTGGAGTCGATGGGAATCAGGGAAAAACTCTCTGCTGGTTGGAGTTATACCTAGTAGAAAGGAAGATGTTTGTGGTTGTTGGAGGTCAATCATTTCAGTCCCAGAGCATCACTGTAGGAGTTCCTCAGGGTAGTGTCCAAGGCCCAGCCATCTGCAGCTGCTTCATCAATGATTTTCCCTCCATCATAAGGTCAGAAGTGGGGATGTTTGCTGATAATTGCACAATGTTCAGCACCATTCGCAACTCCTCAGATACTGAAGCAGCCCATGTCCATATACAGCAAGACCTGGATAACATCCAGGCTTGGCCTGGTAAGTGGCAAGGAACATTCGAGCCACACAAGTGCCAGGCAATGACCATCTCCAACAAGAGAAAATCTAACCCTCTCCCCTTGATGTTCAATGGCATTATGATTGCTGAATCCCCACTATCAATATCCTGGGGTTACCATTGACCAGAAACTGAACTACATAAATACTGTGGATACAAGAGCAGGTCAGACGCTGGGAATTCTGTGGCAAGTAACTCACCTCCTGCCTCCCCAATGCTGTCCACCATCTACAAGGCACAATTCAGGAGTGTGATGGAATACTGTCCACTTGCCTGGATGGATGCAGCTCTAACAACACTCAAGAAGCTCGACACCATCCAGGACAAAGCAGCTCATCCATCATCTTCAAGATTCACTCCCCCTATCATCAATGCACAGTGGCAGCAGTGTGTACCATCTATAAGATGCACTGCAGCAACTCATCAAAGTTCCTTCGACGGCACCTTCCAAACCCACGACCTCTACCACATAGAAGGTCAAGGGTGGCAGATGCATGAGAACACCACCATCTGTAAGTTCCCCTCCAAGCCACACACCGTCCTGACTTGGAACAATATTGCCGTTCCTTCACTGTCGCTGGGTCAAAATCCTGGAACTCCCTTCCTAACAGCATTGTTGGTGTATCTACACCCCAATGACTGCAGCATTCAAGAAGGCAGCTCACCACCACCTTCTCAAGGGCGATTGGGGAGGGGCAATAAATGCTGTCCTAGCCAGCAATGCCTACATCACATGAACAAATAAAAAAAAGGATGTACTGGAAAGACTGGCTATGCTTAGAGTTGATAAGTTGCCTTGGTCGGATGGTTTGTATCCCAGGTTGCTAAAGGGGGTGGGAGAGGAGAAAATGGAAGGGCTTGCCATAATCTTTCAATCTTCCCTTGATATGGAAGAGGTGCCAGAAGATTGGAGTGGCACCTATGATACACTTATTCAAGAAAGGATGTAAAGACATTCCTAACAACTACAGGCCAGTCAGTTTAACATCAGTGCTGGGTAAGGTTTTAGAAACAATCAGAAAAAAAATTGACAAACACTTAGAGGATTTTTTTGCTTATCCTGCCTATCAATTTTCATCCCATCCATTAGCTCTGCCGTCTCCCCTTCTGCCAATATTTTGTCAGCATCCTCTTCCTTAATAAACACCAATACAAAATACTCACTAAGTATTTTAGCCTTGTCCTATGCCTCGAAGCATATATTTCACCCTCTTTGTCCCGAATAGGACCCACCTCGCCTCTTAATACCCGCTTACGATTTACATGCCGATGAAAGATTTTTGGGTTCCCTTTTATGTTGACTGCCATTTTATTCTCATATTCTCTCTTTGCCAGTCTTATTTTCCTCTTTACTTCCCCTCTCAACTTATTGTATTTGGTCTGGCTCTCGCTTGAAGAATTCACCTGACATGCATCATACACCCTCTTTTTTGTTTCGTTATATTCTGTATCTCCCTCAAAATCCAAGGAGCCCTGATTTTGATTCCCTACCATTTACCCTTGTTGGAATGTATCTAGCCTGTAACTGAGACATCTCTTCCTTAATGATAACCCATTGTTCTGTTACCCTTTTTGTCTGTCAATCTTTGGTTCTATTTTACCCTGACTAGATCCCATTGAAGTTAGCCCTCTCCAATTTAGAAATTCTTTAGATTGTTCCTTGCTCTTCTCCCTTACTGATCTAAAGCTTATGATACAATGATCACTCTAACCTAAGTGTTCACCCACAGACACTTGGTCCACTTGGCCAACTTCATCTCCCAGCACCAGATCCTTCCTAGTTGGATCGAGAACATACTGTTCAAGGAAGTTCTCCTAAACACATTTCAGTAATTCCTCCCCCTCCTTACTCTTTACTCTAAGATTATCCCAGTCGATATTTGGGTAATTAAAGTCCTGCAATATCACCACTCTATAGTTCTTGCACATCTATCATTTCTCTACGGATTTGCTGCTCTACCTTTCTCTCTCTCACTATTTGGGGGCTTATAGAATACCCCCAGCAGCATGAGCATATTTGCTTCTCGACTCTAAACAAATGGATCCTGTCTCAAGGACATCCTCCCTTTCCAACACTACAATGTCTTTCCTAATCAGTACTGCTACCCTACCTCCCTTTTTCCTTCCCTATCTTTTGTATGTATCGTCGAATATTAAGCACTCAGTCCTCACCATTTTAAAGCTATGTTTCTGTTATTGCCATTACATTATTTTCTCACACAGCTATTTATACTTGTAGCTAAAACCTTTTCAACTTGTCATTGGTATACATGTGGAAACCAACCTCATGTCTGCAGGTGATGTCACCAAAGAGCAGTAAGTAGATGAGGAAAAGGAGGGGGGAAACAAGGATTTTATTCTTGGGTATTCTAGAGGTGACTATGTGGAGAAGAGATGCTACAAATGTGCTGGCTAAGTTTTGGATGGGTAGAACTGAAACCACATGAGAGCATTCCTCAGTGGAGGAGAGCTTTTGAAGGAGGATGGTGTGGTCACTATGTTAGCTATGGAGAAGTTGAGGAGGATGAGGAGGTCTAGTGTATCCTGGTCACTGTCACAAAGGATGCAGTTCTTAACTTGGTTAGGCTATTACAGTGTTGTGAAAAAGGCACAAGTTGAACCCGTGGAATTGGAACAGGGAGTTACAAGAGACAAGCACAGAACAGAGAGGTGCCAAAATGTACAACAATGTTAGCGGTGATAGGAGATGGGCAATAATTAATGGGAATGGAAAGCACTTGGTGGATTTTTCAGGAGGGGGTGATAACAGCAATTTTGTCTGACTGAAAGGTTTTGCCTCAGGAGATGGAACCAACATTTATGTTAACTAGCTTGGGTGCCAGGAAAGGCAAATTTGGTGGTTGGATGTCGAGTGGGAACTGGATGCAGAGAGCACAGAGTGAGACTCAAATGAGGTTAGCTTGGAAAAGACAGGAGAAGATGTAGGAGAAACTGCAAAGAGATGGAGTCCAGTGATAGAATGGATGGGAGCTCAAGCATGAGACTAAGAGGAAAATCCCCACAAGGAAAGTCACAACCTCTACTGCCCTGCACTTCATCTCCTTCCCTCTTGTGAGATTTTACCAAATCCTCATCCTTGCCATTTACTTGGAGACTGAGGCTGGCCAAGGGCTACCCAATTTTCACCTGCTGGCAACCACTCTATGCCCTCTTTCAGCCTCTTCTGGGCAGGAAGTGGACTGGTGACATTTAACTGAAGACCAGTGGTTAAAAATGCCATGGCCTCCTGCTGCTTCTAGAAAGGAAATGAACTCACTGCAACTTCCTCCAAGTTAAATTCCACCACAGAGATTTCCAGACTGTGTTCATTAGAATGGTCAAAGATGGGCTGAATGACACCAAAAAGCCAGTGAATGTAATTATTGCATGACAAGTTCATACAGGTGAAACATGTTCTAAATCTGAACTTAATCTTTTGAAAAACTACCCTGCTAATTCAACTTAGAGAGCTCCTTGCATCTTGCGGGCTGGATTTTACTGGATGTATTGCATAAACACGGTTCTATGATTCCTCTGGTCTACAGACTGATTTGATTTTTGTGGTGGTTGAATTTAACAATTCATACTAGCAATTGTACTGGGATGGTGCAACACAGCTTTCACTCTAAACCTTATAAAAACACATGAATAACAAATGGCATATATATAATATAATGGCAGGGCAAATTAGAGCACTATGAAAGGATCTCTTGATGCATACAATGGAATAGTTGATTTCTGCAGCAAATTTGTCAAAAGTACCAGACGTTTTTATTTTCCATTTTGGCTCCAATGGTCTCTACCCACTTGCCAGTATTTAATTATGGCTGCATCCCAAGTAATCATAGTTCTCTGTACAAATTGTTCAACACAGAGATACAGTAGAAAGGTATTGCCCTTAAACAGCAACTATTTAAACTTTTATAACTGGAAATGCTTCTGGCCACATTGATATCTACATTGCCTTGAAATAGCAATAGTAATTGAGACTGTACAGTATGCCAAAATTCAGGCAGTTTAAGGTACTTTGTGGGGAGTTGCACCCAACAAAACTGCATATCAGAAATTTTGATGCATGATTTTCCAACCATTTAAAATTACTAGAAGGAAAGGACACGTGGATTTCCAATATGCGGTCCGGATGAGCTCCCTTCCCTGCCAACAGTGTAAAGTAGATTATTACTTCTTATTTGTCACTGCCACTCTCAACCTCTCTTTTTCAAGTCAATTGATACAGTCAATAGAATCATAGAAAGGTTAAGGCACAGAAAGAGGCCACTTGGTCCATCATGTCTGTGCTGGCCGAGAAACGATCCACCCATTCTAATCCCATTTTCCAGCATTTGGTCTGTAGCCCTGCAGGTGTATATCCAAACTCTTTTTGAGGGTTTCTGCCTCAGCTACTCTTTCAGGCAGTGAGTTCCAGTCCCCCACCACCCTCTGGGTGAAAAGGTTTTTCCTCATCTCCTGTCTAATTATTCTATCAATCACTTTCAATCTATGTCCCCTCATCACTGACCTCTCTGCCAAGGTAAATAGGCCCTTCACCTTCACTCTATCCAGGCCCCTCAAAATTTTGTACATTTCAATCAGATCTTCCCTCAGCCTTCTCTGTTCCAAGGAGAACAACCCCATCCTATCCTATCTTTCCTCATAGCTGCATTGTTTTCAGTCCTGGCAAATTTCCTCGTAAATTTCCTTTGTACCCTCTCGTGAAATTACATCCTTTCTGTAATGAGGTGACCAGAATTGCACATAGTACTGAAGTTGTGGCCTAACCAATGAGTTATACAGTTCCAGCATAACCTCCCTGTTCTTATATTCTATACCTCAGCTAATAAAGGAAAGGATTCCATATGTCTTCTTAACCATCTTATTGACCTGTCCTGCTACCTTCAGGGATCTGTGGCCATTCACTCCAAGGTCCCTTACTTCCTCTACACTCCTTAGTATTTTCCCATTAATTGTGTAGTCCTTTACCTTGTTTGACCTCCCCAGATGCATCACCTCACACTTCTCCGGGTTGAATTCCATTTGCCACTTTTTTGCCCATCTGATCAGACCATCAATATCTTCCTGCAGCCTACAGCTATCCTCCTCACTATCTACCACATGGCCAATCTTTGTGTCATCTGCAAACGTCTTGATCATGCCCCCTACATTTACATCCAAATCGTTAAAAAATACCACAAAAAGCATGGGGCCCAGTACTGAGCCTGGTGGAACGCTGCTGGAAACAGCCCTCCAGTTGCAAAAACACCCATCAACAATTACCCTTTGTTTCCCGCCACTGAGCCAATTTTGTATCCACCTTGCTGCATTTCCCTGGATCCCATGGGATTTTACTTTTTTAACCAGTCTGCCATGTGGGACCTTGTCCAAAGCCTTGCTAAAATCCATGTAGACCACACCAACTGCACTACCCTCTTCTATCATCCTTGTTACTTCCTCAAAAAATTTGATCAAGTTGGTCAAACAAGATCTTCCCTTAACAAATCCATGCTGACGATCCTTGATTAACTTGTGCTTTTCTAAGTGACAGTTTATCCTGTCTCTCAGAATAGATTCCAATAATTTGCTCATTACTGAGGTTAGACTGACTGGCATGTAATTATTTGGTCTATACCTCGCTCCCTTTTTAAACAGAGGTACAAAATTAGATGTTCTCCAATCCTTGGGCACTACACCTGTATCCAGTGAGGATTGGAAAATGATGGTCAGACCTTCCGCTATTTCCTCTCTTTCTTCTTCTAACAGCCTGGTGTACATTTCATCTGACCCTGGTGATTTATCAATTTTCAAGGATGCAAATCCCATTAATACTTCCTCTCTCCCTATGTTTATCACATCCAATACTTCACACTCCTCCTCCTTAACTACAATATCTGCATCGTCCCTCCTTTTTTGTGAAGACAGATGCAAAGTATTCATTAAGAACAATACCAACATCTTCTGCTCCAACACATGGGTTAAGGATGGTGATCCAGCCCCCAAGAGCTGCCGGCCAATCACAGGGCCTGCAACTCAACAATATTGGCAGCGCCACCGAGAGCGGTGGCCACTACCAGTACTGCAGGTGGCCTGCAGTGGCAAAGATGGAGGAGACCCCAGGACACAGGTAAATAGGACCAGCCCCAGAGAGGGGGGGAGGGGGGTGGGCATTTGGTCCAGAGGTAGGGGTGTCCCGGGGGGTGCAGTGCTTCCTGGAGGAGGGGGGTCCTCCATGAATTGCCCACGAAGGAGGAACCCCCAGGTGAATTAGGCATCAGGTTACATGACAGCTGTTGCCACTCCAATTCTCCAGCTTCCCTGCCACAGAACTCGACGTCGGGCTGAGAACAACATCCAACCCAGAGTGTATTTGGTAGCGCCAATGGGTACCTGAAATGGAAAGAGTTCTATTCCCTAGCCCTAATATTCCTCATCAAGATGAGCAAGCAGCAATCTTTTTATTTTACTAAAGTCTTTAATGCATTATGTTAACATATTTAAAATTGCCATGTGAATTTTACTCCCATTCACACATCCAGCCATTGCGTCAAGCTACCAATTATTTGAAGGTACAACTCAGATTAAATGCTGAAACCCGCAACAGGATTTCAGGCTTCAACTAATTATGTTGCTGAATCCCACTGTTGGATAGAATGCTTAACTTAATTGGGATAAAAATTGTTAAAACCTTAAGTACAACCAGAGGCAAACCACCAAGACTAACTTCACTAGACAGTTCTCAGTCATCCATAAATAAGCAGCATGAAAACATCCTAATTTCTTCAACTATGTCCTAGAACTAGACCAAACCAGTCAGTGTGTAAACTATTAAATACCTCCCATAACCAAAGCCAGTAATGTAAAAGAAACAAGTTTGCCATTTATCATTATAGGTAAAATAACACCACTGCAGCAATGTTATGGCTGAGATTATTTATTCAAAACTCAATGGTCCATCATGATAATATAAAATCAGTTTACAGTAAGGCTAATTTAACATGAATACCATCCAGAGAAAATTGCTTTCAGTCCAGACAGGGGATAAACAAGGTTCACCACATATTTCTTCCTGAATGCCTCTATTGTTACTGGTATGCATTAACAATGCAGGAGTGTAGGACCATGTATGTTTTTACTAAGAGGAAATAGATCTGAATGCTTATTTTTATTGGTTAAAAGGGCAATGCTGTCCTATGTTATGTAAAATATTTTTATAAGGTTAACAAAACACTGCATATGAAATCGTATTGAGTGTAAGTGGATCATGCAGTCTCAGACAATGAGTATATATGTATGGATACACCAATAGAATATGCATTATGGTCTAACGCTTGTGAATAACCCACATAAAAGAATGATAAAATTTCACTTTTTGGGATGGGATGGGTTTGACAGGTTGTGGCATGAGACAATAAATTTTAAGAGGCTCTGACCTTGCTCAATGAGAATGCACACTGGAGAATTGGGTAAGGAGGTTAGCACCAAATTATTGGTGCTTCATACTTTTTCAATCATTAAAATCAAGAGCACTGCAAATTGGGCTGATTGATCTGTACTTGATTCTCTAATTTGCATTCGAATTGAGCAAGAGCCTAAGGTTTACATCCTGTTCATGTTCAGATTTGGATTGGAAAGCTTGACTGTAGTATGCTGACATCCACAGATTCATGAAACTGGTTTATTTATATTGTCTGACTGGATTCACAAATAATGAAGAAACTCCAAAAATGCTATGGTACACCAGAAACATGATGGGTCTATTATAACTCCTTTAAATTTTTCTGTCCCACCAATACTCAATTTTTTCATATTTCCACAGAAATCAAGACATAATACTCTTTTTCCCCCAGACAATATTGCTTCAAAGTTGCAATAATCCAACATTATGAAGTTTCAGTCTTGACACTGATGTTTCCAAATCAGATTTAAAATTTTCAAAATGAGTACGTAACTTCCTTCCAGTGACTAACTGGTATTGGGGTGAGGTGTCTTACGATAACTAAAAGGAAATACAGTTTATTTCTGATGCATGGCGCTAGAATCTTGCACCATCTTTAGAAACATTTTGAATGTATATACAGCCCTTTCAATTTTTCCACTGGACCTCGAGTGTCCAGGTGGAGAAGTAATATGTGATACATTATTCTTTTTCAAGAATTGAAAAAAATCTTATGCACCATTTGATGGCATTGGAACCGATTTTAGCATTTAGAATGAAAACCTAAAGTAAGTAAAGATTTTCACGTCTTCAGCTGGACAAAATCAATATGAATATGCTGTCATGGTTTTGTTGGCCATTGGCAAGTACTAGTTTCCTCAGCATTTACAGATAAGCTGATCTGACAGGCTTGACACTCATGAACAGCATCTTCTGTGTTGCTACCTAGGGAAGGCTACCACATATGCATTCGAGTCAATCCTTTCATTCTTATTACAGCAGGATGAACAGCATGTATTTCCTGGATGATACTGTTTTGGAATTTAGTTGGAACAACAACATGAAGTCCACAAAGCAAACATCTATCTTTGATCAACAATTCATTTTTATGTCTGTCTTATAATTGTAGTTCTGCTGGCAAAATGCCAACATCAGGCCAGCTGTTCACCATGTACTACATAATGCGGACAGTACGGGGTCATGTTTTGTAGCATTACTTATGTCGCTGGTCATGATGGAAAGTGAATTCAGCTTCTCAGCAAACAATTTCTTGATGGTGAAATTAATGCATGAACCTGATATAAGAAGCAGGGCAAAAAAATGAATTGGCATTCAATTTTGATAGTTACACTTGTCAAACAGATAAACTGATAAATGAATAGCCTATCTTTGAATTTTCACCAGTTAAAACAGGTATTTCTAAATTTTCAGAGAATATGTAGGGTAAAGGCTTATGATCAGTATGCAGAACACAAGGATATCTGAATAGATACGTGTCAAGTTTCTTCAGTCCGAATATAACTGCAAGGACTTCACATTTTATTTGTGAATAATTGGTCGAGGAGGAAGTTAGAGTATGGGAAGTAAATGCTATAGGACATTCAAAGCCATCAGGATATCATAGTGAGAAATCATTGCTCCTATCTACCATTGTGGCATGTCAACTGATAGGGTCATAGTGTTCCAATAATGGTACACGTGCTAATAAAGTCTTCAGCTATTGCGCTAAAAAGAATGGCTTTGGGCTCATATATTCTTTGAGCACTTTGACTAACTCATCATGCATTTTGTCTTTAGGCTGAGCAGGAGCAATCAGGTTCTGAATCAATGTATTTTTTACAGGCCCTCCCTTTTTTGGCTTCCATTGCAAGTTTATTTGCAATAAAAATTAAATAACTACATATTTACTTCAGCATAACCCGACTGGATACTCTGGTCAGAATTTTACGTCCCCCCCCAAAAGAGCGGGCTGGTGGTGGGGGCGGGGGTGGGGCAAAATGGAGTGGGACGCTGGGGGGGCCCTTCCTGACCCGCTCCCGCCTCCGCTGCTAATTTACGCGGGGCGGCGGTGGTGAGAAAAGGCCTATCTGCCCCAGACCAATCAAGGCCCTTGTGGCCAATTAACTGGCACTTAAGGGCCCCCTCCCACTGCCACGGGTATTTTATGTTTGGCAGGTGGGCGGCTGAGTCCTCAGAAAGCCCACCTGATGAAACTAGGTGGCCTTCTTGCGAGCTGGTGGGGGGCCTGCTGATTGGGCACCCTGTGCCCCACGAAGGACCGCCCCTGAAGCCCCAACCAGCCCCAATGCACAACATGCCCCCTACCCCCCTAACCGACCCCCCCTTGCCTCACCAGGGCCCAACCGATTGTCCCCGGCGAGGCCCTAAAAATTTACCTTTTTTCCGGGGCCGTCCTTCATCTTCATCCTGAAGCTGGATGTAGTCCAAGCAGTGGCCACCATTCCCAGTGGTGCTGCTGGGACTAAGAGCTGCTGGCCCGCTGATTGGCCGGCAGCTCCATTTGGCAGGACTTCCTGCTTTAATAAGGTGGAAGTCCTGCCCAAGACCAATTAAGCGCCTGGAGAGTGTAAAATCCAGTCCAGATCCCCAGGCCTGCCAGAGACGGGCTCGCCACCTCAGGCCCCTGGCCCACCATAAAATTCCAGCCTCTGATTTTTCCAATTAATGCTGACATTGACAAACAGTAACAAGGTAGACCACTACCTAATTATTTAAAATGTCCATTATTCAACCTTTTCAATAATGCATTGTTATCCTTGTCATCATTGTTCTATCTGAATAAGCACTCAAATTGGTGTGGATATAACTAACTGTGTTTATTTCCACATCCTCTAGACTATTCATCAAAGAATATTAAAAGAGTACGGGAGGAATATAATTGCTACAAAGTGCTTACTTCCATCATGAGGGGCAGCTAGTGTACAGTTAACAATATGCAAGTGTTATATATATCAAGCTTGATAGATACATTGGCATATATTGCAATTACAGCTCAAGTCCTGCAGTATACACATGGATAGCTTAAAACCCAAGCTAGTAGCTAGTCAATTAGCAATGGAGCAAAACTTATGCAAATGTTGCAAAGTTGAAAGAATATAAATGTTCCTACTTTATGCTGAAGCCAGACTGATGTTAAGCTATTCTAATTGTTTCAGGTTCCTTTTAATAAACAACAGTAACCACATGGAAAGTATCTTTCATGATTATAAGATTGCTTAATTATATCTGACTTCCTTCTTCATTCTCACAGTATGAATTTAGAATTGTTTACAGCCAAAGATGTCATGGAGCTTCAAGTAAAGGTCCTCCACCTGAGGGAAAAGGTCTCTTCCCTGGCTGAGCTTCTCCTGGAGACAAGCCATGGTGGATTCCCTGTGATTTATCAACTAGAACAAGCCCACGAGGAAGTATTTATAGGAAGCATCACCAGGTGAGCAATATGTGTGCTAGAACCCTACTGATTTTGTCACTTGGTGTAACGAATTAATGTTTTTGAATTATATCAGCCTAATGATTTTAACATTTGAACAATAAGAAACCACTAAGCAGCTGGTAGTGGTAACCATTATGCCAGCAGTGTTGAAACAAACAGTTTTATAATGATGCATGAGCAAATCTAAATCCAAACCATATTGGTTGGAAAACAATGATTACAGTTTAACTAATAGTTAACCAAAGAAACTTTTGATTTAAAAAAAAGTATTTGTGATATTAAAGAACAGAATTATTATAAATAAGACATGAAATGAAAATATTTCACAGGAAACAGTCACACCAAATGGCCTTGCAGCAGTTGGGATTCATTATTTAAAAATTACATCACAGAACTTTGGCTGTAGCTTTAACCTCTGAATAAAGTGAGCCAATACGCTAGCCTTCTCAGTAATATGTATAATGACCTGGTCAGTTTTCTCTCAGGATTCTGCATAAAATATCTCAGTGGGCATGCAGATAAATGGAAATTCCATTCTTCTTATGCTGAGCTAAGAAACTGCATCGCTGTTGGCCAATAATTGCTGTAGAAATATATTGCGGGACTGGCTACTCCGCCAGCTAGACAAGAATGATGTAATATAATCCAACAAAGAAAGTCAAAGCAGTAAAATCAAATAATTAAGATGCATTATGCAACACTGGTCACAAAGACTACCCACTGTGTTTGAATGTGAAATCCATTTTAATATATGTAATTATGCTTATCATAATCTATGTGCAGTTGATTCAAGAATAACTTAAAATTAGCAGTAGATACTCATTATAGTCATATGGCCTGATCCACAATCTGACAAGTTTTTGTGTTTTTTGAAATGCTTCCTTAATGTTACTCCTCATTCCCTGTTTTCTTCCTGCTATTTACCAACTTTAGCTGAGAGGGTAGGCATATAAACTCCTTGCAAACTTCTGTGAATCTCATCAGGAGGTACATAAGAACCATTTAAGAATAATTCTGTCTTTGAAAAGAGATGCTAACATTTATATAATACCCTGTTATGTAATCAAAATGTCTCAAATTGCCTCCACAATGAAACAAAGCCTACATGATGCACAATATAAACCCAACAGCTAAGACACTGCATGACCTGAAAGTCGACAAGACAGTGGTGCAAAGGAGAGGGAGATACTGTGCAAGCAAACACTGGAACAGCTTATGTCAAGAAATCCAAAACTGCATGTAACAAAAGAAATCGATGAGCTATGTATGAAGGGATCAAGAGGGCACTTGGTCCTGCCATCGCCAAAGTTGCTTCCTTGAAGTCGGCGGATGGTGAAATACTCACCGACAGAAGTAAACAGATGTCCCACTGGGATGAACACTACTGTGAGCTGTACTCCTGTGAGTCGGGCATCTCCCAGTCTGCGCTCGATGCTTTCCTACAACTTCCTGTCATGGATGAGTTAGATGAAGAGACCTCATCACTGGAACTCGAGAAGGCCATAGAGCGCCTAGCGAACTGAAGGGCACTGGGCATGGATGGAATCCCAGCTGAACTGCTCAAGCACGGAAAGTCCCATCTATTGCCACGCCTTTATGCCCTTCTTCTCTGCTGGAATGTAGGCTCTGTTCCACAGGAGATGCATGATGCCAAAATCATCACACTATACAAAAACAAAGGCGACAGAGGAGACTGCAACAACTACAGGGGCATCGCACTCCTTAGCATCACAGGAAGGCCTTTGCTAAGGTCATACTTAAAAGACTCCATTCACTTGCAGACCACGTGTACCTGGAAGCGCAGTGCAGTTTCTGTGCCAGCAGATCTACTGTGGATATGATCTTCTCCATATGCCAGCTACAAGAGAAGTGTAGGGGATAGAGTATACACCCCTTTATCTTACTTTTGTAGATCTCATTAAGACATTCAACACCATCAGCAGAGCAGGGCTCTACAAGATTTTGGAAAAAATTGGCTGTTCACCGAAGCTCCTCAGTCTCATCCACTCCTTTCATGACAACATGCACTACACTGTACAGTTTGATGGCTCCACTTCCAACAGTTTCGGAGTGAAGAATGGAGTGAAACAGGGTTGTCTTCTAGCCCCCACTCCGTTTAGCATCTTCTTCTCCATGCTCCTGACCTTTGCCTTCCCTACCTGCACCCCAGGTCAGGCAGCAAGCTCTACAATCTATCAAGGCTCAAAGCGAAGACAAAAACACATCATGTCCTGATTAGATAATTCCTCTATGCTGATGTTGCTGCGCTCGTAGCTCACATGGAAACGCAACAACAAAGACTCATGGACAGACCCAGCAGAGGTGGCGGCACAGTGGTATACAGTCGGGAGGGAGTTGCCCTGGGAGTCATCAACATTGACTCCGGACTCCATGAAATCTCATAGCATCAGGTTAAAAATGGGCAAGGAAACCTCCTGCTGATTACCACCTAATGCCCTCCCCCCCCTTAGTTGATGAATCAGTACTCCTTCATGTTGAACACCACTTGGAGGAAGCACTGAGGGTGATGGGATGGAAACCACACCTGCCGAAATGAGACATATTCATTTTGTCATATGGAACATTATTATTTGACCTTTTACTGGACATTGAAATAACCTATTTAAAAAGTCCACAGAACAGCGGCTGAAAACATGGCTGCACATTTGCATTCTAAAGGACAGTGGCATGGAGAGACAATGGAGGTATTCCCTGATGGGTTTTGTCAATGGTGATGATCAAGAAACATTGAGAGTCATTGAGCCAACGTTCCACCCCCACCCCACCCCCCGGTAAACAAATCTTGCAGGTGATGCTGCTCCAAACAAGGAGCTAGTCATGTGACTAACCTGCTGGCCAATCTGGGGTTTTTTGAATTGTGCCTGACACAGAACAGTTTTGAATGAGACTGCAATTGAACTTCAAGAAGAGAGCCCCTCTCTCCCTCTCTCTCTCTCATATACGTAAAGTTCCAGGGATCCACGGAAGTAACTTAAGCCTCAAGATAGAAGACCAGTGAAACAAGTTTGAAAGTGTGCACTGGACCCCAATGAGAGCTGCAAGACTTAACTTCAATTAAAGACTTTACATCCAACTCAAAACCAGTTACTGAATTTCCATTTACTACTGCAAACCTTCCCTCCCTTTTAATTCCTTCTCCTCCTCTGTCTCTATTTGCGTGTGTGTTTATCGTGTATGCATGCTAGAGTGGTCACGTCGGGTATTTTTAGTAGTTTTAACTGAGTTAGAGTTAAGGTCAAACTTACGCCTTTCTCGTTTAAATCTGAGAAAACCTGTCTGGTTGATTTCTTTGCAATTACCATTAGAGAGCAGTGAGCAAGGACTCACTGAGGGGGAAGCTAAAAACACGGTGTTTTAAAAATTAAACCCTGTTACAAACCAGGAAAAGGCTGATAGGGGAGCCCAAGACCCCTGCCTCACCTGGTTGTAACCGTGGCAAGGGTGCAGAATGTACTCTGGGTGGGGGACTTCAATGTAGCACCATTACTGACCGAGCTGGCTGAGTCCTAAAGGATATAGCTGCTAGACCGGGTCTGCAACAGAAGTTGAGGGAACCAACGAGAGGGAAAAACATACTTGACCTTGTCCTCACCAATCTGCCTATCACCGATGCATCTGTCCATGACAGTATTGGTAGGAGTGACCATTGCACAGTCCTTGTGGAGACGAAGTCCTGTCTTCACATTGAGGATACCCTCCATCGTGTTGTGTGGCGCTACCACTGTGCTAAATGGGATAGACTTAGAACAGATCTGGCGACTCAAAACTGGGCATCCATGAGGTGCTGTGGGCCATCAGCAGCAGCATAATTGTACTGAACCACAATCCCCACACTCTACCATTACCATCAAGACGGGGAATCAACCCTGGTTCAATGAATAGTGCAGGACGGTGTGCCAGAAGCAGCATCGGACATATCTCAAAATGAGGTGTCAACCTGGTGAAGCTAAAACCCAGGTCTACTTGCATGCCAAACAGCGTAAGCAGCATACGATAGACAGAGCTAAGTGATCCCACAACCAACGGATCAAATCTAAGCTCTGCAGTCCTGCCACATCCAGTCATGTATGGTGGTGGACAATTATAAAACTGACAGGAGGAGGTGGCTCCTCAAATATCCCCTTCCTCAATGATGGAGGAGCCCAGCACATCAGTGCAAAAGATAAGGCTGAAGCATTTGCAACAATCATCAGCCAGAAGTACCGAGTAGATAATCCATCTCGGCCTCTTCCTGAGGTCCCCAACATCACAGATGCCAGTCTTCAGCCAATTCGTTTCACTCCATATGATATCAAGAAATGACTGAAGGCACTGGATACAGCAAAAGCTATGGGCCTTGCCAACATTCTGGCAATAGTACTCAAGACCAGTGCTCCAGAACTAGCCACACCCCTAGCCAAGCTGTTCCAGTACAGCTACACCACTGGCACCTACCCGGCATTGTAGAAAATTGCCCAGGTATGTCCTGTACACAAAAAGCAGGACAAATCCAACCCGGCCAATTACCACCCCATCAGTCTACTTTCGATAATCAACAAAGTGATGGAAGGTGTCGTTGACAGTGCTATCAAATGGCACCTGTTTAGCAATAACCTGCTCACTGTTGCTCAGTTTGGGTTCCATCAGGGCCACTCAGTTCCTGACCTCATTCCAGCCTTGGTTCAAACATAGAGAAAAGAGCTGAACTCAAGAGGTGAGGTGAAAGTGACTGCCCTTGACATCAAGGCAGCGTTTGACTGAGTATGGTATCAAGGAGCCCTAGCAAAACTGGAATCAATGGGAGTCATGGGGAAAACAGTCTGTTGGTTTGAGTCATACCTAGTACAAAGGAAGATGGTTGTGGTTGTTGGAGGTCAATCGTTTCAGCTCCAGGTCATCACTGCAGGAGTTCCTCAGGGTAGTGTCCTAGGCCCAGCCATCTTCAGCTGCTTCATCGATGACCTTCCTTCAATCATAAGGTCAGAAGTGGGGATATTCACTGATGATAACACAATGTTCAGCACATTCGCGACTCCTACGATACTGAAGCAGTCCCTGTAGAAATACAGCAAGACCTGGACAATATCCAGGCTTGGACCAATACGTGGCATGTAACATTCGCACTACCCAAGTGCCAGGCAATGACTATCTCAAACAAGAGAGAATCTAACTATCTCCCCTTGACATTCAATGGCATTACAATCGCTGAATCCCCCACTATAAACGTCCTGAGGGTTACCATTGATCAGAAACTGGAGTAGCCAGATAAATAACGTGGCTACAAGAGCAGGTCAGAGGCTTGGAATCCTGCAGCGAGTAACTCACCTCCTGGCTCCCCAAAACCTGTTCACCATCTACAAGGCACAAGTTAGGAATATGTTGGAATACTCTTCACTTGCCTGAATGGGTGCAGCTCCAACAACACTCAAGAAGCTTGATATCATCCGGTGCAAAGCAGCCCGCTTGATTGGCACAGCATCCTCAAACATTCACTCCCTCCACCACTGATGCACAGTGGCAGCAGTGTGTACCATCTACAAGATGCACTACAGCAATGCACCAAGGCTCCTTAGACAGCACCTTCCAAACCCACGACCTCTACCACCTAGTAGGACGAGGGCAACAAATGCATGGGAACAACACCACCCGCAAATTCCCCTCCAAGCCACACAACATCCTGACATGGAACTATATCACTGTTCCTTCACTGTAGTTGTGTCAAAATCCTGGAACTCCCTTCCTAACAGCACTGTAGGTGTACCGACCCCACATGGAGTGCAGCGGTTCCAGAAGGCAGCTCACCACCACCTTCTCAAGGAGAATTAGGGATGGGTAATAAATGCTGTCCTGGCCAGCGATGCCCAAATCCCATGAATGAATATAAAATACCTGTCTCTCCCATGCATGTAACTTGTTCTCCTTGACTATAAGTGCCAGGAAAACTGTGGTCGTGGCACAAGGTGCTGCATCTCCACCCCTGATCACACTAAATAACACCCCACTGAAAGTGGTTAGCAAATTCTGATACCTTGGGTCCACGGTGACAGACAATCTGTCCCTTGATGCAGAGCTCAATACACACATATGGAAAGCAGTTGCCACCTTTGGCTGACTTGCGAAACGTGCATGGGATAACACCAAGCTGACCTTTAGGACTAAGCTGATGGTTTATAAGGCCTGTGTTCTCAGCACCTTGCTGTATGGCTGTGAAACATGGGCGACTTATAGCAACCAGGAAAAGAAACTCAATAATTGACATCTTCGCTGTCTGTGGCACATTTTGGGTGTATCCTGGCAGGACAAATTCACAAATGTGGCAGTCCTTTCAAAGGCAGACCTTCCAAGTCTGTTGGCACGAATCAAACAGAGATGGTTTCGGTGGATCGGATACTTCCGCGGGATGGAAGACGGTCGCATACCCAAGGACTTTCTGTGTGGTGAGATAGCCGGGGCCAGGCGACCGGTGGGGCGCCCAAAGCTCCACTTCAAGGATACTTGCAAGCCCTAAATGTCGACTATTGCACTTTGGAGTCACTAGCTGGCGAAAGAGGGAAATGGCAACACATCCTATGGACTGGTGTGCACTACCACAACGATCAGTTGCTACAGCAGCTTGGCAACAGGTGCCAAAGTCAAAATCAACAACTCTCAGCATCACTTGGCAGCTTCACATGCAGCACTTGTGGCCGAACCTGCCTCCAAGGATTGGCCATCACAGCCACCAACAAAGGCACCAATTGAAGACACTTCACCTAAATGTCCATCATCTTTCATAGATGGAAAGATGCCAACCAACCTCCACAATAAATTACTTTTTGTACATTGATTGTTGTTCAGTAGGGAAAACTGCAGTCATTCTGTGTTAACAATTCCTCACTAACATCGGCAAGCTGAATGGTGCTATTTAGCGAGGGTAAAATGCTAGCCAGGATATCAGAACTCTTGTTTAGTTTAGTTTAGAGATACAGCACTGAAACAGGCCCTTCGGCCCACCAAGTCTGTGCCGACCATCAACCACCCATTTACACTAATCCTACATTAATCCCATATTCCTACCACATCCCCACCTGTCCCTATATTTCCCTACCACCTACCTATACGAGGGGCAATTTATAATGGCCAATTAACCTATCAACCTGCAAGTCTTTGGCATGTGGGAGGAAACCGGAGCACCCGGAGGAAACCCACGCAGACACAGGGAGAACTTGCAAACTCCACACAGGCAGTACCCAGCATTGAACCCGGGTCGCTGGAGCTGTGAGGCTGCGGTGCTAACCACTGCGCCACTGTGCCGCCCACATTGATTTGGACAAGTTGAGTGAGTGGGCTAATGCAAGGCAGATGCAGTATAATGTGGATAAATGTGAAGTTATCCACTTTGGTAGCAAAAACAGGAAGGCAGATTATTATCTGCACAGCTATAAACTGTGAGAGGGGAATATGCAACAAGACCTGGGTGTTCTCGTACACCAGTCGCTGAAGGGAAGCATGCAGGTGCAACAGGCAGTAAAAAAGGCAAATGGTATGTTGGCCTTCGTAGCGAGAGGATTCGAGTACAGAAGCAGAGATGTCTTGCTGCAATTATACAGGGCCTTGTTGAGGCCACACCTGGAATATTGTGTGCAGTTTTGGTCTCCTTATCTGAGGAAGGATGTTCTTGCTATAGAGGGAGTGCAGCGAAGGTTTACCAGACTAATTGCTGGGATGGCAGGACTGACGTATGAGGAGAGATTGCGTTGGTTGGGATTATATTCGCTGGAGTTCAGAAGAGTGAGGGGGGATCTCATAGAAACCTACAAAATTCTAACAGGACTTGACAGGGTAGATGCAGGAACGATGTTCCCGATGGTGGGGGAGTCCAGAACCAGGGGTCACAGTCCCAAGGATACGGGGTAAACCTTTCAGGACAGAGATGAGGAGAAACCTCTTCACCCAGCGAGTGGTGAGCCTATGGAATTTGCTACCACAGAAAGCAGTTGAGGCCAAAACATTGTATGTTTTCAAGAAGTAGTTAGATATAGCTCTTGGGACGAAAGGGATCAAAGGATATGGGGGGAAAGCGGGAACTGGTTACTGAGTTGGATCATCAGCCATGATCATAATGAACGGCAGAGCAGGCTCGAAGGGCCAAATGGCCCACTCCTGTTTCTATTTTCTATGTTTCTATAACGTGCTTGGAAAATTAAAAACAAAGGTAGTTGCTTTTACCTACTGATCCTATTCTATGCCTCCACAAGTTTCCTCTCTGTCTTTAAGTGTTCTTTATCAGACCTCATTTTCAGTTTAATGGCCCAGATTTTGCAGTCGTAATGATGGCGAATCCGTCAGCATTCGTTATCATTACTCCACTGAAACTGGCAGCAACCTCAGGAGTCTGCACATGTGCAGAATAGCGCAGAAATCCAGTAGTTGCTATCAGTTGCTCCTCCAGAGGGTGTGCTGCTGAGGTGCCTCCAATGTGCAATTCCTAAGCAGTCAACAAATTGACAAGAACTTCCATTGTTATACAAGTAATGTCATGGGACTTCAGTCTCATGCGAAGATTTTCCTTCTCTCCCCAGAGTGACACAACTGAGATCAGAAACAAAGTGAGAGACAGAATCATAACGTTATCATGAGGAGTATTGTAATTCTACCAAATGTTAGCATTTCATTCTGCATTGATACTATATCACAAGTTGCTGGTTTCATGAAAGCATTGTGGAGGTGGATTGACTGAGCATATTTTTAGTCAAATTTAGGTTGTGTGTTCTTTGTTACAGTATTAGATCTTCATAAAATGAAAACAGGACAACTTCATATAATTTACTTTTCATTTGTTATAAATAAACAATGCACTAATGTAAATCACTTTAGAGTATTGTAAACTGAGCATGTTCGCACCAGAAAAGGGAAGATTAAGATAGGATTGATGTTTTTAGGATTCTAAAGGGTCAAGATGATATAAACCATGCCAAGTTATTTCCAGAAAAGTTGAACAGAGGATACAGCCTAAGCATGAAGAGGGGCAAATTCAAAACCAATCTGCAAAACAATGGCCTGGATTTTGCAGTGGTAATGACTGTGTAACTCCACAGAAACTGACAGCAAATTTGGAAGTCTGCACATGCACAGAATAACGCGGAAATTCAGAAGTTGTTGTCAGTGATCCTGCGCTCCTCCAGAGGGTCCATTGTTGACATTCCCCCCAGAGGGCAATCCCTAAGCAATCAGTGCTTTGATGAAAACTTCCACTTCTTTTATGCTGTTAGCCACACTGCAAAAACCGTTGAAAAAGCTAGAAAATCTTGTTGAATGATATGTAACTAACTTCCTAACTCCCTTCCTAACACCACTGTGGGTGTACCTACACCTGAAGGACTGCAGCGGTTCAAGAAGGCAGCTCACCACCACCTTCTCAAGGGCAATTAGGGATGGGCAATAAATGCTGGCCTAGCCAGCAATGCTCACATCCCCGAATTAATAAAAAAATTGCTGCTAAGCTCCCTCACTAACCTTGAAAAGCTAATTTTATATTTGTGCAATGTCAAATTTTTCCATTCTGATAAAAAAATCAACATTTAAAAAAATAATTTATTTGTAAAATAAAAATGGAAATTGTTGGAAATACTGAGCAGGTCTGCCAGCATCTGTGCAGAGAGGAACAGTTAATGGGCAGGATTTTCAATAGCCTGTAGGAGCCGATGTGCTTTGTCATGTCCCGATGCCTCCAGGCCATGCTTGAATTTTCAAATTGAGGGTGGGGGGTAAGTCGGGAACCCGCTCGCCTACAACTAACAGCCTGTTAAATTCCCTGAGGAACTTGTAAATGGGCCGGGGATGGCAAGAGGGCGATTTTCAATTTGTAAATCGCTCAACCTAATCAGTCAGGTGTACGTTAGTGCACAGCTGTCGGGATCAATGCGGGCAGAAATGAAAGGTTTTTTTTATTCTGCAAACTTTTGCGACCTGGGGGATCTTGCTCTGGATCAGGTGCAATACCTTTCAGTAGACTGTTTGCCCATTTTTGTGCGCAGTGAGACTACTGGCACTCCACTGTGTACCTTCCCATCTTCTGCCACGCAGCAGCAGGCCCCGTCATGGTTGCCATCTGTCTTTGTCGCTTGTGCTCTGCAAGCAGCTCCTGGTGATACTTGGCACCACTAATTGTGTGCTGAGCTCGCCTGCAGCCCAATTAGGGCATTTATATTCGGCGATTGAGCGATGTAGGTGCGACATGGGGTTGGCACCCAGAAATTATCTGGGCATCTGCAATTGAAAATCAAGCCTAACATTTCAGGTCAATGACCTTTCATCAGTTCAGGCCATCAACCTGAAATGCTTGGGGGAAATGTTTTCCTGGTGGCGGGGGTCTCGATGCCAGGAGAAACCGATGCCGAGATCCCTGCATCACCTCTTTTCCGGAAGGCCTGCCGAATTTAGGCCCAATTAAATAACATTTAAATGGATAGCATTGTGCCTTCCATAGGATCTAGGACCCCATCACTAGAGGTCCCAGCCTTGGAGAGCTGCCAGCCAATCAGAGGCCGGCAGCAGCAACACCACTGCGGAGGCATTTAAATATTTAAATTGAATGGCAAGGCTCAAAGCCCTTTAAAAATGGCTTCAGTGCCTGCACACAGGCAGCTGACGCCATTGCCGGGGATGGGCAGCCCACCCCAGCTATTTCAATGAGCCGCCTCTCTTAATATCACGGAGGCTCTGCTATGTGCAGCCCGCCCTCGGCGGTGGGAGTATAAATTTCAGCCCATTATCTCTGTTTCTCTCTCCACAGATGCTGCCAGACCTGCTGAGTATTTCCAGCATTGTCTATTTTTATTTTAGATTTCCAGCATCTGCACGAATTAGCTTTTATATTTTTAAAGTATTTTTATGATATTTAGTTTAGTTTAGAGATACAGCACTGAAACAGGCCCTTCGGCCCACCGAGTCTGTGCCGACCATCAACCACCCATTTACACTAATTCCATATTCCTACCACATCCCCACCTGTCCCTATATTTCCCTACCACCTACCTATACTAGGGGCAATTGCTAATGGCCAATTTACCTATCAACCTGCAAGTCTTTGGTATGTGGGAGGAAACCTGAGTACCCGGAGGAAACCCACGCAGACACAGGGAGAACTTGCAAACTCCACACAGACAGTACCCGGAATTGAACCCGGGTCACTGGGGCTGTGAGGCTGCGGTGCTAACCACTGTGCCACTGTGCCGCCCTTTTATCTTAGATTCTATCTTAATCCAATTACAATCGTTTAGTTTGCTATCCGAAAATTTAAATTAAAATTGAAGGATAATCAGTGCTTTTAAGTTCCTGGTTTGCCGCCTGTGAGAATACTTCAGTGTGATTGGCTGCTTACCCTGCTTGCTGATATCACTGCTGCTGGATGCCTAGTGGTCCCCTGGACCTGGTGCCAGATTTAAGCTGTTGTCAGTACAGGTGAAATCCATATTATGGATATCGCTAGGTCTTTGTGGGCAACTTTCTTCAAGGTCAGAGGCGAGTACCATTGCTTCACTGCTAACTGCAAAATCCAGCCCAGTATTTCAGTGAATACGACCATATGAACATACGAATTAGGAGCAGGAGTAGGCCAATCGGCCCTGTGAAACTGCTTCGCCATTCAATAGGTTCATGGCTGAACTGATTACTCCATATTTCCACCGACCACCGATAACCTTCCACCTCCCTGCTTATCAAGAATTTATCTACCTCTGCCTTAAAAATATTCAAAGACTCTGCTTTTGAGGAAGAGAGTTCCAAAGACTCAGGACCCTCTGAGAGAAACATTTCTCCTCATCTCTGTCTTAAATGGGCGACCCCTTATTCTTAAACAGTGACCCCTCGTTCTAGATTCTCCCACAAGAGGAAACATCCTTTCCACATCCACCTTGTCAAGATCCCTCAGGATCTTATATGTTTCAATCAAGTTGCCTCTTACTCTTCTAAATTCCAGCGGATACAAGCCTAGCCTGTCTAATCTTTCCTCATAAGATAGCCTGCCCATTCCAGGTATTAGTCTAGTAAACGTTCTCTGTCCTGCCTCCAATGCATTTACATCCTTCCTTAAATAAGGAGATCAGTACTGTACGTAGTACTCCAGATGTGGTCTCACCAATGCCCTGTATAGCTGAAGCATAACCTCCCTACTTTTGTATTTAATTCCCCTCGCGATAAACGATAACATTCTATTAGCTTTCCTAATTACTTGCTGTACCTGCATACTAACCTTTTGCGATTCATGCACCAGGACACCCAGATCCCTCTGCATCTCAGAGCTCTACAATCTCTCACCATTTAGATAATATGCTTCTTTTTTATTCTTCCTGCCAAAGTGGACAATTTCACACTTTTCCACATTATACTCCATTTGTCAGGTCTTTGCCCACTCACTTAACTTAACTACATCCCTTTGTAGCCCCGTTATGTCCTCTTCACAAGTTACTTTCCTACCTATCTTTGTGTCATCAGCAAATTTAGCAACCATACATACGGTCCCTTCATCTAAGTCATTTATATAAATTGTAAAAAGTTGAGGCCCCAGCACAGATCCCTGTGGCACAACAGTCTTTACATCTTGCCAACCAGGAAATGACCCAGTTATGCCTACTCTCTGGTTAGCTATCTAATCTTCTATCCGTGCCAATATGTTACCCCCTACACCATGAGCTTTTATTTTCTGCAATAACCTTTTGATGTGACACCTTATCAAATGCCTTCTGGAAATCTAAGTACAATATATCCACCGGTTCCTCTTTATCCACAGCACATGTAACACCCTCAAAGAACTCCTATAAATTGGTTAAACATGATTTCCCTTTCACAAAACCATGTTGACTCTGCCTGATTACCTTGAATTTTTCTAAATGCTCTGCTACAACATCTTTAATAATAGCTTCTAACATTTTCCCTCAGTCAGATGTTAAGCTAACTGGCCTGTAGTTTCCTGCTTTCTGTCTCCCTTCCTTTTTGAATAAAGGAGTTAAAGCTGCTATTTTCCAATCTAACGGAACCTTCCCTGAATCTAGGGAATTTTGGAAAATTAAAACTAACTCATCAACTATCTCACTAGCCACTTTTAACACCCTAGGATAAAGTCCATCAGGACCCGGGGACTTGTCAGCCCGCAGCTCCAACAATTTGTTCCATACCACTCCCCTGATGATTGTAATTTTCTTGAGTTCCTCCGTCCCTTTCATTTCCTGACTTACAGCTAATACTGGGATGTTACTTGTATCCTCAATAGTGAAGACCGATGCAAAATATCTGTTCAATTTATCTGCCATCTCCTTATTATCCATTATTAATTCCCAGACTCACTTTCTATAGGACCAACTCTTCTTTTTTAAATATCTATAGAAACTCTTACTATCTGTCTTTGTATCTCTAGCTAGCTTTTTCTTGTACTCTAATTTTACCTTCCTTATCAATCTGTTCGTCGTTCTTTGCTGTTTTTTATATTATGTCCAACCTTCTGATCTGCCTCCCATCTTTGCTCAATTATAGGCTTTTTCTTTAAGTTTGATACTATCTTTAACTGCTTTAGTTAACCATGGATGGCGGGTCCCACCCTTGGAATTTTTCTTTCTCGTTGAAATTATCTATTCTGTGTATTCTGAAATATCCCCTTAAATGTCTGCCAATGCATCTCTATTGACCTATCCCTTAACCTGATTTGCCAGTTCACTTTAGCTGGCTCTGCTTTCATGCCCTCATAATTGCCCTTATTTAAGTTTAAAATACTGGTCTTGGACACACTCTTCTCTCCCTCAAACTGAATGTAAAATTCAATCATATTATGATTGCTGCTACCTAGGAATGAATGGTCAATTTATGAAACAGGCTGCCTAGAGAGAAGATGGAGTAGTTAGTATTGAATCATTCAAACACAACTTCAAACACAACTTAGGTAGATTTCTTTCAGAATATAACATTTTGGTATACTGTATCGCAGTAATTTGAGACCAAATGTAGTAAGTGTAGCATGCTTGGGAGGACCAAAGGTCTCCACAACTGGGGTTTTCCTTGAATCATGTCTGGGTCTGTTGTTGACTAATTGACACAGATCGATTGCTATGATTAGTCAACAAAACCATTATTGCTGTGTCATGTGACTACCAGGATGGTAGAATTTGAATTAGGTGGTGAACTAACTTTGGGCTATTTTCGTCTAGCAATTTCTATGTTCCGATACAGTTCATCATGAATTTTGTGTAAATTATGATAATTTCTTCCACACAGCAATCCTCCCTTAAAAAGCTACGATTTTACAATTGTCAGTAGCCAAGAACGTTACTATCACTCAATGCTGACCAGATACTTTGTGAGGATGTAAAGAGGTTACAAAGGATATAGACCAGTTAAGTTATTGGGCGAGAAGATGGCAAAAGGAGCATAGTGTGGGGAAATGTGAAATTACCCGCTAAGGGAAAGGAAGAATGGTAAAGCAGAATTTTTAAAAGGTGAGAGACTAGTAAATGTTGGTATTCAGCGAGATTTGAGGGTCAGTGTACACAAATTACAGAAAGTTAACATGCAAGTACAGCAAGCAATTGGCATGTTGGTCTTTATTGTAAGGGGGTTGGAGTATAAGAGTAAGGAAGTCTTGCTGCAATTATAGAGTTTTGGTGAGACTGCATCTGATGTATGGTTTTAGTCTCTGTACCTAAGGAAGGATGGACTTGCCTTAGAAGGGGTGCAACGAGAGTTCACTAGATTGATTCCTGGGACGAGATGTGTGTCCTATGAGTAGAATGGGCCTATACTCCCTGGACTTTAGGAGAATGAGAGGTGATCTCATTGAAATGTAAAAATTCTTAAAGGGCTTGACTGGGTTAATGCTGAGAAGCTGTTTCCCTAGCTGGAGAGTCTAGTACTAGGGGTCATAGTGTCAGGATAAAGAATCAGCAATTTGCGACTGAGATAAAGAGAAATGTCTTCTTGCAGAAGATTATGAATCTTTGGAATCCTCTACCTCAGAGAGCTGTGGATGCTCAGTCAGTGAGCATATTCAAGATAGAGAATGATAGATTTTTGGACACCAAGGGAATCAATGGATATGAGGATAGGGCAGGAAAGTGAAGTTAATGTAGAAGTTCAACCATGATCTTACTGAATAGTGGAACAGGATCCATGGGCCATATGGCCTACTTCTGCTCTGATTTCTTGTGTTCTTAGAAGCTGTTCCCACTGGATATCCAGCTTTCTGATTTGAGGACTCAGGGTAAAGGGGTGCCCTTAGTAGCAGCAGTGTAGGGGGAGGTTTACTCTGCATCAGCTTGTACTGCATCTGAAATGGGAGTGCTTGGTGTTGACACTGGGTGCAAAACAAGTGGAGGTATCTTGCATTTTGCATTGGTGACATCCCTTCGATTTGGTGAGAACAGTAAACAAAGAAACTCTGATGAAAGGTCTACTCCAAAATCATGAACCCATCTCTTTTCTTTTCAGATGTTAATAGACCTGCTATGTATTTCAAGAATTTGCTGTTTTTATTAGCTGCCTCTAATTGTTGAATTCTCAATTATGCTTTAATTTATTTTGGGACTAGGTTGGAACTTTGTAGAATCTTGGAAAATGAGATGCTTTTTGAAACTCAAAATGAGAGGAGCTACAAACAATGTGCTCAGCTGAACTACCATGAGGTGAGGATTACCTGCAGTGATCAGAGGAAGTAATAACATGCTTCTTCGCCAATGCCCATTTATCTCATGAACTCAACTTCTAGGTGCCTTAATTTTAATTCCTGGGCCTCATTTAGATCTCAGAAGCCAACTTCTCACTTGTTCCAGATAGGAGTGGTAGAAAATTGCACAGTTAAATGCCACCCGCTGGCACCAGATATTTGGTGGGATCGAATCTGGGCCATCTTGCAGGGTTCACTTTGGTGTTTGAGAAATTGGTGGGGGAGGGGGCTGAGTGGTGGGGTGAGAGATACTGCAGCAAGAGAGGCCTAAGCTATAATAATTTTCCAGTTTTCTAGATGGGTGATGGGTGGCAGAACAATAGGTGTGGACTGCAGGCTTTTGGTTTTACCATACATCCCTGGCAGCCCTTCTCTGTTATTGCTCTTCATCAAGGCAAGTGCTTAGGGAGGACTGAAAATAATCATCATTGTCATGAGATTTCTAAAAGAGAAATCCAGCTCCCATCTGAACTCCAACATCTCAGGTGACAACTCGGCATGAAGACTACAATTTGCTACACTAGTCCTTTAATGAACAATTACACAAAAACCAACAAAGGTAACAATCAGTAATACGTGTCTTAAGTGACACATAATACCCTCAGTGTGGAAATCAATGCAGCATAACAGTGCACTCTGCACTGCTGGCCATTATTGCAAATCTGCTGCTGGTGTGAAGGTGTCTGCTGATAGCAATTTCTGGACTACTGTATTGAAATGCTACAACCCCTTAAAAGTTAAGCATGTTTTCAATAGCAATTGAACTCATATGCTGCAGGATAAATTATTGGATCGATAAGCCATAACTAAATCCTTAAATGACTTGACGGTTGCATTGAACTGTTACTTACAACACATACTCTTTACTACCCTGACCTAAATGGTTCGAAGAGCATGAGCCAGGGTAGTTATCATTAAGTGCAATGTGTACACCAACACAAGAGAGTTATTTAATTAATCTGTACATATGAACGACAGGAAACATGAGAGCACCCTTGGGCGTTAGGTCCATTCCCTCACTTATAATAGCTAATGGAAACCGTATATATTTTGTATTTCAATGTGATTCTGATTTTTGTTCAAATATTAATGCTCATGTTTAAACAATTCATATGCAGATACTGGGGCTGAAAATCTGTGCTGTCGTTTGTGCTGTAATAACCCCCACAGACTAGGACTGCTACCCACCAGTGAGTTGTACTTCTAACCCTGTCAGAATTTGCAGGGTTGGCTCATTTTGATAGGCCAAAAATTCCTTGTGTAACGTGGGAGTGAATTACTCGTGGGGAGAGAGGGGAGGAAACTTGTGCAGGAATTAAAAGCCTGAGTGAACCCACAGATCACATGCAGCACATTTTTTTTACTTTAGAGGACTCTGTGTTGCAAAAACATCTGGAGCCATGTTTCAGCAAAGCTGGTGAAGTCCCTGACTCAAATACATTTTAAGATTTCAGGATTTCTTTTACCCTGTTCTTGTTCGCAGTGAAGTAGAATCTATCATTTTTTGCTAATGTAGGAGAGGCTCATGCGTGAGGATTGCTGGAGTGTAAAATGGAAAGGATGACAGGCAGAGCAGACCAGTCATTCTCTAGTGCTGGCTCTTAGTTCAAAACAGGGCCATTATTAGGAAGCAAATGTGTGCCCTTTCTCAATATTTCCATACACATAGAAAATAATCACTGATCTTTGGAAACAATAGTTCACTTGTATGTTTCCACAGCCAGACACCTATTTATGTTTGATTTTTAAGCTGTGTTGTAACAATTCCCTGTCATACATATTTGATTTTATATACCATCTAGAATTTCAGTAACTCTAAACAGTCTCCAATTCTGCACCAGTGTTATGTCTTCTGGTTCCCATAAGTTAGAAATAATTACACTTTAGATTTAGAAATGATGGAGCTCTTTGTTTTAAAAAAAAGCTCTACATGCTGCTTGGTAGGAACTGCCAGCGTAGTGTTACAGGCCACATGACTCTAGTGTGGCAGTGAATGTAGCACCCTAGAGTACACTTACACATCACAATTAGTTCCTAGCTCTTTATGAACAATATAATAAAATAACAACCAGCCCACAATAATTCATCCTAGAACTTATAGTTATAAATTATCTTTAAGTTGTGTAGTTGCATGGAAATAAATGGAGAAACAACAATTGTCCTATGCTTCTGGACTGAACAAATTCAATGCCACAATTAAGAATAGCGCTGCCAACTCCATGCACTGACCAGGCGTCAAAGATAGGAGAACATCAGGCCAAGGATGAAAAGTAATGTAGGGACTGCAGAATTTCCAACAGAAGAGTCAGGCAAGTTTTAAACATAGTGCAGGAATGTGTAGTACCTGTGAGAGCAGGAGACTAACTTGTGAGGGTGGGAGGGAGGCACTCGGCCTGGGGCAGGTGGGTGGAGCAGCAAAATTCCTTTGATGTATTGAAGTGAAATTCAGTACAATTTGATCTGAGGGAGTAGGAAGCATTCAACTTATCAACATTCAATTTCTCAGACTCCAGTGTCTGTGTAACTGGTAGAATTAAATACAGGGCAGCACAGTGGCGCAGTGGTTAGCACCGCAGCCTCACAGCTCCAGGGACCCGGGTTCGATTCCGGGTACTGCCTGTGTGGAGTTTGCAAGTTCTCCCTGTGTCTGCGTGGGTTTTCTCCGGGTGCTCCGGTTTCCTGCCAAAAGACTTGCAGGTTAATAGGTAAATTGGCCATTATAAATTGTCACTAGTATAGGTAGGTGGTAGGGAAATATAGGGATAGGTGGGGATGTTTGTTGGGAATATGGGATTAGTGTAGGATTAGTATAAAAAATGGGTGGTTGATGTTCGGCACAGACTCGGTGGGCCGAAAGGCCTGTTTCAGTGCTGTATCTCTAATCTAATCTAAACATTATAAATACCTAGAATTACATTTGGTCCAACCAGTCTGTGCTGGTGTTTATATTCCACATGAGTCACCTCCCATTCCATCTATCTCATCTCAGCCTTGTAGACTATCTTTCTATTCCCTTTGCTTTCTTTTACTTGTCTAGTTTCCTTTTGAAAGCGTCTAAACTATTTGCCTCAACCACTTCTTGTGGTACTGAGTTCTACATTCTAACCAATCTTTGAGTAAAGAAATTTCTCTTCATCTCCCCATTGGATTTATTAGTAACTATCTTGTACTTATGGCCCCTAGTTCTGGATTCTCCCTCACATGGAAACATTCTTTCCACATCTACCCTGTCTAATCCATTCATAATTTTAAAGACCTCTATTAGATCATCACTGACTTCTCTTTTCTATAGAAAAAAGCTCCAAATAGTTCAATCTTTTAAAATAGCTGTAATCTCTCAGTTATGGTACCATCCTTATAAATCTTTTTTGCACTTTCTTCAATCCTTCTATGGCTTTTTTATAGTATGGAAACCAGAACTGTGCACAGTCTTCTAAGTCTGGCCTGACCCAGGGGGCTATGCAAGTTTAACGTAACTATGCCCCCGAGAAATAAATCCCAGTGCTTTGTTTGCATTTTTAATTACTTGTGATGCTATGTTTAATAATTTATTCATCTGTATCCCTAGATCCTTTTGCTCCTCTATCCTATTCAGTTTCTTATTTTGTAAGGTGTAGGTGATGTTTCCATTTTTTCTACCAAAGTGCATCACCTCACATTTATCTGTGTTAATATTCATTTGCCACTTAACAGTCCAGTATGAAAGTTTTCTAAAGTCTTATATTATGTTGCATTCATCATCAGCATTAGCTATACCCTCAGTTTGATATGATCTGCAAATTTTGATATTGTGTTACTTGTTTTAAAGTCTAAATCATTAATGCAAATTATGAAGAACTGTGGTCCCAGCATTGATCCACGTGGAACACTATCTTCCTCCATCTGCATAACTACACTTTATCCCTATTCTTTGCTTTCTATTTATTAGCCAATTTATTATCCATTCAGCTGCTTGTCCACTGATTCCAGATGTCCTAACCTTTGTAATAGTCCTACCTTATCAAAAACCTTTTGAAAATCCAAGTATATGACATCTATTGCATTATCCTTGTCTACTCCATTACCACTTCAAAGAATTCTATCAGATTAGTTAAGCATGACTTAGCCTTTTGGAATCCGTGCTTACTTATTTAAAATATATTTTCTGTCTCTAGATGCTCTTCTATCACTTGTTTTAGTCTAGATTCTGATATTTTTCCAACCATTGATGTTAAGTTGAATGGTTTATAGTTCCTAGGTTTTGTTCTATATCCTTTTTTTTTAGTTCGCTCGAGGGATGTGGGCGTCGCTAGCTTTGCCAGCATTTATTGACCATCCCTAATTGTTCTTGGTGAGCTGCCTTCTTGAAATGCTGCAGTCCTTGGGGTGTAGGTATACCAACAGTGCTGTTAGGAAGGGAGTTCCAGGATTTTGACCCAGCGACAATGAAGGAAAGGCGATATAATTCCAAGTCACGATGGTGTGTGGCTTGGAGGGGAACTCGCAGGTTGTGGTTCCATGTATTCGCTGCCCTTGTCCTTTGAGGTGGTAGAGGTCGCGGGTTTGGAAAGTGCGGTCAAAGAAGCCTTAATGAATTGCTGCAGTGCGTCTTGTTGATGGTACACACTGCTGTCACTGTGTGTCGGTGGTGGAGGGGTGAATGTTGGTGGTGGTGGATTGGGTTCCAATCAAGCGGGCTGCTTTGTCCTGGATGGTGTTGAGCTTCCTGAGTGTTGTTGGAGCTGCAACCATCCAGACAAGTGGAGAGTATTCCATCACACTCCTGATTTGTGCCTTGTAGATGGTGGACAGGCTTTGAGGAGTCAGGAGGCGAGTTACTCGCCGCAGAATTCCCAGCCTCTGACCTGCTCTTGTAGCCATAGCATTTATATGGCAGGTCCAGTTCACTTTGTGGTCAATGATGCCCCCCAGGATGTTCATAGTGTGAGATTCAGTAATGGTAATGCAGCATATGGACACGGGCTGCTTCAGTATCTGAGGAGACGCGAATGGTGCTGAACATTGTGCAATCATTGGCAAACATCCCCATTTCTGACCTTATGATGGAGGGAAGGTCAATGATGAAGCAGCTGAAGATGGTTGGGCCTAGGACACTACCCTGAGGAACTCCTGCAGTGATGTCCTGGGACTGAGATGATTGATTTCCAACAACCACAACCACCTTTCTTTGTACTCGGTATGATTCCAACCAGTGGAGAGTATTCCGCATGATTCCCATTGACTCCAGTTTTGTTAAGGCTTCTTGATGCTATGCTAGGTCAAATGCTGCCTTGATGTCTAGGGCAGTCACTCTCACCTCACCTCTGGAGTTCAGCTCTTTTGTCCATGTTTGGACGAAGGCTGTAATGAGGTCAGGAGCTGAGTGGTCCTGGCGGAACCCAAACTAAGTGTCAGTGAGCAGGTTATGTCTGAGCAAGTGCTGCTTGATAGCACTGTCAACGACACCTTCCATCACTTTGCTGATGATCGGGAGTAGACTGATAGGGCAGTAGTTGGCTGGGTTGGATTTGTCCTGCTTTTTGTGTACAGGACATACCTGGGCAATTTTCCACATTGCAGGGTAGATGCCAGTGTTGCAGCTGTACTGGAACAGCTTGGCTAGTGGCGTGGCTAATTCTGTAGAACATGTCTTCAGTCCTATTGCTGGAATATTGTCAGGACCCATAGCCTTTTCAGTATCCAGTGCCTTCAGCCATTTTTTGATATCACGTGGAGTGAATTGGATTGGCTGAAGACTGGCTTGGGACCTCAGGAGGAGGCTGAGATGGATCATCCCCTCAACACTTCTGGCTGAAGATGGATGCAAATGCTTCAGCCTTGTCTTTTGCACTGATGTGCTGGGCTCCCCCATCGTTGAGGATGGGGATGTTTGTGGCGCCTCCTCCTTCTGTCAATTATTTAATTGTCCACAACCATTCACGACTGGATGTGGCAGGACTGCAGAGCTTAGATCTGATCTGTTGGTTGTGGGATTGCTTAGCCCTGTCTATTGTATGCTTCTTCTGCTGTTTGGCATGCAAGTAGTCCTTTGTTGTAGCTTCACCAGGTTGACACCTCATTTTTAGGTATGCCTGGTGCTGCTCCTGTCATGCCCTCCTGTACTCTTCATTGAACTAGGGTTGGTCCCCGTCTTCTTGGTAATGGTAGAGTGGGGGATATGCCTGGCCATGAGGTTACACATTGTGGTTGAATACAATTCTGCTGCTGCTGATGGCCCACAGCGCCTCATGGGTGCCCAGTTTTGAGTTGCTAGATCTGTTTGAAATCTATCCCATTTAGCATGGTGGTAGTGCCACACAACACAATGGTGGGTACCCTTTGTGTGAAGACGGGATTTCGTCTCCACAAAGACTGTGCGCTGGTCACTTCTACCAATACTGTCATAGACAGATGCATCTGTGAAGATAGATTGGTGAGGACGAGGTCAAGTAGGCTTTTTCCTAGCCATTTGTGTTACCCTTATTCCTTCCTTTAGTTTGTCCTTTATTCTCTATTCTGTAGATACAACACCAAAGATATTAGAATGCATTTAACGGATTCAGGATTTTATTAGGATTAATGTGAGAGTTACAATTTAATGATATTACTGCTATGATTCAGATCACCTGTACTGAGTGCAAAAGGCTGCTTCCATAGATAAGTCCTTACCTCTTACAACTGAAAGTAAAACACACAGTGACAGAAGCAAAAATGGCCAAAAATGAGGACCAATCTATCTAAAAGATAAGACCCAACAATTTTACAGATATTTTTCAGTTGCTGTTTGTGTGCTTGCAGAAGTCTGTTTTTCTCCAACGTTTAAAGACGCAAAGAACTGGGCTCTCGCCAATCGAACAATATATTGGAATTGCTGGCACAGCAGAGACATCCCTCTTAATAAATACAATAATAAGACATATATGATAAAACATGGCACACCTCTTGTATCCACAGGTAGCACTAATGGAAAACCTGGGTTTAGTACAAATGAGGGAAAAAGAGGCATAGCACCAAAGAACATCAAATACCTGCACCTGGTATAAACCTGCTCCTCTGAGAAATGGAATTTAAGCCCAATTCTGAGAAACAAAGTTGACTGGACAGCCAAAAACCTGATAAAAGGTTTTTAGAAAGTCAACTTACTTGCGCTTTTAATTGGAGATCGATGGACTGGGAGAATAAGGTGGTAATTCAGACAAAACGGAAACATTACACTGACATTCAATCGTCTTTTCCAAATTCGACAAGATCCTTTGGCCAATGAATAAGGGCCAACTTTGAACATTTCAAGAGAAACAAAAACAAGAACTTGTTCTATAAATACCCAGTGATACAAGAACTGGAAGAAAGTCATGGACTATTCTGCCCCACTTAGCCACTGACAGAGGGTTCATTTTGATCTTTCCTATGGAACTAGCAGAGTTTTCCTTTGATTCAAAAATGGTGTCATGTAGGCCCCCGCCCGCCAAGAATGAGGCACATTAATTTTACCACATGGACATTAAATTTCAAATTGTTGCTGGGAAGAAGTGAAGGCCTGTTACAAGGAATTGCCAGGCCCCTGGCCAGAAAGACATTTTTACATATTAGCAGTCAGTGTTGGAACAAAGGAGCTATCCCCTGCTCCCATACAATACACAGAACAGATCTGGGCAAACCAGTCAGTAACGTGACCACCCTGCTGACCAACTTGGGGAGTTTTAAATTATAGAGACAGTGTTTGACCTGGCAGAAATCTCTTGGCTCCTGGATTGAAAAACGCCTCTCCTGTCTGCTCCCATCTCTTTCTCACCAGCTTCAGAATCCATTGAAGACACATGAACCCCAAGAGAGAAAAGTCTCCTACAGTGAACAAGGTTTGAGAAGAATACTGGGTCCCAATGAAAAGCAAGATCTACCTACAAACAAGGGCTATACAGTGAGCTCCAAGACCTGTAACAAAAACTCTTCAGACATTGCCTCTAACTTTTCCACTTTATTTCTTCTGCTCTTTTCTGTCCCTATCTGCATATGTGTATCGCGTATACATGCTAGCGTGGGTGCGTCGTGTATCTGTAGGCGTTAAACTTAGACTTAAAACTCTAATTCAATTTATAAAATTTCATCTTTCTCCTTTAAACCTAAGAAAGCCTGTTTGTGCTCATTTCTTTGCCTTATAATTGGAAAGTAGTGAACAAGGATTCACCAAGGGGGAGCGAAAAACATGGTGTGTTTAAAAATAAAACCCTGTTACAGTAAGACCAGGTGAAGGCTGAGAGGGACCCCTAAACACCTTTCTGACCTGGTGGTAACAGAAATGAAAGCTAAAGTGAAAGACTGAGAAATTCCTTCTCACATTTACAGGTTTCCATAGCACATCCGAAAGAACAAAGAACAAAGAACAGTACAGCACAGGAACAGGCCATTCGGCCCTCCAATCCTGCGCCGATCTTGATGCCTGCCTAAACTAAAACCTTCTAAAACTAAAACTAAAATCTGGTGAAGTAATGCCCATGGAGCAAGGAAATCTCTGAGCAAAGTCTCAGCCAATATTTCAAAAATGCTACTTGAAATTTCAGTTCTTCGTATTAAAAAATGGAAATTTAACTGAAATAAGGGTTGTAGACTTGAATGTATATGGTGGCAACTGGTTTAGCCATTCAGTGTCAGATCTGGATAGACCACATAAATCACTTTTGGGTCCTGTTGTCATCTGTCAAAACTGTTTACTATTCCAGGATTATCCTAGAATGCAATGATAATCCCCAGCTTCATTTCTCTGCTGCAAATCTTTTTACATCCCTCATCCCTGTCTCCTGCACTCTCACCTCCAAGAACAGGTGCAAGGAGCTCATGGGCTTGTTTATCACTAAGATTAAGATCATCTGTTCAGCTGGCTCGGCTGCTTCCATCCCTTCCCCTAGATCACCGGACCAAACTTCTTCTAAGGCTTCCCCTGCCCTAGCCCTGAACTCTCATATTTCTCTAGTTTCTCCCTTCTCTCCTCTCATATTCTCTCTGAGTTTGTCTTATCTATGTGACCCACCTCCTGCTCCCTTGACCCTATTCCCACCAACTATTCCATGCCGACTACGCAACTTTCCTTTCTGACCCCATGTTAACGGTTCTCTCTCCTGAAGTACTATTCTCTCTCTCTCTCCTTCAAATTTGCTGTCATCACCCTCTCCTTGAAAAACCAACCCTTGAACCCTCGGTACTTGCACACTATCACCCAGACTCCAACATACTTTTCCTCTCCAGAGTTTTGCTGTTTCCTTCCAGAATTCCAAGTTTGTATCCCTTCAATCAGATTTCTGCCCTGTCACAGTATCGAAAACGCTCTTATCAAAGACACAAGTGACAGCCTATGGGACTGTGATTAAGGTAAACTATCCCTCCTCGTCCTTCCCAACCTATCTGCAGCCTTGACATGATTCACCACACTATCCTCCTCCAATGCCTTTCCACTGTCATCCAGCTGGGTGGGATTGCACTCACCTGGTTCCATTCATATCTGTTTTGTCATAGCCAGCTGTTACGACCAGGTGAGGAAGGGGTCCAGGGCTCCCCTCTTGGCCTTTTCCTGTTTGGCCGTAATAGGGTCTAACTTTTAAAACACAGTGTTTTTAGCTTCCCTCGCTCACTGCTCTCTAATTGTAATTGTAAAGGAATCAACCAGACAAGTTTTCTTAGGTTTAAACAAGAAAGGTGTAAGTTTATTAACCTTAAAACTCTAACTCAGTTGAAACTACTAAAAATACATGACATGACCACGCTAGCATGCATACGCAATAAACACACACACAAATAGATACAGAGAAGGAGAAAGAATTAAAGGGGGGAAAGTTGGAAGTAGTAGATGGAATTCAGTTACTGGTTTTGGATTGGATGTAAAGTCTTTGATTGAAGTTAAGTCTTGCAGTTCTCAGTGGGGCCCAATGCACACTTTCAAGCTTGTTTCACTGGTACCAGAAGTCTGCAGGGTCATCTGTCTTGAGGCTTAAGTTACTTCCATGGGTTCCTGGAACTTTGCGTGAGAGAGAGAGAGGCCTTGCTTCTCTTTGGTCTTCAAAAAGCAGTCTGTCTCAAAACTTTTCTGTGAGCATAATTGAATCAATTCCCAGGTTAGCCAGCAGGTTAGTCATGTGACTAGCTCTTTGTTTGAAACAGCATCGCCTGTGAAGTTTGTTAATTCAGCAAAGCTTACTAGACACTCTCAGTGGGGGTGGTGGTGGGGGTGGGGGGGGGGGGGCTGCTGTGCATGGAGTGCTAGCTCTTACACAGACAATGACTCTCAATGTCTTTTGATCATCAGTTTTGACGAAACCCATCTGGCTAATTGAATCAGGGACTACTCCCATTGTCTCTCCATAGAGCTGTCTTTCAGAATACAAATGTACAACCATGTTTGCAGCCACTGCTCTGTGGTCTTTTGAAAACAAGTTATGTTCAATGTCCAGAAAGCGTTCAAATAGTGTCCCATATGATGAAATTACTATGTTTCCATTTGGCAGGTGTGGTTTCCGTCACACCAGCAAATCAATGCAATGGCTTCTCTTCCCACTCCCGCACTGTCACCTCTGGTGTCCCCCAAGGATCTATCCTTGGCCCCCTCCTATTTCTCATCTACATGCTGCCACTCAGTGACATCATCCAAAAACGCATCAGTTTCCACATATTGTTAAGACCGACCGCTCCAGTCAAAGCACCCAATCAAAATATACGATTCTGATTGTAGTGGGAGAAACACACTATTAATTCAATCTTGTTCCTCCACAGATTGCACTAATGGAAAACCTGGGTTTCATTTTAAACTTTCCAAATTAAAGAAAGACCCAGCCAAATTGTACCATCTATTAACTCCCGAATGATGCTAACCAAACCAGGTGTCTTTAAATCAACAAATTAACTGTTTAATTAGAAAAACTAAATTCTTAAACACTATGAAGATATAAACAACATTTAAAATAGAAAAAATTAGAGTCCTTGCAAATTTATGCTCCTGCCGGAGGTGAAAAAGTCCAAGGATTCTTGAAGTCCTCACAGCCATCCAATGGGGAGAAAAAGGTTCTTCAACAGTAGAATTGTCCATAGTCTAATTCCAGCAGTAAGTGATTCTTTCCTTCTCCAGCGATGAATTTCCACAGTAGATCAACAATTCGGAACCACCTTCAATAGAATCAATCTGGCTTTAGAATTTTTGAGGGATAAAAGATTGTTACAGTCTAAGTTCCTTTCCTTCAGTTTAAATTATCAGAGATCTGTGTTTTGGCTTGACTTTTAAAAAATTTTGAGAGATAATAATAAATAAATAAATAGACTAAATTCTCTTCCTTCAGTTTAAATTAGCTGAGAGCTCTTCTTTCAGGTGCTAACACACAGCTGTCTGTCTGTGTCCCTTGTTAGAACAGACTGTTTGCAGCCAGTTCAAAATTAAATTGTAACATATGTATCTCTTGATACTCAGTTCAAGTGGCTGTATCCAAGGCAATGAGAATGCACCTTCTCGGGAACTCCTGAGGCTTGCTTATTCTTAAAGCAGTACTGATCCTTTGCTGTCTTAAAGACATACCACATATTTCCCGGAAAAAAAACTACAGGATCATAACAATATGTTTAGTTTATTTAGTTTAGAGATACAGCACTGAAACAGGCCCTTCGGCCCACCGAGTCTGCGCCGACCATCAACCACCCATTTATACTAATCCTACACTAATCCCATATTCCTACCACATCCCCACCTGTCCCTATATTTCCCTACCACCTACCTATACTAGGGGCAATTTATAATGGCCAATTAACCTATCGACCTGCAAGTCTTTGGCATGTGGGAGGAAACCGGAGCACCCGGAGGAAACTCACGCAGACACAGGGAGAACTTGCAAACTCCACACAGGCAGCACCCAGAATTGAACCCGGGTCCCTGGAGCTGTGAGGCTGCGGTGCTAACCACTGCGCCACTGTGCCGCCCCATATATATATGCTGACAACATCTAGCTCTACCTCACGACCACCTGTCTTGACCCCTCCACTGCCTCTAAATTATCAGACTGCTTGTCCGACATCCAGTGCTAGATGAGCAGAATTTTCCTCCACCTAAATATTGGCAAGTCTGCATGTATTATCCCTACCAGAAGCTCCATGCCCTAGCCACCGGTTCCATCTTCCTCCCTGTCAAATGTCAGAGACTGAACCAAACTGTTCGCAACCTTGTTGCCATATTTGCTCCTGAGCTGAGCTTCTGACCACATATCCATCCATCACTAAGACCACCTATTTCCACCTCCGTACCATCACCTGCCTCCTCCCCGCCTCAGCTCAGCTGCTGCTGAAACCCTCATTCACGCCTTTGTTCCCTCCAGACTTGACCATTCTAATACACTCTAGGCCGACCTCCCATCTTCCACCCTATGTAAACTTGAAGCCATCCAAAACTCTGCTGCCCATGTCCTAACTTGCACCAAGCCCATTCACCCATCACTGCTGTGCTCGCTGACCTACATTAGCTCCTGGTTAAGCAATGGCACGATTTAAATCTCCGATCCTTGTTTTCAAATCTCTCCATGGCCCCAGCCCGTCATACCTCTGTAACCTTCTCCAGTCCTACGACCCTCCGAGATATCTGTATTCATCCAATTCTGGCCTCTTTTGCATCCCCAATTTTAAATGTTCCATCACTGGCAGCCATGTCTTCAGCTGTCAAGGTCCTAAGCTCTGGAATTCCCTCTCTAAATCTCTTTGCTTCTCCATCTTTCTTTACTGCTTGAAGACTCTTCTTAAAACCAATCTCTTAAGCCATACTTTTGATCATCTGTCCTAATATCTTCTTACCTGGCTCGATGTCAAACTTTGTTTGATAACACTCATATGAAGCAGTTCTGATGAAAGGTCACAGACCTGAAACGTTAGCTCTGTTTCTCTCTCCACAGATGCTGCCATACCTGCTGTGTATTTCCAGCACTTTCTGTTTTTATTTCAGATTTCCAGCATCTGCAGTATTTTGCTTTCAATTTATTGAAGCACCATGGGATTGTTTTACTATGTTAAAGGTGCTATATAAACACAAGTTGCTGTTGTTGTTTAGTATTCTGAGTCTTGTTCTTTGTGATTTATTAATAGATATCTGTCAAGTTGCTAAACTCAACAAAGATAAACCTTCTCCTGAACAAGTACAGAACTGACGGCCGATATAAGGACCATTATGTCAATTTAGTAAGCATTAAGTCAATTGTACGAAAATACCAATTTTACTCATTGATCAGTGTTTTGACTCTATGTCGTCATTTATTTAGCATTTTCGTATGAGCAACAGGATTTTATATAAACAGTAGTTTCATTAGCTGTCTGCTTTCCAGTGGGTTCTGCTAGTCTCCTGCTGGACCTGTGAAATTTGAGACCCTACCTTTATTAGTTATTATACTTCAAACAGAAGAATGTCTTGAATGCCAAGCTCCAAATTTTTGGTTTATTGGGGTTGAAAATCTAATTGGTGTAGTTCCTGTAGGAACACTTACCTTGTTTGTAGTAATTCTTGCATACTTCACTAAGACTGCGTGCACCACTTTTATTTCAGTCTATTATGGGATGGTTAAATCATTCTAATATTATGACCATTACATGTTCTTTGAACTGTCTGCATCTTGCTCACTCAATCTCCTCTCCACACTCTGGAGCTTATAATGCACTCTGAGCATTGTGCGATTTCCCTTCTGATTTCTTAATTCTATCTTTATGGATTCTATATTGATCCGACCTCCTAGGGCAACCTTACATTCTAAGGCTGTGATAGAATCTTTTACTAACATAACCACTCCACCCTCCCAAGTTGCTTTCTTTCTCCTAAAACTAGTGTCATGTAGGCCCCCACCTGCTAAGCATGAGGCATATTATTTTCGCCACACGGACATTAAATTTCAAACTGTCGTTAAAGTGAAGTAAGGACTTGCTTTAAAAAAAATTGCCAGATCTTGGCTGGAAAGACATTTGCATATTAACAGACAGGGTTTGGAGGGACAAAACAGCCATTCCCTGACACATTCAACCCATAATGGACTTTTGATCACCAGACGTTGAAGGTGGAGGAGCTTGCATTCCAGGTTGACTGCTAAGATGGCCGAATACACAAACGGACATGGTCAAACCAGTTACTCACATGACTAACCTGCTGGGCAACCTGAGTTCTTTGTCTTTGTACAAAGAGTTTGGGCAGAAAGCAGAATGCTCCCGGACTGAGAAGATCTCTCCTGGCTGGCTCACCACAGCCTCTCCAGTTTGCCGGCTCCTAGCTCTTTCTCACGGAACTCCAAATCCACTGAAGACACATGAACCCCTAGAGAGAAAAGTCTCCTACAGCGAACAGGGTTTAAGAAAAATAATGAGCCTCAGTGAAAAGCAAGATCTATCTACAGTAAAGGACACTACAGTGAGCTCTAAAAACCATAACACAAAAAACCTTCTCAGATATTGCCTCAAACTTTTCCACTTTATTTCTTCTGTTTTCTTTCTGTCTCTATCTGCATGTGTGTATCACGTGTGCATGCTATTGTGGGTGCGTTGTGTATCGGTAGGTGTTAACCAAATTAGAGTTTAAGTTTAATAAAATTTCACTTTTCTTCTTTAAACCTGAGAAAACCTGTTGTGCTGGTTTCTTTGCCTTATAATTAGAAAGCGGTGAAAAAGAATTCACCAAGGTGGGCCGAAGGGCCTGTTTCAGTGCTGTATCTCTCTATGACTCTATGACTCTAAGGGGGAACTGAAAATACGGTGTGTTTAAAATTAAGCAAGACCAGGTGAAGGCTGAAATTGAACCCTAGACCTCTTTCTCACCTGGTTGTAACAGAAACTTGGGTGCTAGTGTCCGGAATTGACCCACAGACAAACAAGAGAAATTGGAAGTTGAAAGCCAAATAGATCCCAATCAAAAAAGAGCAAGTTTTCATTCCAGGTTTTCTTGTGGTTGTGTGTGCTTGAATACTATCATGTCTGCAACTGAAGCTAGTAGCTCCCCAAGCCAGGGTGAAGTAACTTGGGTAAGTTAAAAGCACTGTCTATGGAGGAGCTGAGAAAAATGGCTGTACGTGGCAAGGCTAGGAAGTCTGAACTCCTAAGACTAGCGCCCAACCATTTTTCCCTTGAATCTGAAGAAGCAGAAACAGGGTTAGAAGTAGAATCCAACAGGGTATTGTTTGCAAAGATACAATTGGAACAGATGAAACTTGAATTTGAGGAAAGAGAGAGGGAGAAAGAAAGAGCCTTCCAGAAGGAACGTGAAGAAAATGAAAGACAGGAGAAGGAACGAGAGAGAGAGGGGAGAGAGAGAGAAAGAATATTCCAGAAAGAATGCAAAGAAAGAGAACTGAAGCGGCTTGAGTTAACTAGGGGGTGACAGAGTAACCCCAATGAAAGCGTGGCCAATATGCAGGAGCAAAATTCAGGGCTGGGTACAGAATTGTTAAAACTAGCTCAACTAATTCCAAGATTCAATGAGGAGGATGTAGAAGAAATTTTGTGTCCTTTGAGAAACTGGCAAGACAGCTAAAATGGTCAGCGGAGACCTGGCCTCTCTTACTGCAAAGCAAGCTAACTGGAAAAGCCCATGAGGCTTATTCCCTGTTGTCAAATGAGAGTTCATCAAATTCTGAACTGACAAAAAGTGCTATCCCCGGGGCATATGAATTAGTACCTGAAGCCTATCACCAAAAGTTTGGAACCATCAAGAAGCAAGCTAATCAAACTGATCTGGAGTTTGAAAGAAGTAAGCAGCTGGCTTTTGACCGGTGGCTGAGGGCTGTTAAAGTACTGCTCAGCTATGAGAATCTCAGAGAAGCAATTCTGTTAGAGGAATTTAAACACTCTCTCCCACTCTCCATAAAGACCCATGTAGAGGAGCAGCGGGCCCAAAGAGCCTGGCAAGCGGATGTTCTGGCTCATGAGTTTGCTTTAATTTATAAATTGGGTTCCCAGGGGAGAACCTTTCCTAGTCACCCCCACAAATACAAAAATGACAAAGGGTGGGAAGCAGAGAGGAGCCTAAGCAGTCCTGGGAGAGAAAGGAAAGCAGGAGACACAGGGGGCCCTTCTCTAGCCAAAACAGAAGGTGCTGTGAGCAAGAGTGAGACCCGTGTGCTTCCATTGTAATAAAGCAGGGCATTGTAATAAAGCTGACTGCTGGAAACTAAAGGGAAAACCGGTAGGGTTAATCAGGGCACATCCGCTCAGTGAAGGAGGGACCCTGATGGAAAGCACAGCAGAACAAGCTGTGGCTTTAACTGCAGTAAGAGTGAGACCCAAAAGCTTACGGCTGCAAGTGCAGGAAAATGTAATAGGATTCCTGAAGGTTATCAGGGTTTTGTGTCTGAAGGAAAAGTAACCCCGTACCCCTCGAGTGGGGCAAGCAAGCCCATAGTAATTCTCAGGGACACAGGGGCCACTAGATCCCTTTTAGTGGGAAAAGGCCTGACCTTTCCCCCAGAGAGTGCAGTGAACACCAGAATGGTGGTAAATGGTATTGGAGGGCAGTGTATGCCAGTAGCTGTACACTGGTTGCACCTGGAGTGTGACCCAGTTTCGGGACCGGTGTCCGTACGGATTGACCCTAGTTTGCCTGTGGATGGAGTTGACCTGCTCCTAGGTAATGATCTGCGGGGGTGAAGAAAGACCACAAGAGGTCAGAGAGACAGGGCAGTGGCAGGAGATGGTCCCCTGCAGTTTCCCTGAATCTGTAGTGGATCAGGCCATGATCAAACCAGCTCCCCCAGAGGAGACTGAATTGGCATTGCAGGCAGATGACCAGGTCTGTCTGTCTGAGATTTTCTTTGGAAGTTAGGAGACTCAGGGAATGAATTAAATGGATTTTCCCTAGCTCTAGCTCAGCGAGCCTATCCAATATTGTGAGAGTTAGCACAGGCTGCCCAGTCTGAAAGTGAAGCAGAGTGATTGCTACTATTTAAAGAATGAGGTACTGATGAGGAAATAGAGTTCTCCTCACAGTCCTGAGAGCAAGCAGTGGACAGTAGTTCACCAGTTAGTGTTGCCGCAGAGGTACCGGAGAGAAATATTAAGAGAATACAGTGGCTGTACATGCCAGTATACGAAAGACCAAAGCCCACATAAGACAGCAGTTTGACTGGCCGAAACTCCACAAAGATGTGGTGGCGTACTGCAGGAGTTGCCACATGTGCCAGGTTGAGGGGAAACCCCTAAGTCCTGTACCGATGTTAGGAGGACCCTCCAGCAGAGGGCTGGTGAACTGTAAGGGACCCCCGCCGAGAACAAAAAGGGACAGGCGGGTACAAGGCTGGCAAAGGTTAGACAGGGAAGGGGAAAAAATGACCAAGAGGGCAGGTTAAAGTAAGTCTGAGAGAAATCCTGGACGAAAACCCCTACTGTCCGATCAGCCAACCCCAAAAGATTTGAAAAATTAGACCCCACATCCTCCTATGTAAATGCAGACACTAGAGGCACCCCGCCAGAGTTGCTAACAGCACTTACAGGGACCTGCCGAGGCAAAGAGATACCTCTAGGGGGCAGAGAAACTGTGAGGGTGATGCCTCACCTAGTCGAAGTGCCACAGTGGAGTGCAGTAGCGTCTGCACAAAAATCTGCAGGCAGGGGTGTCCCCTGGGACAAATGAGAGATTAGCAAAGGATCCTCCCGTGCAGTCAGAATAAAGAAAACCGCCCATCCCCCTAAAGTCAAAAGCCTTTGCATGACTCAGCAAACCAATGAAGGAGAGATCAGGATAGACCTGCCCACTGCTGCCTCTCCTGAAAAAAATAATTACCTAAGCAGCAACAAAAACCCTAGGCAGCCATGGAAATGGGCAAACGGAAGAGAAACTTCCCAAAAAAGGACCACAAGTTTATTGGGATGCCAAAAAAGATTTTAATAATTTTTAGGATTTCTGAATGAATGAGAGAAATGCATGCTTTTTTCCCCCCTGTATCTTATATTTTCTCTTATCTCTTTTAATGAAATGAGTCTTTCTCAAATCGCATTTCATTCCGCTGGGTGTGGAGGTCTCATGCAGGCCCCCACCTGCCAAGAATGAGGCATATTATTTTCGCCACATGGACATTAAATTTCAAACTGTTGTTGAAGTGAAGAAAGGACTTGTTTTTAAAAAAAATGCCAGATCTTGGCTGGAAAGACATTTGCATTTTAATAGACAGGGTTTGGCAGGACAAAGCAGCCATTCCCTGACATATTCAACCCACAATGGACCCTTGGTTGGAAAGACATTTGCATATTAACAGACAGTGCTTGGAAAGGACAAAGAACTATTCCCTGACACATTCAACCCACAATGGACTTTTGATCACCAGACATTGAAGGTGGGGGAGCTCGCATTCCAGGTAGGCTGCTAAGATGGCCGAATACACAAACGGACATGGTCAAACCAGCTAGTCACATGACTAACCTGCTGGGCAACCTGAGTTTTTTGAATTTGTACAAAGAGTTTGGGCAGAAAGCAGAATGCTCCTGGACTGAGAAACCCTCTTCTGGCTGGCTCGTCACAGCTTCTCCTGCCTGCCTGCTCCCATATCTTTCTCATGGAACTCCAAATCCACTGAAGACACATGAACCCCAAGAGATAAAAGTCTCCTACAGCGAACAAGGTTTAAGAAGAATACTGGACCCCAATGAAAAACAAGATCTATCTGCAATAAAGAACACTACAGTGAGCTCTAACACAAAAAACCTTCTCAGATATTGCCTCAAACTTTCCCACTTTATTTCTTCTGTTTTCTTTCTGTTCCTATCTGCATGTGTGTATCACGTGTGCATGCTATTGTGGGTGTGTTGTGTATCTGTAGGCGTTAACCAAATTAGAGTTTAAGTTTAATAAAATTTCACTTTCTTCTTTAAACCTGAGAAAACCTATTGTGCTGGTTTCTTTGCCTAACCATTGGAAAGCGGTGAAAAAGGATTCACCAAGGGGGAACTGAAAACACTGTGTGTTTAAAATTAAACCTAAGACCAGGTGAAGGCTGAAAGGGAACCCTAGACCTCTTTCCCACCTGGTTGTAACACTAGAAATAGTAAGTGCATAGCAAGTTCCCAGGGACGCACACCGAGACAAACATCAACTGCTGCTGGAGGACTATCAATTCGGTGAAAGACGCCCTTTGGTCTGCCCGAAACTTGCTGGTCTTCCAGCGCAAAGAGTTGTCCACGACCGAATGTTGCAGACTGGCACATTCCAAGGTCCAGGACTATGTGCTGAGGGACGCACTAAAGCTTGGGGCAGCCACAGAAAGGCTCAATGGGGAAAGACCACAGTGTGAGGTCCCCCCCACCAAGCTGAACTGAGGGGCTGGATTCATGGGAAACCCCTTGAACTGTATCGGGAAAATTTTGTGTGCTGTGAATGTAAAAATGTATATGGCATGACAATGAAATGGAAGGGTTGTGAGGCAACTCATAATTGTATAGAAGGAAACTGATCACCTTTGCACTGTTTGTATTTTTTGACTTGATGCTGTTTAAACTGTTTGGGAATGTAATTTTTACAGATTTTTATGAATAAAGTATATTTTGAAAAAAAAATGTAAATAATGTTAGACACTCAGGATAGTGGGCCCCCTGCCAATGAGTGCAGCCAATGAACAGTATAGGGAACACACAGAGAACGTGGTAATGCACAGGCAACACAAAGTTGGCGTCCTGGCTGCATTGCAATCAATCGGTGCGGTTTAATCAAGCATTGTGATCCCTGTGCCTGTTTTTGTGGGTTATCTAATTTATGCCTGCAAATGCCTCAGTCTCTGTTAATAGCTGGTCCATAACTCAATTGTTCATAGTTTGCATTGTTACAACATATTACAAAATATTTACAGCACAGAAACAGGTCTCTGGGTAAAGAAATTTCTCCTGAATTTCTTATTGGATTTATTAGTGACTACATTATATTTATGGCCCCTAGTTCTGCTCTCACCCACAAGTTGAAACATCTTCTCTTTGTCTATCCTATTAAAACTCTTTCATAAGCTTGAAGACCTCTATTAGGTCATCACTCAGCCTTCCCTTTTCTGGAGAAAAGAGCCCCAGACAGTTCAGTCTCTCCTGATAGACATAAGCTCTCAGTTCTGGTATCATTTTAATACATTTTTTTTGCACCTTCTCCAGTTCCTCTATATCCTTTTTGTAATAAGGAGACCAGAACTACTTATGGTCATAGGACATGGGATTCTTTATAGTTTGATGCTTGTTCACGATTTCAAAGCTTTTTCCTATACAGTGTTTTGTTTAAGTGTGATTATTTTGGACTGCTTTGATCTGATATTATCTACACAAAATTCGATTATGATGTTAAACCAAATCTTTAAGGATTTCTGAACTATAAAGAGTGATTGTTTCCAATTTGTTGACTTGGAGATTTATGTTAACTAAAGATATTTGTCTTTTGTTGAGAATTGCCAGTAATCAGTCTTCAAAACCTCTTTCGTCTATTGCCTATAGAAACCATACATCAACCAATCAGCAATGACAGTCCATGCTAATTTTTCTCTCCAACGAACTTACATCATTTTTCGAACATTGGGACTTCGACACCTGACTGTTGTTGACTTGAGAAACCGTGTTCTTGGCATCATTACACGGAAAGATCTGATGGCGTTCCGACTTGAAGAGAAACTACTTGAATCTGAGAATTTGGAACCAGAGAATGATGAAAGATGAAAGCTTTCCTTCATATATTACCCTACTTGTGTAGAACACAAACCTCTTTAAGAAGGGAAGGTAATTCTCAAGATACAGATTATTCTGATAGATTGTCCATAAAGGACCTTCACAGCCTTGAATCTCTGCTTTTCAATTTTGCTTTGCAACAATCTTCATTTTCAGGGCTTCTCCAAACAACCCTGTACACGTCCATTTTGAGTAGCTTCTTATTATGGTGATGTCAGTTTGGGAGATCATCTTCAGAAGAAGTTCCACAGCAAGGGATGTCTCTTTAACAGCCTTGTAAAGAAGAATTGTAATCAATTTCCTGTGTGTTCAAGTCTTTCACAAGTGCCAGCTACATAAATTCAATTAATGGCCATTATCTCACATATTAGTTCACATTTATGCACCTCATCTCTTGATTACATTGGATTGCAACTTTTGTGGAAGAATGAAACTATATGATCTACTGTAGATTAGCAATGAGTTTAAAAAAAAAACTGCATGGACAGTGCCCTCATTCTGTAGTCCTCAGAGTTTCCCTAATTGTTGCACAATTATCTGGGATAAATACTTAACAGAACTTTAGTGCAAGAAGTGATCTTACTTGGGAAGATTTGCCTTAAATATTCCAAAAAATAAAGTTTTAAAACCAGAAACTATCCTAATCGTGCACATTTTAGATTTACCTTGTTTTTCTAATATATTACATGTTGCGATGGTGTTAAATATGTAAAGCAAAACCCATGCATGGTAGTAAATCTTCTGATTCAATGTTCATAATCAGGAATCTTTGTGTGATAGACAAAAGTTTTAAATATGCACAATTAGTTTCACTCGACAGTATCTATACTTTATGATCTGCTTTGCTGTTTTTCATTGACTTTTATCAATTTGTTTCATTTTTCTTAAACTAAATTTATTTAAATTATGAAAATTAGAAGTAATATGAAATTGAACTTAATTTTTAATGTGAAAATAAATTAATAAATTCATACAAATATTTCAATTAATGGACATAGTGCTTTGTTGTTGACGGAGGTTGGTATCGGAAAGAATGCACTTTTGACATGCTGACATCTTCACTCAGGTGATGATGGTCGATATGGCCATAGAGGGACCAAGATATTTGATATGGAGACACGTTGTGGGATGGGTAATGGTTTTAGGGATTGTCCCTTTATTTGAAAGTAGGAGGAGAAAGAGGCATGGCTCTGTGTAGTGTCTGTTGTAGTACAACTTTAAGCGGGCGTGGTACTTTTTCAGTACACCTTGCTAGAGAGGAAATGATGTAACACCACCATGTGACTGAGTCTCACTGGAGGTCTGCCGCTGATCACCACACAGACCAAACATGTACACGAACACAAGAATTAGGAACATTTGATAAAATCATGGCTGATCTGATTGTGGCCTCAACTCCACTTTCCTGTCTGCCTCCCATAACCCTTGACTCCCTTGTCAATCAAAAATCTATCTAACTCAGCCTTGAACATCTTCAATGACCCAGCCCCCACTGCTTTCTGGGGAAGAGAATTCTACAGACTGACGACTCACTGAGAGAAAAAGTTTCTTCTCATCTCAGTCTTAAAAGGGAGACCTCTTATTTTTAAACAGTGTCTCCTAGTTCTAGACTCCCCCATAAGAAGAAACATCCTTTCAGGATCTACCCTGTCAAGTCCCCTCAGGATTTTATATGTTTCAATAAGATCACCTCTAATTCTTCTAAACTCAACTGGGTACAAGCCCAAACTGCTCAAACTTTCTTCATAAGATAACCCTTTCATCCCAGGAATCAGTAGAGTGAACCTTCTCTGAACAGCTTCCAATTCAATTGTATCCTTTCTTAAATAAGGAGACCAAAACTGTACACAGTAGTCCAGATGCAGTCTAACTAATGCCCTGTACAGCTCTAGCAACACTTCCCTACTTTTACACTTGACCCCCCCCCGCCTTGCAATAAGTGCTAACATCCCATTTGTCTTGCTAATCACTTGCTGTACCTGCATACTAACCTTTTGTGATTCGTGTACCAGGACACCCAGGTCCCTCTGTACCATAGAGTTCTGCAGTCTCTCTTCATTCAAATAATATTCTGCTTTTCTATTCTTACTGCCAAAGTGGAGGGGAGAAATGATGAACGTGACACCACCTGGGCAGATGTCTTGATAAAGGTAATGGCCAGGGCGGAAGGATTCCAAGTGGCTCAAGTGACCATCATGTTCTGGACCAAAGGTGTACCACACCATATTGCGTGGACTATGATTGTTGGTATACTATCTATGGATAAATAGCAAGGGAAGGAAGGGTCCCTTCAAGCAGTAGTCGGCAACTCACCTAGGAGAAAGAAGCTCTGAATCCAAACCTACGGCTTGGAGACCTCGCTGCCGCCGTCCCAGTTCACTGGGCCATGACAGGTGAGCTGCAGGCTTAAAGGGTGGGGTCAGACAATGCAAACTGTACTCCATACGAACATACGAATATACGAATTAGGAGCAGGAGTAGGCCACTCGGCCCTGTGAGCCTGCTCCACCATTCAATAAGTTCATGGCTGAACTGATTACTCCACATTTCCACCTACCCCCGATAACCTTCCACCCCGTTGCTTATCAAGAATCTATCTACCTCTGTCTTAAAAATATTCAAAGACTCTGCTTCCACCGCCGTCTGAGGAAGAGAATTCCAAAGACTCACGAACCTCTGAGAGAAAAAACTTCTCCTCATCTCTGTATTAAATGAGCGACCCCCAATTCTAGGTTCTCCCACAAGAGGAAACATCCTTTCCACTACCACCCTGTCAAGAACCTCAGGATCTTATATGTTTCAATCAAGTCGCCTCTTACTCTTCTTAATTCCAGCGGATACAAGCCTAGCCTGTCCAACCTTTCCTCACAAGACAGCCTGCTCATTCCAGGTATTAGTCTAGTAAACCTTCTCTGTATTGCCTCCAACACATTTATATCCGTCCTTAAATAATGAGACCAGTACTGTACACAGTACTCCAGATGTGATCTCACCAATGCCCTGTATAGCTGAAGCATAACCTCCCTACTTTTGTATTCAATTCCCCTCGCGATAGATGATAACATTCTATTAGCTTTTCTAATTACGTGCAGTACCTGCATACTAACCTTTTGCGATTCATGCACCAGGACACCCAGATCCCTCTGCATCACAGCGCTCTGCAATCTCTCACCATTATGATAATATGCTTCTTTTATATTCTTCCTGCCAAATGGACAATTTCACACTTTTCCACATTATACTCCCTTTGTCAGGTCTTTGCCCACTCACTTAATCTATCTGTATCCCTTTGTAGCCTGCTTATGTCCTCCTCACAAGTTAACTTCCTACCTATCTTTGTGTCATCAACAAATTTAGCAAATTTGCAAATTTCCCTTCATCTAAGTCATTTATATAAATTATAAAAATTTGAGGCCCCTGTGGCACACCACTTGTTACATCTTGCCAACCAGAAAATGACCCAGTTATGCCTACTCTCTGTTTCATGTTAGCTAACCAATCTTCTATCCATGCCAATATGTTACCCTCTAAACCATGAGCTTTTATTTTCTGCAATAACCTTTTGATGTGGCACCTTATCAAATGCCTTCTGGAAACCTAAGTACAGTACATCCACCGGTTCCTCTTTATCCGCAGCACATGTAACACCCTCAAAGAACTCCTATAAATTGGTTAAACATGATTTCCCTTTCACAAAACCATGTTGACTCTGCCTGATTACCTTGAATTTTTCTAAATGCCCAGCTATAACATCTTTAATAATAGCTTCAAATATTTTCCCTCAGACAGATGTTAAAGCTAACTGGCCTGTAGTTTCCTGCTTTCTGTCTCCCTCCCTTTTTGAATAAAGGAGTTACACCACCTTAAAGCACCACTGCGCAGGCAGGAAGGAAATCCGTCCACCCCAACTATAACTCAACAAGTAAGTCCTGTGGTGACGGGAAAGGAGTGAAAATGGCAGGTGCAAGATGGCACTGGCAGCCACAGTTCCAATACTCCATGCAGACGGCTCAGGATATTGTTCATTTTGATGATGACCTAGAGACGACACCCGGAAGCACCCTGAGCGACCAAGCAGCCTTTTTGAAGGACAGCACTGCTTGCTTCAAAATTGGAGAGAGGCCTAGAAAAGGTGGCCTAAACAAATGCTCATCTCCCTACCAACCAGTTGTTTTGCCGTGGTCAACGGGCATCTCTTGATGCGGTCAATCTACGACCGAGAAGGAAACGCGAACTCCTAACCTCGCTTCAAATGGTGGGAAAAGAAGAAAAATTCTGAAACTCACCTGCTGGAACGTGATAACAATGCTCGACTCTGGTGACAACAGCCGGTCCCAGCGACGCTCAGCCCTGGTGGCCCATGAGCTAGCCAGACTAGACATTGATATAGCATCAAGTGCACAGTGCACGATACTGCCATCAATTGCATCCAACAATAGCCCGTCAAAGAAGAACTGGATGACAGCCCAACTCTGGAGCAAACTGTGACTGCCATCAACCAGATAAAGAGCAACAAAGCCCCTGGAGCTGATGGAATTCCACCCGAAGCCTTGAAGCATGGTAGCCCTGCCCAATACACCAAGCTCCATGAGTTTTTCATGGCCTGCTGGGAACAGGGCAGGATTCCACGGGATCTTCGCGATGCCGTTATCATCACCTTGTACAAAAACAAAGAAGAAAAATCAGACTGCTCCAACTACCCTGGGATCACCCTCCTTTCTATTGCTGGGAAGATCCTGGCTAGAATACTTCTGAATAGGCTTGTGCCTACCATTGTGGAAGAAAACCTCCCAAGAGAGCAAGTGTGGTTTCAAAGCAAACAGAGGCACCACAGACATGGTATTTGCACTCAGACAATTACAAGAAAAGTGCTGCGAGCAAAACAAAGGCCTGTACTTTCGTAGACCTCACCAAGGCATTCGAGCAGAGATGGACTTTGGAAAATCCTTGAAAAACTTGGATGCCCACCCAGGTTCCTGGCCATGGTGAAGCAGTTTCATGAAAATCAGTACGGACAAGTCAAGCAAAACAGTGACCTCTTGAGTCCCTTCCGTATCTCCAATGGTGTGAAGCAGGGATGTGTGCTGGCCCCGACCCTATTAACCATCTTTTTCAGCGTGATGCTGCAGCAGGCAATGGAAGACCTAAAGGAGGGAGTTTGCGTATGATTCCTGACTGAGGGAGGCCTTTTCAAGCTCAGGCGTCTTCAGGCTCACACAAAGACACAAGAAAATCTCATCTATGAACTTCTTTTCACCGATGACTGTGCTGTCCTGGCCCACAATCAGTCAGACCTGCAATGTATAACAACACATTTTTCTGAGGTGACACAACTCTTAAGACTAAAAATCAGTTTAAAGAAAACTGAAGTCCTGCATCAGCCTGCACCCCAAGAAGAATATAGACCACCAAGCATTGTCATCGAGGGAACTGAGCTGAATGCCATCAAGCAATTTACTTATTTGGGGTAAAGGCCTGCTACCCGACTCGAACCCAACGGGACCCGACGGCATGTGTCGGGTTGGGGTTGGGTTGGGCCCCTCTTTCGGGTCCGGCTTTCGGGCTCAGGTCGGGTCGGGCCAAGTCCGGATCAGGCCTGGTCCGGGTCGGGCCGGACACAGAAGGTAAGTGCTCTGCTGGTAAGTATTGAAATTAAAAAACTTACCTGAGCTGGGAGTCCGGGACGAAACTGAGTCTGCGCAGTGAGTGAGTGATGTCACTATGACGTCATCACGCATGCACTGCATCTTCATGGAGCTTCCCAGTCGGAACCTAAGTAAAGGGATGGTCGGGTTGGGCTCAGGTTGGGTCGAATTGGGCCCAGGGCGAAATTGGAGGGACTCGGGCTGGGTTGGGCTCGGGTCCGCTGTGGATTGGTCGGGTTCTTTTTCCCAACCTGAGCAGGCCTTTAATTTGGGGAGTGTCATCTCGTTTGATGCCACCATAGACAAGGAAGTGGACAATAGACTTTCAAAAGCAAACAGAACATTCGGCAGACTCTAGAAATGTGTGTGGTGCAACCACAGACCCAGAGCACAGACCAAATTCAAAGTGTACACCCTTCTGTACGGTGGTGAGTCATGGGTCCTATACCGCCGTCATGTATGCCTTCTAGAGCGCTTACATCAGCGCTGCCTCTGCAGCATCCTCACGATCTGCTGGCAGGACCGCATCACAAACATTGAAGTCCTGGAAACAGCCAACATCATCAGCATCGAGGCCATCCTCCTGCAAAGCCAACTGCGTTGGGTGGGTCACATTGCCTGGATGGACGACAGTCGCCTGCCCAAGATCGTGTTGTTTGGAGAGCTGACCACGGGTAAAAGGAACAGAGGGGCCCCATGCAAACATTTCAAGGACTCCCTGAAGAAGTCCCTCTCTGTGTGCCAGTGGGAAGTGCAAGCCATAGATCATGATGCTTGGAGATGCTACATCAGGAGGGCTACAGGCACCTTTGAGACTGAGTGAAGAACCAGCATGAAAGAGAAAAGGAGAAGGATAGGTCCAATTGCCCCCAGCAGCGACTACACCTTCACTTGTACCCGCTGTGGGAGAATCTGCCGGTCATGGATAGGCCTGACTAGCCACTAGCTGGCCTGCAACCGATGACTACAATCTTCCCAAAATCTTAGTCCGCGAAGGAATGTTAGAGGGGCCAAAGTGAACAAGTTCACATTTTCCCACTTTATATTCCATCTGCCAGATTTTTGCCCACTCACTTAACCTATCTATATCCCTTTGTAGACTCTTTATGTCTTCTTGACAGCTTACTTTTCTACCTTTCTTTATGTCATCAGTAAATTTAGCTACCATACATTCGGTCCCTTCATCCAAGTCATTGATATAGATTGTAAATAGTTGAGGCCCCAGCACTGATCCCTGTGGTTCTCCACTAGTAACAGCTTGCCAACCCAAAAAATGACCCATTTATCCCTGCTCTCTGCTTCCTGTTAGCTAACCAATCCTCTATCCATGCTAATATGTCACCCCCTACATGATGAGCTTTTATTTTGTGTAGTAACTTTTGATGCAGCACCTTATCGAATGCTTTTTGGAAATCAAAGTACAGTACATCTACAAGTTTCCCTTTATCCACTTTGTTTGTTACCTCCTCAAAGAACTCCAATAAATGAGTTGAACACAATTTCCCTTCCATCAAACCACATTGACTCTGTCTGATTGTATTATGATTTTCTAGATGTCCTGCTATTACCTCCTTAATAATGGATTCTAGCATTTTCCCTATGACAGATATTAGGCTAACTGGCCCATGGTTTCCTGTTTTCAGTCTCTCTCCTTTCATGAACAGAGGTGTTGCATTTGTGATTTTCTAATCCACTGGGACCTTTCCAGAATCTAGGGACTTTTGGAAGATCACAACAAATGCATCTACTATCTTGGCAGTCAGTTCTTTTAGGACCCTAGGATACAAGCCATCAGGTCCAGGGGACTTGTCAGACTTTAGTTCTAATAGTTTTCCCAGTACCTTTTCCCTTGTGATTATGATTTTTAAAAAGTTCCTCCCTCCCTTTTACCTCTTGATTTTCAAGTATTCTTGGGATGTTTTTGTGTCTTCTACAGTGAAGACAGACACAAAATACTTGTTCAATGTTTCCACCATTTCCTTGTTTCCCATTATTAATTCACCAGTCTTACCCTCTAAGGGACTAATGCTCACTTTAGTTACTCTTTTCCTGTTTAAATACTTCTAGAAATTCTTACTATCTGCTTTTATATTCCTAGCTAGCTTTCTCTGATACTCTAATTTCTCCCTTCTTAATTTTTTATTAATTCTTTGCTGGTTTCTAAAATCTGTCCAATCTTCTGACCTACCACTAATCTCCACAGTATTGTATGCTTTTTCTTTCAAATTGATACTATCCTTAACTTCCTTAGTTAGCCACAGATGGTGCATCCTTCTCATAGAGTCTTTCTATCTCATTGGAATATATATTTGCTGAGAGTTATGAAATATCTCCTTAAATGTCTGTCATTGCTTCTGTACTGTCCTATCTTTTAACTTATTTTCCTAGTTAACTTTAGCTAGCTCTTTTTTCATACCCTTGTAATTGCCTTTATTTAAGTTTAAAACACTAGTCTTAGACCCACACTTCTCACCCTCAAACTGAATGTGAAATTCTATCATGTTATGATCACTGTTGTCTAGAGGCTCCTTTACTAGGAGGTCATTAATTAATCCTGTCTTATTGCACATTACCAGGTCTAAAATAGCCTACTCCCTGGTTGGTCTAAGAAATTGTCCTGAATACACTCTATGAACTCATCTTTGCCAATTTGATTTTCAAATCGCTAAGAATATTAAAATCAACCATCATTACTGCAGTACCTTTCTTACAAGCCCCCATTATTTCTTCCTGTATACTCTGTCCTACAGCATAGCTACTGTTAGGGGGCCTGTAAACTACTCCCATAAGTGACTTCTTACCTTTGCTATTTCTTACCTCTACCCAAACTGATTCTACAGCTTGGTCCTCTGAATTAAGGTCATCTCTCACTACTGTACTAATGATATCCTTAATTAACGGAGCTACCCCACCACCTTTTCCTAGCTTCCTGTCCTTCTAAAATGTCAAATACCCTTGAATATTTAGGTCCCAACCTTGGTCACAGGTGTTCTCTTGCAATGTAATGTCATGCTACTACCCTCAATAAAGGAACCCACTATTTAAGTGTTAACTGACCCCTAATGTGTGGTTAGTGCCTTGAGGAGAACAAAGGAGAAAAAAACACAATATGGTGGCTATGTGACATGAAGGGCCTCTGGCTGAAACAATGCAGAAGAGTAAGGACTGAAGGAGCTGTGAGGAGTCGTGCAAAGGTTCCAGCGGACAGCAAGCAGACAGTATCTTCAGGCAGCAATAAAGAGCAGAGCAGATTCGGCAAGAAAAGTATACACGACGTAACGTACAAGATGGACAGTGGCAATGAATTGCAAGCTGATGCGATTTTCCGTACCGTTCATATCACAGTACACATATATGTCATTGCACCATCTGAAGTTTTTGCCACGATCTGGATCATCTGCGGATTCTACAAGAAATGTACCCAAACAAATGGAAGGCCATGGCGAAACTAACTGCTGTAAAATTCTCTGCATACAACAGATCAGCCATTCCAAGCATAAGATCCATCGTGATAGAGTGTGAATATAACCAGTCATCTTGGACATTGCACACGTCCCACATTGTAGAGACAAAAGGTCCAGCGATTGTGGGTCTACCGGCATGCCAAGATATGACCTTGGTGACGATACATGGGATCAACCAGGTGCTGGAAGACAAACCAGTGTCAGAGGACACGTGTAGCACTTCAGTTAGTGATCTAACAGCACAGTACCCAGATTGCTTTGATAGAATTGGCTGCTTCAAGGGAGCCCAACTTTACATCTAACAGAGGATCCTGTACCATCAATCAGCCCACCACGCAAATGCAGATTCCACATTCAGTTCAAGTTGAAAGTTGTACTGGACAAGATGGAAACTGATGGGATCATCAGAAAGGTACAAGAACACACAGGTTGGTGCAGCTCAATCATGAGTGTAGTCAAGAAAGACAGATCACGTAGAGTCTGCCCGGATCTGAGAAGGTTGAACAAAGCGCACAAGCATTGTCCTCACAAGATCCCCACACTGGAAGAGCTTAATCCGACATTTGCGGGAGCCAAACTTTTCTTAAAACTAGAGTCAAAGAATGGTTATTGGTCAGTACATTTGGCTGAGAAGTCTCAAGAGCTGAGTACGTTCTGTCCCCATTTGGTCAGTATTGTTTTCACATCTTCCTTTTGGGTTATCAATTAGCCAAGATCTCTTTCAGGCATATATAGATTGTAATACTTGTACAGTACCAAGTTGTAAGTGCATAACGGATGACATTGCCATAGTCTTTCTTTCTTTCTTTGGCCTCCTTGTCTCGAGAGAAAATGGGTAAGCACCTAGAGGTGGTCAGTGGTTTGTGAAGCAGCACCTGGAGTGGCTATAAAGGCCATCTCTAGAGTGACAGACTCTTCCACAGGTGCTGCAAATAAAATTGGTTGTCGGGGCTGTTATACAGTTGGCTCTCCCCTTGCGCAGGTTGTCCAGGTCTTCCTGCATGTGGGCATGGACTGCTTCAGTATCTGAGGAGTTGCAAATGGTGCTGAGCAATGTGCAATCATCAGCGATGATCTCCATTTCTGACCTTATGTTGGAGGGAAGGTCATTGATGAAACAGCTGTAAATGGTTGGTTCTAGGCCGAGATGATAGGTCTCCAACACCCACAACCATCTTCCTTTGTGCTAGGTATAAGTTTCCCACTGATTCCCACTGACTTCAATTTTTGCTAGGCCTCCTTGATGTCACGCTCGGTCAAACCTTTTAGCCCTGTCCTGTTGTTTCCAGTTGTTCATGATGAAAGAGATGGAGTGTTTGCTTTAGTAAAAACATGATATCAGTCATCTGCTTAATGCAAACATGAACTGCACCCTGACTGATGCTTCTCCTATTCTGTGTTGCAGTCAGGAAACAACCAGAGGCAAAGAGGTTCAGAGCTGTAGGAACGTTGACTGCAGCAGGCAATTCAGTGCCAACCTGTGACAATCTGCTGTAGGTCTGGTTGCAAGGAGACAACACAGGCCCTTGACAACCTCTCTGGCGAACCATGGCTTCCTTATGCACTGTTCCTCTGGGAATTGCAGATATATCACTCAGGGCTGATACACCCTATTGGAATGGTAGGGATGTTTGCGACCTCTCTTCCTCCTCATTAGGCTGCGTGCAACTACAGCTGCAGTTCCATGTCATCCTTCCCTCTGTTGCTGCTATTCCTCTTCCTCAAGCAAGAATGGAATGGCCAAAAGTATTCCCATTTTCTGAAGTAGCTGGTACACCGTCAGGCTTCCTGAAGGTTGTGCAGCACTGCAATCAGCCAAAAAGACAGAGGAATAAAACCAAGATGTCTATAAAATGATTTCAGTGATCTAGATGAGGGCAGGTGAATGCCCCTTTAAGTAGTGCTCAAACTGTTGGTCTCCTGCTCTATACCACCCATGATCTGTGGCCAAGCTTAAGAAGCAGTGCTGAAACACTTGGAAATATCATCTGGGTCCTGAAGATGTCATCAAACCCTGATTTAAATATATTTATTAGGCCTATTTCCGGCGAAGGCATTGCTCACCTAAACTGAGGCCCACTCAAAATTTGCTTCAGGTGGTAACTTGGCTAACTTTTAATATATGGTTTTCATCCCATTGCCACCCCATTCATGTCAAAACATTGGGCAGAAAGGAGATGAAAACCGCCCCTAACTTTCCACATGGGGCCTGATATTGCATTGTTTAAAGATCTCATCAAAAGATGTTGTTGCAACAGATGTATTGTTGTAATGTGGAACACTTCTGATCAGCTCTTTACATACAGTTTTTACCATGGTAGACTCCATTGACTTACAAGTCAAGGTTTTGCCTTGGCCAATAAGCTTACACTGTTAAGAAAGACAGACAACAAGATGGCCAGATCACATGTTTAACAATGTCATTACACACTGGGCATGCTCATAACATAGGATAAATTACCTTACTTCCCCTTTTAATAAACTCTTTACAGATACACTCACTATACAACTTCAGAAACAAACCAATCTTTCAGAAAATGTACACTTGGCAAAATAGCAACTGGCTCTATTTCTTTAAATGATACCTATAAATCAAGTCTAACAACTGGTTTACGAAGCCTTCCTGATCTTCTCACAGGTTTTGGTGGAGAGTCAGGTTTTGGACTGTTTGGTTTCAGTTCAGGATTTACAGAAGATCTTGTTTCTTCTTCTGAAACTGATACTTCAGACACCAAAGTCTGAACTGGTTCACACTCTGGCAAAAGCTCGCTATCAAGTAGGTCATGCTCAGGTTTTGGATTATCCATCATTGGGATCATGTGACCTACATGGACTTTTTGAAATGGCCATGACCACAGTTGTAAAGGAGTTTTTGGTGGCTTATTCCTGCAGTTTTGGTAGATAGTACCTTTATTAGCCAATGTTTAAGATCACCATCTAGACCAGGTCAATAAACAAAACAGCTGGCTAAGAATTTCATGTTAACTATACCCGTGTGTTCAGTATGACGTTCTGCCAGATTCTTGTCTCTTAAAGACCCAGGCACTACCACTCTGTGACCCCAGTTCATGCATCCCTCTTCACATGACAACTCGTTACGTCGACTGTGGAATGGCTTCAGTTCCTCATCTGTACACCAAACAAACTCTGTCCAAATATTCAAAGTCTGTTCGCACACTTTTAGAACCAGGGCCGAAATTTAACCCCCCTGCCCCCCATGCACACCCCTGCTGCCGGGACTGGGCTAAGAGATGGGGGGAGCATAAAATCTCATGGGAGGTGAGGGGTGCTGTGCCCATTGCCTCCCCGCCCCCACTGCAATTTAACCAGCAGTGGGGGAGATGGCAAATGGCCCACCTGCCCTTAGGCTAATTGAGGCTCTGAAGTGGCCAATTAATTGCTACTTAAGGGCCTCTTCCCACTGCCGCTGGTATTTTCCAGCGACGGATGGGCACTTCAGCACCCAAGGAATCCTCCTAGTAATATATGGCGGTCACCTTGCGGGCTGGTGGAGTCCCTCCTGATCAGTCACCCTGTGCCTGATGGAGGGGCCCAACAGCACAGGCCGCCCCTGGTAAAACAACAACCCCCCCGCCCGCCCTACGCTCCGACCCACCCCCCACCCCCCGCCTCCAGCAGGGGCCTAGCTGATTGTCTCCGGTGAGGCCCGAACCCCACTTACCCTTTTGGAGGCTGATGTCCATGGTCCTCTTCTTGCTGGATGCAGTCCCAGCAGTGGCCAACACTCCCAGTGGTGCTGCTGGGACTGAAGAGCTGCTGCAATATGATTGGTTGGCAGCTCTAGGAGGTGGGTCTTCCTGCCTCAGAAGCTACAACTGAAGCCAATTAAGGGCCTGAGCCACGCAAAATAGCAGTGTAGCTTTCGGGCCTCTCAGTTTCAGCTGCAATTTCAATTGCAGTGACTGGAAAGTCCTTATCCACTACTTCTATTGTGAAGATTGCACCTTTACTGTCTACTTTTGAGTCTTTATGCGGCAAATGTGACAGTGCATCAGTGATTGCATTCTCCTTTGAACTACGATATTCAATGCTGTAGTCGTACTATGAGAGCCGTACAGCCCACCGCTGCATCCTTGACACTGCCATTGTTGGGATTGCAGACTTTGGATTCAGAATGGCTACCAGGTGTTTATGACCTGTAACTAGTGTAAAGTTTCTACCCAACAAAAACTGGTGAAACCTTTTGGTTCTGGAGATGATTCCAAGTGCCTCCTTTTCTATCTGCTCGTAGTTATGTTCACTCTTGGTCAGGGTCAGGGACATAAATGCTATGGCCTTCTCTTGACTATCATCCATGACATAACCAATCACTGCTCCAACTCTATAGTTTGAAGCGTCATGTACTAGCTTCAGATCGCCATTTGTGTTGTAACGATCAATTTGTTCATCACTGGTCAAGCTTCTTTTACAAGCGTCATAAGCATCTTGTTGTGCTTTAGACCATTCCCATTTCACATCTTTCTTCAACAACTCATGTACTGGAGCTAACACTTCTGCAAGCTCAGGCAGAAATTGCAAGTAGTATTGAACCATGCCTAGAAAAGATCTAAGGTTCTCTACCTCAGATTGCATGAAAACACATTTGCTCTTTTTTAACTTCACATTGTGATCATTGAGCCTTTTTTAGCACGTCATACAACACTTGAAGATTTTCTTCCTCTGTTGCGGTCACGATCAACACATCACCCTGATTATACAAGCAATGTGGCATTCCTTGCAAAATCTTACCATTGCAGTTTGGAAGATTTTTGGAGAAGACTTCACACTATAGGGTAGCTTCATGTAGGAGTTTAACACCATTTGTGTGTTTATCGTGAGATACTGTTGACCTCTTGATTCACATTGAGCTGTGCATAAACAAATCCAACTTCGTGAATAGCTTGGATCCCACTAACTCAGCATACAAATCTTGCAAGTTTGGTGGTGGATACTGCTGATCATCCACTGACCGGTTGATTGTGACTTTGTAGTCCCCGTATAATATTACAGTTTTGTTTGACTTGGGTACTACTACAATTGGGGTTGTCCAGTCGCTGTGATCAGTTTTCATTGGCACAGCATTCCTCGACAGTTTCTTTAGTTCCTCTTTCACCTGGGTTCTAAAGCATAAGGAACCAGCCTTGCCTTGAAATGTATTGGTTTTGCATCAGGCCTAATTCAGTGTGTGCTTTCACATTGATTATCCCTTCATAGCTAGCCTCAAGAATATTCCTGTAACTATGCAATAGCTGATCAAGCTTCTTGGTCATCTCAAGTTGGAAAACATGCTTCCAATCTAACTTCAGCTAGCATTGGTTTGTTGACATAGCTTGCTACAACAATTGGTAACTTGAGGGACTTGCCCTTATATGGATATTGCACTCCATTTTACCACATCTATTACCTCACCAGAGTAGGTTTTCAACTGAACTGTGCTCTCAGTTAGAGGTACGTCACTGAATTTACTGTCATACATGTCTCTACTCATAATGGAGCAATCTCAAACCATATTGATGTGCATGTTAATGTACTGTTGATTTACCAACACCTTTGTACTAAAGACTCTGTCATTTGAGTGATTGCTAATGACATAAATGCTGTACATCCCTAGCTCTGCTTCACTTAGGCACTCTGGATTCACTTCAAGATTGTGAACTCCACCCTTGTGATGTTGCTGTTTTCCATTACCACTGGAATGAGATCCCTTTCCTGCTTTGGTCTTCACTTGGCAAACTGATGCAATATGACCTTTCTTTTGGCAATTATAGTACTTGGCATTTCTGTACTGACATGCTAGTGCCATGTGGTTGCCATTACAACGATAGAAGACACAAAACCACTATCACTAGCACTCTTCTGACTAGGTCTCTCCAATTTAGGCTTGGCAGAAGCCTTCTGATCGTGGACAGAAGCTGTACTAGTCATAGAGTCATAGAGTTATACAGCACAGCTATACAGATATACAGCCCTTTGGCCCATCGTGTCCGTGTTGGCCATCAAGCACCTATCTATTCTAATCCCATTTTTCAGCACTTGGCCCATAGCCTTTTAAGCTATGACGTTTCAAGTGCTCATCTAAATACATCTTAAATGTTATGAGGGTACCTACCTCTACCACCCTTTCAGGCAATGTGTTCCAGATTCCAACCACCCTCTGGGTGAAAATCTTTTCCTCAAATCTCCTCTAAACCTCCTGCCCCTTACCTTAAATCTATGCACCCTGGTTATTGACCCCTCTGCTCAGGGAAAAAGTTTCTTCCTATCTACCCTATCTGTTCCCTCATAATTTTGTATACCTCAATCAGGTCCCTCCTCAGCCTTCTCTGCTCTAAGGAAAACAACCCTAGCCTATCCAGTCTCTCTTCATAGCTGAAATGCTCCAGCCCAGGCAACATCCTGGTGAATCTCCTCTGCACCCATTCCAGTGCAATCATATCCTTCCTATAGTGTGGCGACCAGAACTGTACACAGTACTCCAGCTGTGGCCTAACTGTGTGTCACTGGCATAGGACAAAATTCCCAAGCATTCTTTTATGCCATCTTCAAAGAAAGAACAATCTTAGGAGTTATCTCAAATGTAAGACTTTGTGTTTAGTAACTTCGATTGGATTCTTTCATGCACCAATCCACACTCAAATCTGTCTCGTAATGCATGGTCTAAGAATATGCCAAAGTTGGAATGTAGTAATAAATTCTTCAGTGCCACAATATACTCACCAACTCTTATGATTTCTGATCCCAAATTTGTAATTTTCTGCTATCTCTAGTGGGGTAGGGTTGAAACGTTCCTCCAACTTGGTGATGACTGTTTTGAATGGCACATCTTTTGCCTTGTTGGGAGCAAGAAGGTTTGTTAGCGTGTCATACACTTGCGGGCCAATTTCCATGAGCAAAACTGCTTTCTTGTGCTCAAGAATTGCCTATTCTGAGTCTTGATCTCTTTACTATCACCTTTGAGTTCAATAATGTTATTAGTTCTGAAAACATGGCCATTCTTTCAATATACGAGCTGAATGGTTCCTGAGCCCTTTCGTATGTTCCTACCATTCCAATATATCCCATGAGCACAGCCATACTGTCCCATTTGCAAATTCACAGTAACTCAGTAAACCCTTTATGGTAACTGTCCATAACAGTGATACCTAAAATCAGTCCAGATGGTTGAAAATATTCTCTTACCCAAATGAACACATGGAATACTATGCACACTCGGACCCTGCAGCAGCCCATTCAACTGAGGAGACAGCTTGAGGCTCAGGCTTCACACAAAACAGGCAAAATTTATATCATTTGTATTATTTAAAATGGTCAGATCCAGTTTAAATTTATGTTATTTGAATTTTTCAGTTTTTCTTTGACAGGTATGGAATGATCAGGCTTGGAATGCCTCAGAATTTTTTTCCCTAATGAAAGTAACTGTAACTATACTTTGATTCTGTCAGTAATTTGACTAAAGATTGCAAAGAAGTCATCACTTCTAAGTTGCAATACAACTGAAATGGGAGGGTCGATTTTAATGCTGCCCACCAGTGGGAAGGTGATGGGCAGGTGATTAAAATGGTGGCAGGACCCTTCCCATCATTTTAACTATGGGCTTGTTGACAGTGTTGGGGCCACCGGCCACACACAAGCAAGGGCCTCATAAATACTTAAAGATTGGGGTCCAACAACACCAATCAAATCCTGGAACAATTTCTACTCAGGATTGTGCCGGTCACACACATTCCAGATCTGTCAATGAAAACAGCAGCAGGCAATATTGAGATGTCAGAGGCCCAGGTAAGTTGGAATTTTTAATTATTTGAAGGTTTCCTCAGTGGCCAGGAGGAGCAGCGGTCCTCATCCTACCCATAAGGAAACCTTGGGCCTTCCCTGTCTTGGGCTTTCCTTCTGGACACCCCTGTCACAAGAATAACAACACAAGAACAGAAGAATTAGGAACAGGAGTAGGTTTTTTGGCCTCTCGAGCCTGCTCTGCCATTCAATAAGATCATGGCTGATCTGATTGTGGCCTCAACTCCACTTTCCTGTCTGCCCCCATAACGCTTGACTCCCTTGTCGATCAAAAATCTAGCTAACTCAGCCTTGAATATATTCAATAACCCAGCCTCCACTGCTCTCTGGCGAAGAGAGTTCCTCAGACTAACGACCCTCTGAGAGAAAAAGAATTATCCTCATCTCAGTCTTAAATTGGGGACCCATAATTTTTAAACTGTGTCCCCTTGTTCTAGACTCTCCCACAGGTGGAAACATCCTCTCAGCATCCACCCTTTCAAGTCCCCTCAGGATCTTATATGTTTCAATAAGATCACCTCTCATTCGTCTGAACTCCAATGGGTAGAGGCCCAACCTTTCCTCATAAGATAACCGCTTCATCCCAGGAATCAGTCAAATGAACCTTCTCTGAACTGCTTCTAATGCAATTACATCCTTTCTTAAGTAAGGAGAACAAAACTGTACATAGTACTCCAGATGCAGTCTAACTAAAGGCCTGTACAGCTGTGGCAACACTTCCCTACTTTTATACTCAATTCACCTTGCAATAAATGTTAACATTCCATTTGCCCTCTTAATCACTTGCTGTACCTGCATACTAACTTTTTGTGATTCATGTACCAGGACACCCAGATCCCTCTGTACCGTAGAGTTTTGCAGTTTCTCTCCATTCAAATAATTTACCTTATGTAGGGAACTGTTCCTTTAGGTCCACAGAGATGAGGACAGCTTTGGGGAGAAAATGTGCCTTCACAGCACTGCTTGTGGGCCAGGAGGAGCAGGAATGGTTCCCCTGGCCCCCTAAGCTCCCCAACATCAGACCTTCCCCATAAAAAGATCCCTGATGTTGGGAATTAGACACTCTTCCCTGTAGTTGGTGATTGAAACCTCCGCACACCCCCTCCCCCACCGGATCAGACACCAACCCACTGGATCGCATCTGAAACTTGGCCCCCCCATCACCCATATAACCCGCTCCATTACTATCCAGGCATTAGTAAAGCTTAATTAAAATTGTTATTTACTTGGATAAACTGCTCACCATCTGAGAGCCGAAAGATTTCCTTTTGGTTTTCTTGTCCCTTCTGACATCGACCCTGGTGTTGATATCATTACATAATGAATTTATTGTGTCTAATCTGGCAGGTAACTTCAGTCCCTTTATTCTGAACAGTTCTCCTTGTTCTTTACAACATCTATAATAAGTTACATTTGTATAGCACCTTTACCATAGTTAAATATCCCAAGGCACTTCACAGGAGTGTTATCAAACAAAATTTGGCACCGAGCCACATAAGACGATATTCGGGCAGAAGCCCAAAAACTTGGTCAAAGGGGTAGGTTTTAAAGAGCATCTTAAAGAAGGAAAGAGAGGTGGAAAGGTTTAGGGAGGAAATTGTGGAGCTTAGGGCAGAGGCAGCTGAAGGTGTAGTCACCAATGGAGGAGTGATTAAAATAAGGGATGCAAAGAAGGTCAAGGAGGTAGTGCAGCTATCTCGGAGGGTTGTAGGGCTGCAGGAGGTTATAGAGATAGGCAACGGCAAGGCCATAGAGGGATTTGAAAGCAATGATGAGAATTTTAAAATTGTGGATATGTGGTTGGGGTCAAATGACACATAAAGATTGTGAACAGTCTTGTTCAGCCTTAGACAGTTGCCAGGAGAGCGAGTTGGTGGCTAGCGCAGTGACTTTATGGCAGGGTCAGAAGACACTGGCTTTTGTCTTGCCAATATTTAGTTGCAGGAAATTTCTGTTCATCCAGTATTGGATGTTGGACAAGCAGCATGACAAATCAGTGACGGTGGAGGGGTCGAGAGAGGTGGTGGTGAGATGGAGCTGGGTGTTATCAGTGTGCATGTGGAACTTGATGTTGGGTTTTTGGATGATGTTGCAGAGGGGCAGCATGTTGATGAGAAATAGGAGAGGGCCAAGGATAGAGCCTTGGTGGATTTCAGAGCCTTGGGGTGTTCACAAGTAACAGTATGGGAACAGGTGATTCTTTGGCTGCAAGTGGATAGATGAGAATGGAACCAATTAAGTGCAGTCCCATCCAGCTGGATGGCGGAGGAGAACTGTTGGTGGAGGATGGTGTGGTTAACCATGTCAAAGGCTGTAGACAGGTCGAGAAGAACGAAGAGGGGAAGTTTATCACAGACACAGTTACATGGGATAAAAACAAGAAATGCTGGAAATACTCAGCAGGTCTGGCAGCAACTGTGTAGAGAGAAGCAGAGTTAACGTTTCAGGTCAGTGACCCTTCATCAGGGTTCTGATGAAGAGTCACTGACCTGAAACGTTAACTCTGCTTCTCTCTTCACAGATGCTGCCAGGCCTTCTGAGTATTTCCAGTGTTTCTTGCTTTTATTCCAGATTTCCAGCATCTGCAGTTTTTTGCTTTTATTACAGTTACATAGAATGTAATTTGAGACTTAGATAGGGATGTTCCAGCACTGTGGCAGGAGCAGAAACCTGATTGGAGGAATTCAAACATGGAGTTCTGGGAAAGATGGGCATGGATTTGGAAGGTGACAACACATTCAAGGAATTTGGAGGGAGAGGGAGGTTGGAGATGTGGTGGTAGTTTGCAAGGACAGAGGGCTCAAGGGTGGGTTTTTGAGGAGGGGGTGATGACAGTAGATTTGAAAGGGAGGGTGCAGTACCTGAGGAGAGCGAACCATTAACAGTATTAGCTAACATGGGAGTCAGGAGGGAGGTTGAGTAGTCAGTAGTTTAGAGGGAATAGGGTCGAGAGAGCAGGAGGTGGGTCTCATGGACAGGATGAGTTCGGAGAGGGTATAAGGGGAGATAGGAAAAAAACGAGAGAAAGATGCGAGTTCAAGGCTAGGGCAAGGGGGATCCTTAGACGATGTTTGGCCTGGTGAGCTAGGGGAGGGAGGGAAGTGGCAGAGACAGCTGATCAGATAGTCTCAATCTTCACAACAAAGAAGCCGATAAAATCCTCAGACTTGCTGTTAGAGGTGAGTGTGGAGAAGACAGGGGAGAGGGGTTTATGAAAATGATTTGCAGTAGAGAAAAGAAGTCGGGGGTTATCTTTGTATTCCAGAATGATCCTGGAATAGTGAGCAGTTTTGGCAGATGAGAGCAGGACCCTATAGTGCTTCATGTGGTCCAGCCAGATCTGGCGGTGAATGGGGAATCCAATTGTCCACCGTAAACATTCAAGTCAGCATCCCTTGGACTTGAGGGAGCGGAGATGAAGGCTATACCAGGGTGAGCGGCCAGGGTGAGAGCGAGAGTAATGGTTCTCGTGGGGACTAGGGCATCAAAGTGAGGCTGTGACTGAGCAGATTGGTAGCTGTAGAAATGTTGTGGATAAGGGAGATAACATGGAAGGAGGAATTACGGGAGGATAGGAGGGCAGTGAACTTAGAGGAGAGAGAGCATGATGAGTTGTGATGGAAGTTGAAATCACCAAGGACTATAAGTCATTCGGTGCAGAGGCTGAGGGATGAAAGTAGTGAAGATTTCCCAGTGTGCAAACTTTTATGGTACTTGGGTGGGTGGTAGACAGTGATGATGTAAAATTAGAGGTGAGGGGATGAAACAGGTTGAGATGCTTAAAGGAGGAGAAGGTGCTAGAGGAGTCGGGGATGTTCCTAGGTGTGATTTGGTGATAAGACTTGTTGATGTGGGTAAAAGTCTGTCCCACACTGACATCAATTTTTAATTGAGTTATAAAACATGGGTTGAGGGTTAAGTGAGGACATAAACTGCAAGTTGAAATTGCTCCAGATGTGTCAGTTTCTTACATTGTATACTTATAAGTTTAGTTCTTTCTGCAGAGGTTCTGTTTATTTTACATTGCTGTTTTTGCATGGCAGGAACAAGTAATTTCAGGCAGTTTTCCACCCTGCAATTTTCTCCCCTCCTCCCTTCCCCACAAGACGCCAACATGTATTACAGTGCAGCTCCATGGCTGCTGACCTCAAATACTTTGCCCAAATGGTCATTCTTCTTTGAGTGAGACCGTGAATGCTGACAGATTGTTTGGCCATAGGGACCAACACAGCTGAGGGTGATCCCGTCCTCATGTGACATCCACACATGCACCAGCAGAGATCAATAGATAGCGATTGGGAATGGGAATCCTGCCAGAGTTTACATCTTCCTAGATCAGGGTTATTTGGACCAATCATATCCCTGACTGCTAGCCTGGCTGAGATCCCAGCACAGATTGGGTATTGAAAATGTGACTTTTCTGTATCTCTGAATTTTGTATATTTGATATGTGGCATATGTTTACTGACCTTAAAAAAAGAAACCTTTGTTTCTCGACATCTGTATTCATTTGCTGAGCTATCTGAACTGACTTCTTAACTAGCATCAGTGACTCATCGGAGAGCAGATAGCATTTCTGGCAGGAGCTTTAGAGAATTAGCACAGTTAGGTTTGATAAGAACTTGCAGAATAAGTTTGTATCTCTGTGATGTGGCCGATGCAGTTTAGTTTTACCACACTGGGAGGCAGCTTAGATTTCCGAAACGATTTAGTCTGGAAAATTGTGGGAACCTAATCAGAAAAATAAGCAAGTGCAAAGAACTGTTGCAGCTACTTCTCTCTGACATCCGTCAGTGAGGTGATGTAATCCTGCCATTTGCACACTTCAACTTTGAAAACTGTGTCTGCCATCGATTTCCAAGGAAAACAAAGTTTATAGATTTTAAAAACCATGCTTCCTGCTGAAATTTATTTGAACTCTTTCCAGAAAACTCTGTCACCCCAAAATTAGTTGCATACGTTGTTTTTTCTTGTAAGGACGCCAGGTGAAATGAACACAACACAGGGTCCTTAACTCACAGCATAGGGGGCAGCACAACATCACTAAGGTTTTACAGTTTGGTGACAGGCTCTATCTAGCAGGGCAACAGTGCAGAGGCTGTTAGGAAGCAATGCTCCTGAGGGCTTCAGAAACATTTGTGCTGTATGATTTTCCAACTGAACAAACAAGACAGGGCCTCTGCCACATATCACCGTTACAGTCCTGCTCCAATAACTGGTCAAAAAGATAGGTTCCTCACTAAGAAGAGTGCATTATTTTCACTGTGGCATGCTCCATGTAATAAGAAAATTCAGTGCTGGGTTTTGAAAATACTGAGGACAATCTGAAAAGAAAGGCCAAGGAAGACCATGTCATAGCGTCATTACAGCACAGAAGGAGGCCATTCAGCCCATCGACTCCACGTTGGCTCTCTGAAGAGCAATCCAGTCAGTCCCATTCTCCCGCTGTAGCCCTGAAACTTTATTTCCCTCTAGTGTCCATCCAATTTCCTTTTGAAATCATTGATCATCTCCACTTGCAGCACACTCATAGGTAGCGAGTTCCAGATCATTACCACTTGCTGCATAAAAACGTTCTTCCTCACATCCCCCTGAATCTCTTGCCCAAAATCTTAAATCTGTGTTCCCTAGTACTTGTACCATCAACTATGGGAACAGCTTTTCTTTGTCCACCTTAGCTAAACCTGCCATAATCTTGTACATCTCCAGATCTCCCTTCAACCTCCTTTGCTCCAAGGAGAACAACCCCAGCTTCTTCAACCTAACATTGTAGCTAACTTCCCTCCCTGGAACCATTCTGTTAAATCTCCTCTGCACCCTCTCAAGGACCATCACATCCTTCCTCAAGTGTGGTGACCAGAACTGGACACAATACTCTAGTTGTAGCCTCACCAGAGCTTTATAAAGGGTCAGCATAACTTCCCCGCTTTTGTACTCAATACCTATGTTCATGAGCCCAAAATCCCATATGCTTTGCTAACAACTCCCTCAATATGTCCTGCCACCTTCAAAGACTGATGCACATGCACCCCCAGATCCCTTTGTTCCTGCACACTCTTTAGAACTGTGCCATTAAGCCTATATTGCCCCTCCCCTCCCTTCTGCCAAAATACATCATCTCACATTTCTCTGTATTAAATTCCATCTGCCAGTTGTCTGCCCATTCTGCAAGCCTATATCTTCTTGCAGTCGATTGGTATTGTCCTCACTGTTTGCCACACCTCCAAGTTTGATATCAGCAGCAAATTTTGAAATTTTACTCTGTAATCAAACACACAAGTCATTTATATATATATCAAAAAAATCGCTGGTCCCAGCACATTCCCTTGCGGAACATTGGTGTCGTCCATCCTCCAGTCTGAAAAAAAACCATTTACCACAACTCGCTATTTTCTGTCCTTAAGCCAATTTTTTTTATCTGAGCTGACACTGATCCTCCTATTCCATGAGCATCAATTTTGTTAACCAGCCTTTTATGTGGTAATTTGTCAAATGCTTACTTAAAATCCATCTGGACAACATCCACTGCATTCCTTCATCGACCTTCTCTGTTATTTCATCAAAAAATTTAATTAGATTAACTAAGCACCAACTGCCTTTTACAAATGTGTGCTGACTATCCTTAATTAACTCAAACCTCTCCAAGTACTTATTAATTTTTTCCCTGATTATTGTTTCTAAAATCTCACCACTGATATTAAACTAACTAGCCTGCAGTTACTAGGAATGTCCTTACTACCTTATAAGGATGGCACATTTGCCACTTTCCAATCCTCTGGCACCTTCCTCATATCTAGGGAAGTTTGGAAGATTACGGCATCCCTTCTGCTATCTCATCCTCCACTTGCCTTAGCAACCTGGGACGCAAGCCATCTGGACCAGGCAACTTATCCACTCTAAATATAGCCAGCCTTTCCAGTACATCCTGCCTATCAATTTTCACCCCATCCATTACCTGTACCATCTCCGCTTCTACTGATATTTTGTCAGCATCCTCTTCCTCAGTAAACACTGCTACAAAGTACTCATTAAGTATTCTAGCGTTTCCCTGTGCCTCTAGGCATATATCACCTTCTTTGTCTCCCTTAGACCCCGTCCTGCCTCTTACTATCCACCTTCTATTTGTATGCTGGTAGAAGATTTTTGGGATCACCTTTTATGTGAACTGCCATTCTGTTCTCATATTCTCTCTTTGCTGGTCTTATTTTCCTCTTCAATTCCCCTCTCAATTTATTGTATTTGTCCTGGTTCTTGCTTGAAGAATTCCGCTTCATATACACCCTCTTTTTTGTTTCATCATATTCTCTATCTCGCTTTTCATCCAAGGAGCACTGGCTTTGGTTCCCTTACTTATTCCCCTTGTTGGAATGTACCTAGCCTGTACCTGAAACATCCCTTCCTTAAAGGTTACCCATTGTTCTATTACAGTTTTTCCTGTCAAACATTGTCCATTTTACCCTGGCTAGATCCCCTCTCTTCCTACTGAAGTTATCCCTCTTCCAATTTAGAAATTCTACTTTAGATTGTTCCTTGCTCTTCTCCATTTCTAATCTAAACCTTATGATACAAAGATCACTCTTACCTAAGTGTTCCCCCACAGCCACTTGGTCCACTTGACCCACCTTACTCCCCAGCACCAGATCCGACAATGCTTCCTTCCGAGTTGGCCCAAGAACATACTAGTCAAGGAAGTTCTCCCGACCACATTTCAGAAATTCCTCCCCCTTCTTTCCCTTTGCACTAACATTATCCTAATTGATATTTGGGTAATTAAAGTCCCTGGGTCAATAACCTGGAACTCCCTTCCTAACAGCACTGTGGGTGTACCTTCACCAGATGGACTGCAGTGGTTCAAGAAAGTAGTTTACCACCACCTTCTCAAGGGCAGTTAGGGATGGGTAACAAATGCTGGCCTTGCCAGTGACGCTCACATCCCATGAAAGAATAAAAAAGTCCCCCCATATCACTACTCTATAGTTCTTGCACATCTCTGTGATTTCCTTGCAGATTTGCCCATCTATCTCTTTCACAATTTGGAGGCCCATCGCATACCCCCAGGGTAGTGTGATCATAAATGTTATGTTCTCAACTCTTACTAAACGGATTCTGTCCTTGCCCCCTGGAGGACATCCTCTCTTTCCAACACTGCAATGTCTTCCCTAATCAGTACTGCCACCCCACCTACATTTTTCTTCCCTATCTTTTCTTAACACTTTGTGAACACTTGATGCTCACCCTACCTAATAGATGTTGCAAGCTCATGCACCACCCTCCCCAACCTGCAGAGAAGGCAACACACAGGAAGTAATCTGTGGACCAATTTCAGGCAAAACGGCAAATTTATTCTTGGCTCCCACAAACGTCAAGCAATCTCCAAGAGGTTGTGGCTAACAATGATGCATCACTGGACAAATTTAAATTTAACTAACCATTGGCCTCCCCCTTGAATATATCCCAATGCCATTAGGATCATAGTGCTATAAAAGACCAAAATACAATCATTCCATCCATTGGACCAGTCACAAATTTAGGGACTCATATCCCACTTTCTGTTTGATACCCTTCAATAGACCTTTGTAGTGGAAAAATATCCATCATCCGTTTGAAATTGATAACATCCACTTATTGCATTGCCTCCACATATTTGTCAACCTTTGCAATGACAAAGTTGTATTTTAAATGTGTTTTCAACTTTTCTTGTCAAAGGTTGAATCCATGTTACCATCTTCTAGACCTTGTATTAATATCAAGCATTGCTCAGGGATCCAGTTTATCTATTCGCTTTAAGGTTTTAAAGCTTTGTGAATATCCCGTGTGAACATCCCAGGTCCCTGCAGTCGTTCCACAGAGCACAGGTGCCAATTAACCTGTTTCTCTGGGATTTCCACCAAAGATATGGTGGGAGATTGGGAGAAGTCCCCCTTGGAAATTCCAAATGAGTTTATTTACCATAGCTTAAAAACTTGCTATTGTTCACTAGATATTCACTTGCTATCCTTAAGTAAATTGCCAATGCTTCCTTGACAGCACCTCCCAAACAAATGACCCTCATTACCTAGAAGGAGAAGTGCAAGGATCAGGTGCATGGGCACAGTAGCACCTCCAAGTTCCCTTCCAAGTCACACACAATCCTGACTTGAACATATATCAATGTTCCTTCATCATCACTGGGTCAAAGTCTTGGAAATCTCCACTTAACAGCACTGTGGTTGCACCATTACCACACAGACTGCAGCGATTCAAGGAGACACATCACCATCTTCTCAAGGGCGAATACAGATGGGAAGTAAATGCTGGCCTTGATAGTGTCGCCCAGAACCTGAGAATGAATTAAAAAAAAGTTAGAACTGTCTTTTAACACAACAAAGACCCTGAAAGTTGTTGCTCTTTCTTATGCAGTGGAACAGTGCCATGGAGTCAAACCAGCACAGATCCTCTGCTACTTGTAGAATGTAGATTGATCTAGGGGAAGGTAACTCAATCTAAATCTGTAATTGGAACACTTGGCCAAAAGTTGTCTGCCAAAAGGATTATGGGAGAGAAACTTGTTTGCATAGTGCTGCTTTTAGTGGCTCTACACAGATGTCAATTCCCTGGAGGCAGGTATCATCGTGGGCTGCTACCTCCACAGCCTGTGCAGCATTTCTCATTGATAACATTGAAGAAAGCCACGTGGCTGCGCAGATAGGGCCCCCAGTACTGTCTGCCCCAGGGCATCGATGTAGTTTGCGTTGCACAGCTATATTTCACAACACTCAGCAAAGATACATTCCAGTGAGAAGGAAAGACTCTATGAGAAGAATGCAACATCTATGGCTAACTAAAGAAGTTAAGGATAATAGCAAATTGAAAGAAAAAGTATACAATTCTGCAAAGATTAGTTGTAGGTCAGAAAATTGTACAGAATTTAAAAACCAGTAAAGAGCGATGAGAAAAATAAGGGACTGGATTGTATTTTCCTGCCGCCGGGAGCAGCAGTGTGCGAAAAAATGTGCGGGCCATGTGCCACCACTGCCATGATCTTGAGAGTGGTGGCTCATTTAGATATGCAGGGTGGCGGCCCCCTCAATCACGTGGTGGGAGCGGCCTCAGCAACGCTGCAAACGGCATCAGCTGTCTCTGCGCAGACGCCCTTTTTAAAGAGCTGCCAGGCCTGCACAGAGAATGCAGAGTTGCCCCCGCCTCACCTACACAAAAAATAAATGTTTGGCCCGCGCCCACTCCCCCAATACACTGATATTGCAGAGTTGACCCCTCTCTCCCCAACAACTGCACAAAGTGCATAGGTCACCCCTTCTCCCCCAACTATGCTAAAAATGCTCTGATCCCCCTTCCCCACCTCGGTGGTGCCAGCTTTCTCTGATTGCTGCCTGTCACACTGAAGATCTGGAACCGAAGGTGAGAAAGAGGTCTAGGGTTCCCTTTCAGCCTTCTCTCATTCATTCCCATTCATTCATGAATCCTAAAACTAACTAAAACTGTCTTTTCTGGGTGCCAGTGCTGCTTTAATTTCCCCTTTCTGGCATCCCAGTAACCATGTGGTTCTTTGGGGAAGTTTTTCTTGAGTTTGCCAATTTCCATCACTGCCTAGGGTCTTTGTTCCTGTTGAGGTCTGCCAAGGTGGGGGTGGGGGGAGAGTTAGATTTAATTAGCCCTAAATTGGAATTTTTTCCAAGCGAGTAGTAGTGGGTGGGTCCATTCTGAACTCTCTTTCACTGCTTTGCTGAGTCATGCAAAGGCTTTTGACTTCGGGGGATGAGTGGTTCGCTATTTCTCTGACTGTAGGGGAGGATTCTTTGTTAATCTCCCCTTTGTTCCCTGGTCACTCCTGCCTGAAGGTATTGGTGCAGATTCGACTGCACGCTCCTGTGGCACTTTGACTAGGTGAGGCATCACCCTCAAGGTTTCTCTACACCCTAGAAGTCTTTCTTTGTCTTTGCAGGTTCCTGTAAATGCTGTTAGCAACTCTGGTAGGGTGCTTCTTGTGTCTGCAGGACTTAGGGGTGCAGGTTTCACTGTAGGTTGGGGTTTCCCCTCAACCTGGTACATGTGGCAACTCTTGCAGTACTCCACCACATCTTTGTGGAGTTTTGGCCAGTCAAACTGCTGTCTTATGCGGACTTTTCTCTTTCGTATACCGGCATGTACAGCGACTGTATTCTTGTGAGCCCTTCTTAATATTTCTCTCTGGTACCTCTGCGGCACCACTAACTGGTGAACTACTGTCCACTCCTTGCTCTCAGGTTTGTGAGGAGAACTCCATTTCCTCATCAGTACCTCATTAAATAGTAACAGTCAGGGACTCCCTCTGCTTCACTTTCAGACTAGGCAGCCTGTGCTAACTCTTGCAATAATGAGCCTCAGCTAGGGAAAGCCTATTTAATTCATTCCCTGGTCTCCTAATTTTCAAAGAAAGCCTCAGACAGACAGACCTGGTCATCTGCCTGCAGTGCCAATTCAGTCTCCTCTGGGGGAGCTGGTTTGATCATGGACTGATCCACTACACATTCAGGGACACTGCAAGGGTCCGTCTCCTGTCACTGCCCTGTCTCTCTGACTTCCTGCAGTCTTTCTTTCACTAGTGGGAAGGTTACCACCTTCACCCCTGCCAGATCATTACCTAGGAGCAGGTCAACCCTGTCCACAGGCAAACCAGGGACAATCCCTACGGTCACTGGTCCCGAAACTAGATCGCACTCCAGGTGCACCCGGTGTACAGGTACAGGCATACACTGCCCTCCAATACCATTTATCACCATTTTAGTGTTCACTGCACTTTCTGGGGGAAAGGTGAGGCCTTTTACCCAGTGAAAGGGATCTAGTGGCCCCTGTGTCCCTGAGAATCACTATGGTCTTGCTTGCCCCACTCGAGGGGTATGGGGTTACTCTTCCTTCAGACACAACACCCTGATAACCTTCAGGAACCCTATTAAATTTTCCTACACTTGCAGTGGTAGACTTCCTGGGTCTCAGTCTTACTTCAGTTAAAGCCACAGCTTGTTCTGCTGTGCTTTCCATCAGGCTCTGTTCTTCACTGAGCGTGTGTGCCCTGATTAACCCTATCGGTTTTCCCTTTAGTTTCCAGCAGTCAGCTTTTAAATGCATTGCTTCATTACAATGGAAGCACACAGGTGCTCACAGCACCTTCCTTTTTGGCTGGAGGAGGGCCCCCTGTGTCTCCTGCTTTCCTTTCTCTCCCAGGATTGCCTGGGCAGAGATCAGCTTCCCATCCTTTATCCTTTTCGGATTTGTGGGGGTGATTAGGAAAGGTTCTCCCCTGGGAAACCGACTTATAAATTAAAGCAAACTCATCAGCCAGAACAGCCGCTTGCCGGGCTCTCCGAACCCACTGCTCCTCAACATGGGTCTTTATGGAGAGGGGAGAGTTTTTAAATTCCTCTAACAGAACTACTGTCTGAGATTCTCACAGCTGAGCTGTACTTTAAGAGCCCTCTGCCACTGGTCAAAAGCCAGCTGCTTACTTCTTTCAAACACCAGATAAGTTTGATTAGCTTGCTTCTTGAGGGTTCTAAACGTTTGGTGATAGGCTTCGGGTACTAATTCATATGCCCCAAGGATAGCATTTTTGGTTAGTTAATAATTTGATGAACTTTCATCTGGCAGCAGGGAATAAACCTCATGGGTATTTCCAGTTAGCTTGCTTTGCAGTAAAAGAGACCAGGTCTCAGCTGGCCATTTTAGCTGCCTTGCCAGTTGCCTCCACATCTTTCTCATTGAATTTTGGAATTAATTTAGCTAGTTTTAACAATTTTGTACCCAGCCCTGAATTACGCTCCTCAATATTGACCATGCTTTCACTGGGGTTACTCTGTCACCCGCTGGTTAACTCAAGCCGCTTCAACTCTCTCTCTTCACATTCCTTCTGGAATATTCTTTCTCGCTCTCTCTCCTGTCTTTCTCTCTCTCTTTCCTGCCTTTCATTTTCTTCACGTTCCTTCTGGAAGGCTCTCTCTTTCTCCATCTCCTGTCTCTCTCTTTCTCTTTCCCTGTCTTCTAATTCAAGGTTCCTTTGTTCCAATTGTATCTTTGCTTGCTTCTTTCAAACTCCAGATAACTTTGATTAGGTTGCTTCTTGAGCGTTCTAAACATTTGGCGATACCCTGTCTGTGTCTGCTTCTAACCCTGTTTCTGCTTCTTCAGATTCAAGGGAAAAATGGTTGGCTACTAGTCTTAGGAATTCAGACTTCCTAGCCTTGCCACATATATTGATCCCACACTGCTCGGCCATTTTCCTCAACTACTCCATGGACAGTTCTTTTAACTGATCCCAAGTTATTTCACCCTGGCTTGGAGCGCTACTAGCTTCAGTTGCAGACATGTTTTCAAAAGTCAAGCAGCACTTGCTTAGCAATGCTCAGTGATGTTCAGTTTGGGTTCTGTCAGGGCCACTCAGCTCCTGACCTCTTTACAGCCTTGCTTCAAACATGGACAAAAGAGCTGAACTCAAGAGGTGAGGTGAGAGTGACTGCCCTTGACATCAAGGCAGCATTTGACTGAGTATGGCATCAAGGAGCCCTCGCAAAACTGGAGTCAATGGGAATCAGGGGGAAAACTCTCCGCTGGTTGGAGTCATACCTAGCCAAAGGAAGATGGTTGTGGTTGATGGATGTCAATCATCTGAGCTCCAGGACATCCCTGCAGAAGTTCCTCAGGGTAGTGTCCTAGGCCCAACCATCTTCAGCTGCTTCATCAATGACCTTCCTTCAATTGTAAGGTCAGAAGTGGGGATGTTTGTTGATGATTGTACAATGTTCAGCACCATTCGCGACTCCTCAGATACTGAAGCAGTCCATGTAGAAATGCAGCAAGACCTGGACAATATCTAGGCTTGGGCTGATAAGTGGCAAGTAACATTCGCGCAACACCACTTCCATGCAATGACCATCTCCAACAAGAGAGAACCTAACCATCTCCCCTTCACATGTATTACAATCGCTGAATCCCCCACTATCAACATTCTAGGTGCTACCGTTGACCAGAAACTGAACTGGAATAGCCATATAAATACCGTGGCTACAAGAGCAGGTCAGAGGCTAGGAATCCTGTGGCGAGTAACTCACCTCCTGACTCCCCAAAACCTGTCCACCATCTACAAGGCACAAGTCAGGAGTGTGATGGAATACTCTCCACTTGCCTGGATGGGTGCAGCTCCAACAACACTCAAGAAGCTCAACATCATTCAGGACAAAGCAGCCCACTTGATTGCCACACCATCCACAAACATTCACTCCCTCCACCACTGACGCACAGTGGCTGCAGTGTGTACCATCTACAAGATGCACTGCAGCAATGCTCCAAGGGTCCTTAGAAAGCACCTTCCAAACCCGTGACCTCTACCAACTAGAAGGACAAGGGCAGCAAATGCATGGGAACACTACCACCTGCAAGTTCACCTCCAAGTCACACACCATCCTGAAATTTGAAATATATCACCGTTCCTTCAGTATCGCTGTGTCAAAATCCTGGAACTCCCTTCCTAACAGCACTGTGGATGTACCTACCCCACATGGACTGCAGCAGTTCAAGAAGGCAGCTCACCACCACCTTCTCAAGGGCAATTAGGGATGGGCAATAAATGCTGGCCTAGCCAGCGATGCCCACATCCCATGAATGAACAAGAAACCACACACAACCACAAGAAAATCTGTATTGAAAACTTGTTCCTTTTCATTGGGAATAATTTCACTTCCCACTTCCAATTTCTCGTTTGTCTGTGGGTCAGTCCAGATGCAGGAAACCAAATTTCTGTTACAACTAGGTGAGAAAGAGGTCTCAAGTTCCCTTTCAGCCTTCACCTGGTCTTACTGTAACAGGGTTAAATTTTAAAGACACCGTGTTTTTAGCTCCCCCTTGGTGAATCCTTGTTCACTGCTTTCCAATTATAAGGCAAAGAAACCAGCATAACAGGTTTTCTCAGGTTTAAAGAAGAAAGGTGAAATTTATTAAACTTAAACTCTAATTCGGTTAACACCTACGGATACACAACACGCCCATGCTAGCATGCATATGCGATACACACATGCAGATAGAGACAGAAAGAGCAGAAGAAAAATAAAGTGAAAAAACTTGAGGCAATCTCTGAAGAGGGTTTTTTGTTACTGCGCTTCTTGCTCGCTGTAGAATCCTTGATTGTAGTAGATCTTGCTTTTTGTTGGGGCCCAATATTCTTCTTAAACTTTGTTCACTGTAGGAGACTTTTCTGTCTTGGAGTTCATGTGTCTTCAGTGGGCTTTGGAGTTCCCTAAGAAAGGGATGGGAGCAGGCAGACAGGAGAGGAGGTCTGCCTCAGTCCAGGAGCATTCTGCTTTCTGCAGGCTCTCAATTCAAACTCCAACAGCCAGTTAGTCATGTGACTAACTGGTCTGACCACGTCTGTTTGTGGATTGAATTGGAGCAGGGAATAGCTCCTTTATCTACAAGCACTGTCTGTTAATATGCAAAAATGTCTTTCCAGCCAGGGCCCTGTCAACCCCTTGTCACAGGCCTTCTCTTCTTCCAGCAACAATTTGAAATTTAATGTCCATGTGGTGAAATTAATGTGCCTCATTCTTGGCAGGTGGGGGCCTGCATAACAGTGGGGAATTTGATTTAAATGTATGCATAGAATTTATTTAAATATTTAAAGTCAGATCCCATTGCCGAGCGGCTGTGCCACAGAGCCTCGCCACTGCTGGGAAGATCGGCCCTCGCAATCCTGTCCTCAGGCTTCGTGTTAGGCCACTGCTGCTGTGATCTACTGGCTGCCCGCTGCCACGGAGTCTGCCGTCAACAAAATTCAGCCCAAGGAGGGAGAAACGAGACTATGCGAAAAAGCTAGCTAGAAATATAAAAATGGATAATAAGAATTTCTACAAATATTTAAAAAGTAAAAGTGTATTTAAATTGAACATTGTTCCTCTAGAGAGTGAGTCTGGGGAATTAATAACGAAATAAGGAAATGGCAGACGCATTGAACAGATATTTTGTGTCTGTCTTCACTGTAAATGACCCAAGTAACATCCCAGAAATAGTTGTAAATCAAGAGGTGAAAGGAAGGGAGGAATTTAAAACTATTACAATCACTAGAGAAAGGGTACTGAGGAAAGTATTAGAACTAAAGGTTGACAAGTCTCCAGGACCTGATGGCCTGCCTCCGAAGGTCTTAAAAGAAGTAGCTGCTGAGATAGTAGATGCATTGGTTGTAATTTTTAAAATTTCCTAGATTCTGGAAAGGTTCCATCAGACTGGAAAATAGTGAATGTATCTCCTCTTTTCAAGAAAGGAGTGAGACAGAAAGCAGGAAGCTACAGGCCAGTTAGCCTAACATCTGTCATAAGGAAAATGCTAGAATCTATTATTAAGGAGATTATAGCAGGGCACTTAGAAACTCTTAATGGGATCAGGCAGAGTCAATATGATTTTGTGAAAGGGAAATCGTGTTTGACTAATTTATTAGAGTTCTTTTTTTGGGTTGGAAAGCTATTACTAGTGGAGTGCCACAGGGATTAGTGCTGGGGCCTCAACTATTTACAATCTATATCAATCTAAGGGTGGCACAGTGGCGCAGTGGTTAGCACTGCAGCCTCACAGCTCAGCAACCTGGGTTCAGTTCTGGGTACTGCCTGTGCGGAGTTTGCAAGTTCTCCCTGTGACCTTTCTGCCGGGTGCTCCAGTTTCCTCCCACAGCCAAAGACTTGCAAGTTGATCGGTAAATTGGCCATTGTAAATTGCCCCTAGTGTAGGTCGATAGGAGAATTGTGGGGGTGTGATAGGGAATATGGGATTAATGTAGGATTAGTATAAATGGGTGGTTGTTAGTCAACACATACTTGGTGGGCCGAAGGGCCTATTTCAGTGCTATATCTCTAAATAAAATAAATATATCAATGATTTGGATGAAGGGACCAAATGTATGGTAGCTAAATTTGTTGATGACATAAAGATAGGTAGGAGAGTAAGTTGTGAAGAGGACATAAAGAGTCTACAAAGGGATGTAGATAAGTTAAGTGAGTGGGCAAAAATTTATCAGATAGAGTCTAATGTGAGAAAATGTGAACTTGTCCACTTTGGCAGGAAGAATAGAAAAGTGTTATATTATTTAAATCGAGAGAGATTGCAGAACTCTGTGGTACAGAGGGATCTTGGTGTCTTGGTACATGATTCACAAAAGGTTAGTACGCAGGTACAGCAAGTGTAAGGCAAATGGAATGTCATTTATTGAAGGGGAATGGAACATAAAAATAGGGGTGATTTACTACAGTTGTACAGGGCCTTAGTGAGACTGCCTCTGGAGTACTGTGAACAGTTTTGAGCTCCTTATTTGAGAAAGGATATAATTGCATTAGAAGCAGTTCAGAGAAGGTACACTCGACTGACTCCTGGATGAAGGGGTGGTCTGATGAGAAAAGGTTGGACAGGTTGGGTCTGTATCCATTGAAGTTTAGAAGAATGAGAGGTGATCTTATTGAAAAATATAAGATCCTGAGGGGTCTTGACAGGGTGAGGGCAGGTAGAAATGTGGAGTAATCAGTTCAGCCATGAAATTATTGAATGGCGGAGAAGGCTCAAAGGACCAAGTGGCCTAATCCTGCTCCTAATTCATACGTATGCTGAGAAGATGTTTCCCCTTATGAGAGACACTAGAACTAGGGGACACCATTTAAAAATGAGGGGTCTCCCGTTTAAGACCGAGATGAGGAAATTTTGTTTCTCTCAGAGGGTCGTTATTCTGTAGAATTCTCTTCCCCAGAGAGCAGCGGAGGGTGGGCCATTGAATATTTTTAAGACTGGGACATGAAAATGTGCTAGTTTGACTGCTTTTTTAAAATTCACCAGCTGGAAACCTGAATATTAAACTGATGGAGACAAACCACTTGAACCTTGAAGCTTTGAACTTCGTCGGCTGACTGTGCGCACCAAGGCATATTCCCTGGGGCAGACTGTAGTATTCAGTGGTTTAATTGATCTGTGTTTGATTATGTTAGTCTGTTCACCGATTGATGCTTACTGTGTTTAATGACTTAAGCCTGATGGGGGAGCTAGAGAGTAGAGAACCTTCCAGAAAGAACAGACAAACATCTCCCTTGAAGGAATTCAGTCACATTGCTGTCTCCAAGAGAACCACTGAATCAGCATCCACATCTTCAAACCTGAAGCCTCAGGACCATCAAAGGAAAGTCAAATGACCATCGAATTCCACCTGAAGCCAGCTGAGTCAGCAATCTCCACAGACTGTAAACCCCTTTTATTTCTCTGGACTCTAATTTGACCAAATTATCCTTCCCTACTCTGTAACCTATTTATGTGTGTGTGTGTGAAAGTTGAAGCATATTTTATTATTTTACATACATCAGTTTAAATACAATAAAGTTAATTTCTTTCTTTGGTTGAAATCAAGAAAACCTGTCCGATTAACTCTTTTTATGATCATGGCGCGTAAACAAGTAAACACTCACTGAATTGGCAAGCATATCTATTTAAAAAGAAATAAACCTGTTGTGGTCAAACAAGGAGAGGGAAAAGAAGGAAGCCCTTTGACCACTCCTCACCTGATCCTAACAGCTGAGTTAGATAGATTTTTGATTGACAAGGGAGTCACAGCTAATAACAGGGAGACAGGAAAGTAGAGTTGAGGCCGCATTCAGATCAGCCATGATCTTATCAAATGGCGGAGCAGGTCTGAGCGGCTGAATAGCCTACTGCTGCTCCTAATTTCTATGTTTGTATGTTCGTATTCTACACAAGTGAATTTCTCCCCCTATAATTATAGTTTTCTATTTTTTCTCTCCTTATCCAGTCTCTGACCTACATCCGTGACTCTTCCAATGCCCTCTGCCACTTCAATAGGTTCCAGTTTTCTGGCCTTAACCGTTTCCTTTTCGCTATGGACGTCCAATCCCTGTGCACCTGCACCAACCCCCCCACCCCCCACCAAGACTTAAGGTTTTCCGCTTCTTCCTTGAATGGAGACCCAACTGATGCCCATCTCCCAACACCCTCCTCTACCTTGCTGAACTTGTTCTCACATGAAAGAATTTCTCCTTCGACTCCACTTACTTCCTCCAAATAAATGGTTTGCTGTGAGAACCTGTATGGGTCCTATCTATATCTGCTTTTTTGTGGGATATGTGGAACATTCTTTGTTCTAATCTTGCTCAAGTCCCCTTGATCACCTCTTTTTCCAGTACTTTTGTGATTGTATTGCTATCTTCATCTCCACAGATAGGATATCGATCAATATTCACTATTATCCCACTAACTCCCATAGCTACCTTGACTGCACTTTCTCCCACCCTGCTTCCTGTAAGGACTCTATTCTTTTCTCCCAGTTTCTCCATCTCTGTTGCATCTGTTCTGATGGCGTCACGTGCCAGTGCTTCCAATGTGTCTTCCTTTTTCCTCAATTGAGGATTCCCCTCCACCATAGTTGACAGGGCCCTTCAACATGTCTGTTCAATTTCCCACACGTCTGCTGTCAACGCCTCCCAGTTCCCTCCCGGAACCACAATAGGGTCCCCCTTGTTCTCACCTTCCACTCCACCAGCCTCCACATTCAACAGATCATCCTTCACCAATGCTGACACCTCAAGTGAGATGCAACTATCAAACACATCTTCACCTCCTCTTCCCTTTCAGCATTCCAATGGGGCCATTCCCTATCACAAGTTTCCCTTTTGTTCTTTGTCCCCCACCCCATAACCCTTTCCCTGACTCTGTACTTCCTTAAAACCTGTTACATCTCTAACTTTTTCCAGTTTCGGAAAAACGTCATCGACCTGAAACATTGAGCTGCACTTTCGTGGCCCTGTGGAGACTGGGTTGGAGGCGGGAGGCCAGGAAAAGAAGGGAGGCCGTGCGTTGGGACATTCCCACCCCCAGGGGAATTTCCCAGGAGCGGGCTGGGAACAGGGTCGGCTGCCCGGTTCATGGAGCTATGCAACCAATTAGAGCAATTAAAGCTGGACTTAGGAGGCATTTTGTCATAGAGTTGGTAGTTTCCCACCATTGGAGTGTCACCCCCCTCCATCCACTGACTGCAAAACACGGCAATCATTGGAGGCAGCCTCCTGGTATCAGGCTGGGGGTGGGGGCCAGTGACACGTCCTTTAAATCCCCTCTGTTCTTGGAGCCGCAGGGATCATCAGTCCCCAGCTGCAGCTGCGGGCCATCCTGTGGAAAGGTTTCTCCTCATTAATGGTGACCTGGCAGCTGTGACCACACTTATGTTTTACAATTTTATAATTCTTTAGAGGGCATCTCCATCTTGAGGCTGCCGGATGGGCATCACTGCAGGCCCTCTGATTGGACTTGCTGATTCCCTAATCTGGCCGCCTTCCTTATTTGGACAGGGCTGCTGAAGACGGCTTCTTAGCTGGCCACCTCTGGGAAGATCGTGACCAACGTCCCACCATGGCTACTTCCAGGTTCCTGACCCAGAATTGAGACCAATATCACGATCACAAACCATCCAGGAAAATTCAGACCATTAACTCTGTTTCTCTCTCCATGGATGCTGCCTGAACTGCTGAGTATTTCCAGCATTTTCTGTTTTTATTTCAGATTTCCAGCATCTGCGGTATTTTGCTTTTGGACTATAACTGATCCTTGCTCGCGTGCCTGCTCCAAGCTCTAAGATGCAACTGTTAATCAAAATCACCACACCTTCAGACTGGCTTGATCATTTAATCTGAGCCAGATACCTTGACTGAGCTGTTTGAAGATCCTGTGAAGACAGAAAACACACTCTTTGACTCAAACATCCAAAGTATGCTTCAAAAAAGATGCACAGGATAGTAACCTTTATTTTAATTGCTGTCAAAATAATCCAGTTGTCAACAGACTGATAACATTAACTCTAAATTGAGTCAATATTTGCATTTTATTCTCCCTCCTTGTTTAACAGAAGCTGAGACTCAGCTGCATAATAATTGACCTTCATCAGTCAGAACAAAATGTGCATTTTCTCTACATTGTTGAAACAACTCACAGAAACAATAATTAAACCTATGTGTACTGTGGCCAAGGATAGAAAGAACAACTGATAGCCTAATACAGACAAAAATGCTTAATTTCCATCACAGTGTCACTGATCCAAAGGCTTTTCTAAACTCCAAGTGAATTAAATTGACTAAATTCACCTTGTCAGCTAGCTCAGTTATATCCTCAAAGAACTATAGTATATCCATTAAGTAAGATGTACCACGTGCAAAGCCATGCTTACTGCTGTTTATCAAACTAGGGTCAAAATTCCTTGGCTAGTCTGGTGTACTCCCACTGTACCTCTGGTGGCAGTGTGGCAGAAGGGCTGCAAACTATGCCAGGATCCATCTATGCTGGGTCATAACCTAAAGTTGAGATGTGCCTGTTGCCTGTTTGCTGATGAAGGTCCATCCTACTGACCTCACATACTCTGGCCAGGTCAGCTGGGGAGGACATTGGCAGGTATAATACTGGTGTAATTGCCAGGATTGCAATTCAAGGAATTTCAGGGTCACTATGTTTCTCCTGATGCCTCCCTATTTTCCCTTTTTATTATTTTGCCCCATAGTCACCTTTTGCCAGTTTGATACGATGCTTTGCAGCTTCCAATTGCAGCAACTTCAAGAGAGACAGCAAGAGAAACTCAATATTCATCCCCTCCGTAACTGGCATACTTTGGCTACACTATGTACAATATCTAGTATGTATTAGTTACTTCGGCGGCAGCTACCTCTTCCTCAACATCTACCACCGAAATGGGGAAGAACAGCTATGTTGTGCGATCACCATCACCAGAAAGCTCCCCATCAAAATATAGAGTCAGAGAGTTATACAACACAGAAACAGGCCCATCAGCACATTGTGTCTGTGCTGGCTATCAATCTAATCCCATTTTCCAGCACTTGGTCCGTAGCCTTGTATGCTCATCAAGTGCTCATCGAAACACTTCTTAAATGTTGTGAGGGTTCCTGCCTCTACCACCCCTTCAGGCAGTGTGTTCCAGATTCCAACCACCCTCTGGGTGAAAAAATTTTCCTCAAATCCCCTCTAAACCTCCTTCCCCTTACCTTAAATCTATGCCCGCTGGTTATTTTCACCTCCACTAAGGGAAAAAGTTTCTTCCTATCTACCCTATCTAGGCCCCTCATAATTTTGTATACCTCAGTCAGGTCCCCCCTCAGCCTTCTCTGCTCTAAGGAAAACAACTCTATCCTATCCAATCTCTGTTTACAGCTGGAATGCTCCAGCCCAGGCAACATCCTGGTGAATCTCCTCTGCACCCTCTCCAGTGCAATCACATCCTTCCTATAGTGTGGTGCCTAGAACTGTACACAGTACACCAGTTGTGGCCTAGCTAGCATTTTATACAGCTCCATCATAACCTCTAAAATAAAAACAAAATACCGCGGATGCTGGAAATCTGAAATAAAAACAAGAAATGCTGAAACTCAGCAGGTCTGGCAGCATCTGTGGAAAGAGAAGCAGAGTTAACGTTTTGGGTCAGTGACCCTTCTTCGGAACTAGCAAATATTAGAAATGTCAAAGGTTATAAGCAAGTGAGGCGGGGGTGGGGCAAGAGATAACAAAGGAGAAGGTGTAGATTGGATAAGGCCACACAGCTGACCAAAAGGTCATGGAGCAAAGGCAAACAATATGTTAATGGTGTGTTGAAAGACAAAGCATTAGTACAGATACTGATTAGTACAGATTAGTACTGAAGATTGAACAGCAGCAAGTATAAAGATGAAAAAAAAGACAGTGAGTAAGCAAACTGAACAAACTAAGATGAAATGAAATAAACAAAAAAAAAATTGTAAAAAATGTAAAAAAGAAAAAAAGAAAAAAATAACTAAAAATAAAAGTAAAATGGGGGCCCATCATGCTCTGAAATTATGGAACTGTAGTGTGCCTAATCGGTAAATGAGATGCTGTTCCTCGAGCTTGCGTTGATGTTCACTGGAACACTGCAGCAAGCCCAGGATCGAAATGTGAGCATGAGAGCAGGGGGGAGTGTTGAAATGGCAAGCAACCGGAAGCTCAGGGTCCTGCTTGCGGACTGAGCGGAGGTGTTCCGCAAAGCGGTCACCCAGTCTGCGTTTTGTCTCCCCAATGTAGAGGAGACCACATTGTGAGCAGCGAATACAGTATACTACATTGAAAGAAGTACAAGTAAATCGCTGCTTCACCTGAAAGGAGTGTTTGGGGCCTGGGATAGTGAGGAGAGAGGAGGTAAATGGGCAGGTATTACACCTCCTGCGATTGCAGGGGAAGATGCCATGGGATGGGGATGAGGTGGTGGGGGTAATGGAGGAGTGGACCAGGGTGTCGCGGAGGGAACGATCCCTTTGGAATGCTGACAGGGGAAGGGAGGGGAAGATACGACTGGTAGTGGCATCACGCTGGAGGTGGCGGAAATGGCGGAGGATGATCCTTTGGATATGGAGGCTGATGGGGTGGAAAGTGAGGACAAGGGGAACCCTATCACGGTTCTGGGAGGGAGGGGAAGGGTTGAGGGTAGAGGTGTGGGAAATGGCCGGACACGGTTGAGGGCCCCGTCAACAACAGTGGGGGGGAATCCTCGGTTGAGGAAAAAGGAGGTCATATCAGAAGAACCGTCATGGAAGGTAGTAGCATCATCAGAGCAGATGCGTCGGAGACGGAGAAACTGGGAGAATGGAATGGAGTCCTTACAGGAGGTAGGGTGTGAAGAAGTGCAGTCTAAGTAGCTGTGGGAGTCGGTGGGCTTATAATGAATATTAGTAGACAACCTATCCCCAGAGATGGAGACAGAGAGGTCGAGGAAGGGAAGGGAAGTGTCAGAGATGGACCATGTAAAGGTGAGAGAAGGGTGGAAATTGGAAGCAAAGTTGATAAAGTTTTCCAGTTCGGGGCGGGAGCAGGAAACGGCACCGATACAGTCATCAATGTACCGGAAAAAGAGTTGGGGGAGGGGGCCTGAGTAGGACTGGAACAAAGAATGCTCGACATATCCCACAAAAAGACAGGCATAACTAGGACCCATGCCGGTACCCACAGCGACACCTTTTACTTGAAGGAAGTGAGTGGAGTTGTAGGAGAAGTTGTTCAATGTGAGAACAAGTTCAGCCAGGCGGAGGAGGGTGGTGATGGATGGGGACTGGTTGGGCCTCTGTTCAAGGAAGAAGCGGAGAGTCCTTAAACCATCCTGGTGGGGGATGGAGGTGTAGAGCGATTGGACGTCCATAGTGAAGAGGAGGCGGTTGGGACCATCATAACCTCCCTGCTCTTGTATTTTATGCCTCGGCTAATAAAGGCAAGTATCCCATATGCCTTCCTAACCACCTTATCTATCTGTACTGCTGCCTTCAGCGATCTATGGACAAGTACACCAAGGTCCCTCTAACCCTCTGTACGTCCTAGGGTCCTACCATCCTTTGTATATTCCTTTGCCTTGTTAGTCCTCCCAAAATGCATCACCTCACACTTCTCAGGATTAAATTCCATCTCCCACTGCTCTGCCCATCTTACCAGCCCATCTATATTGTCTTGTAATCCAAGGCTTTCCTCCTCACTATTTACAGCACCACCAATTCTCGTGTCATCTGCGAACTTACTGATCATACCTCCTATATTCACATCTAAATCAATAATGTACACAACAAACGCAAGGGTCCCAGCACCGATCCTTGCGGTACATCACTGGTCACAGGCTTCCAATCGCAAAAACAATCCTCGACCATTACCCTCTGCCTCCTGCCACTAATCCAGTTTTGGATCCACTTTGCCAAATTTCCTTGGATCCCATGGGCTTTTACCATCTTAACCAATCTCCCATGCGGGACCTTATCAAAAGCCTTACTGAAGTCCATATAGACTACATCAACTGCTTTACTCTCCTCTACACATCTAGTCACTGCCTCGAAAAATTCAATCAAGTTAGTTAGACATGATCTCCCCCTGACAAAGCCATGTTGACTATCCCTGATTAATCTCTGCCTCTCCAAGTGGAGATTAATCCTGTCCCTCAGAATTTTTTCCAATGGTTTCCCTACCACTGATGTTAGACTCACTGGCCTGTAATTACCTGGTTTATCCTTGCTACCCTTTTTGAATAATGGTACCATATTTGCTGTCCTCCAGTCCTCTGGAACCACTCCTGTGGCCAGAGAGGACTTGAAAATTTGAGTCAGAGCCCTTGCAATCTCCTCCCATGCCTCACATAGCAGCCTGGGATACATCTCATCTGAGCCTGGGGACGTATCCACTTTAAAGCCCTCTAAAACGGCTAATGCTTCCTCCCTTTCAATGCTAATTTGTTCAAGTTTACCACAATCCCCCTCCCTGATCTCTACACCTACATCATCCGTCTCCATAGTGAACGTAGATGAAAAGTAATCATTTAAAACCTCACTTATGTCCTCCGGCTCCACACACAGATTGCCACTTTGGTCCCTAATGGGCCCTACTCTTTCCCTGGTTATCCTCTTTTCCTTAATATACATAAAATGCCTTAGGATTTTCCTTTATCTTGTCCGCCAGTGTTTTTTCATGTCCCCTCTTCGCTCTCCTAATTGCTTTTTTAAGTACCTCCCCTCAAACTTTCTATACTCTTCTAAGGCTTCCGCAGTTTCAGCACTCTGCCATAAAGTTCCTTTTTTTCCTTATCCAATCCTCTATATCCCTTGACATCCAAGGTTCCCTGGACTTGTTGGTCCTACCCTTCACCTTTATGGGAACATATTGGCCCTGAACTCTCCTGTTTCCTCTTTGAATGACTCCCACTGGTCTGATGTAGACTTTCCTACAAGTAGCTGCTCCCAGTCCACATTGGCCAGATCCTGTTTTATCATATTGAAATTGGCCTTCCCCCAATTCCGTACCTTTATTTCCAATCCATCTTTGTCTTTTTCCATAACTACCTTAAATCTTACAGAGTTATGGTCACTATCCCTGAAATGCTCCCCCACTGACACTTCCACCACTTGTCCGGCTTCATTCCCTAAGGTTAGGTCCAGTACTGCCCCTTCTCTTGTAGGACTTTCTACGTTCTGGCTCAAAAAGCTCTCCTGGATACACTTTAAGAATTCCACCTCCTTTAAGCCTTTTGCACTAAGACTATCCCAGTTAATATTGAAATCCCCTACTATTATTTTTACACGTCTCTGAGATTTGCCTATGTATCTGCTCCTCTATCTCTCCATGACAGTTTGGAGGCCTGTAGTACACTCCCAGCAAAGTTATTGCCCCGTTTTTGTTTTTAAGTTCTATCCATATGGCCTCATTTGAGGAACCTTCTAAGATATCATCCCTCCTTACTGCAGTAATTGACTCCTTGATCAATAGTGCAATGCCACTTCCTCTTTTACACCCCGCCCCTCCACCCCCACCCCCCACCCCCACTATCACGCCTGAAGATTCTATACCCTGGAATATTGAGCTGCCAACCCTGCCCTTCCCTCAACCATGACTCTGTGATAGCAATAATATCATATTCCCATGTGTTAATCAATGCCCTCAATTCATCTGTCTTACTCGTAAGACTCCTGGCATTAAAGTAGATGCAATCCAGCCTTGCATTATTCGCTTGTGCCTTAACAGGTCTATATTTGCTCGGCCTTCCAGACCGACAGTGTCTCTTCTATATTTGGCTCTGCATCACCCCTACTGATATATTGATGCTTCTTTGTCGTCTCTGGCTCCATGTCCTGGAATTCCCCAACTAATACACGTGGAAGCAGTAATACAAAAGCAAAATACTGTAGATAGAGTCATAGAGTTATACAGGAGAGAGAATTAATGGGCTGGATTTTGTTCTGAAGATGGGAGTCCTGGCCGCAAGCTGGAAGGTGGGGGGAGACCCCATCTCGGGCCTCCGTCAGACCCCCGTTACAATTCCACTGCAGGCAGGCAATTAACTGGCCGCCAGCTATTTAAGGAATGAACTCCTGCCTCCAAGAGCAGCTGGCCAATCGGCAGGCTGGCAGTTCTGCAATACCAGCAGTGCCACTGGCCCGGCAACAGGGTGGGGTTTGGAGTTAATGAGGTTGGAGGGTGTCTTCTCGGGGGTGGGTGTGGGGATGGTGCAGGGAAGCAGTGATCACTGCCGGGGGGGCCCTCCAAGGGCCCTGGATTGCCCCCAAAGGAGGAACACCCCCCACCCCGCTAGGAAGCCGCCATGTTTTACCTGCGGTGTCCCCACATGGCAGCAGGTCCCTCTGCCTTCCATTAAAATGAGGTGGAGGTGGGAAGAGGCCCTTAAGTGGCCATTAATTGACCACTTTAGGGCCTCAATTGGCCTGGTGCGGGAAGGCACTCTGTCCCCTGCCTTCCACCTTCCGATTCAATTTTAATAGCCCCCCCCCGCCTCCGTTCCCATCCTGAGGGAGCCCATAAAATTCAGGCCAGCGTTCCAGGTCCACAACCTTTCAACAGAACTGGGAGGGTCAAGACCAGGAAATTGGAAATTGTTAAAGCGATGGAGGCAACTGAAAGAGTCATGGATGTCGGTGGGAAGAGACTGGATAAGGAAAGAAAAGATAGAGTTGAGATAGGAAGAAATCAGTTCAGTGGGGCAGGAACAGGCTGAAGCGATGGGTCTACCAGGGCAGTCTTGTATGTGGATCGCAGGAAGGGGGTAGAAATGGGCTGTTCAGGGTTAGGTGCCTATGAGGTTGTAGGCTGGATGAAAGGTTATCGATATGAAACGCTAACTTTGTTTATCTCTCCACGGATGCTGTCTGACCTGCTGTGTATTTCCATGTGGAAGCCGTATCAACACAAAGGCCTCAACAGTTGGAGCAGAAGGCCAACCCAAATCGAAGGATGGTCAATAAATGCAGCCTAGCCAGAGTCAGCCCTGTTTCACGCCACTCAGGATAGGAAAGGGGTCTGATGAGGCACTGCTATGCTGAATTGTGCCTTTCATATTGTCATGGAATAAGGTGATGATACTTAGTAGATTTGGTGGACATCCGATCTTTGCTAGTAGTCTGAAGAGACCATATCTGCTGACGAGGTCAAAGGCTTTGGTGAGATCTATGAAAGCAACGTCGAGGGGCATCTGTTGTTCACAGCATTTCTCCTGTAGCTGGTGAAGGGAGAACAGCATGTCAATGGTGGATCTCTCTGCTTGAAAGCCACACTGTGCCTCAGGGTAGACACACTCAGCCAGCTTCTGGAGTCTGTTTAAAATGACTCAAACAAAGACTTTCCCCACTATACTGAGCAAGGATATTCCACGGTAGTTGTTGCAGTCACCGCGGTCACCCTTGTTCTTATAGAGGGTGATGATAATGGCATCGCGCATGTCCTGTGGTGCTGCTCCCTCATCCCAGCACAGTCAAAGCAGTTCATGGAGTGCTGAGAGTATAGCAGGCTTGGCACTCTTGATTATTTCAGGGGCAATGCCCTGTGTCCCCAGTATTCCAAATGTGGCCGAACCAAAGTCCTATTCAACTGTAACATGACCTGCCAACTCTTGTACTCAGTACCCCGTCCGATGAAGGAAAGCATGCCGTATGCCTTCTTGACCACTCTATTGACCTGCGTTGCCACCTTCAGGGAACAATGGACCTGAACACCCAAATCTCTCTGTACATCAATTTTCCCCAGGACTTTTCCATTTACTGTATAGTTCACTCTTGAATTGGATCTTCCAAAATGCATCACCTCGCATTTGCCCTGATTGAACTCCATCTGCCATTTCTCTGCCCAACTCTCCAATCTATCTATATTCTGCTGTATTCTCTGACAGTCCCCTTCACTATCTGCTACTCCACCAATCTTAGTGTCGTCTGCAAACTTACTAATCAGACCACCTATACTTTCCTCCAAATCATTTATGTATATCACAAACAACAGTGGTTCCAGAACGGATCCCTGTGGAACACCACTGGTCACATGTCTCCATTTTGAGAAACTCCCTTCCACTGCTACTCTCTGTCTCCTGTTGCCCAGCCAGTTCTTTATCCATCTAGCTAGTACACCCTGGACACCATGCAACTTCACTTTCTCCATCAGCCTACCATGGGGAACCTTATCAAACGCCTTACTGAAGTCCATGTATATGACATCTACAGCCCTTCCCTCATCAATCAACTTTGTCACTTCCTCAAAGAATTCTATTAAGTTGGTAAGACATGACCTTCCCTGCACAAAACCATGTTGCCTATCACTGATAAGCCCATTTTCTTCCAAATGGGAATAGATCCTATCCCTCAGTATCCTCTCCAGCAGCTTCCCTACCACTGACGTCAGGCTCACCGGTCTATAATTACCTGGATTTTCCCTGCTACCCTTCTTAAACAAAGGGACAACATTAGCAATTCTCCAGTCCTCCGGGACCTCACCCGTGTTTAAGGATGCTGCAAAGATATCTGTTAAGGCCCCAGCTATTTCCTCTCTCGCTTCCCTCAGTAACCTGGGATAGATCCCATCCGGACCTGGGGACTTGTCCACCTTAATGCCTTTTAGAATACCCAACACTTCCTCCCTCCTTATGCCGACTTGACCTAGAGTAATCAAAAATCTGTCCCTAACCTCAAGATCTGTCATGTCCCTCTCCTCGGTGAATACAGATGCAAAGTACTCGTTTAGAATCTCACCCATTTTCTCTTACTCCACGCATAACTTTCGTCCTTTGTCCTTGAGTGGGCCAATCCTTTCTCGAGTTACCCTCTTGCTCCTTATATATGAATAAAAGGCTTTGGGATTTTCCTTAACCCTGTTTGCTAAGAAGAAGCCAGAGTCAGCATATCCTGAGAACAAGTTTAAAAAAAGTAATAGTCAACATGGCATTACAGGTACTAAATCTTGCTCAACAAATCTCCTCGAGGTCTTTGAGCATATAATTGAAATAGCTGACAAGGGAAACTCTTAGACTTAATCCGCCTGGGCATTAGCAAATCCTTTGACACAACCCACATAGGTGTTTACACCATAGAAAGGGGTAATCTTTTGAAGAGGAAGACTAATAGTTGAGTAAGATGCTGCAAAGTTCAAAATCATATTTCTGTAGTTTCCTGGGTTATCCTTCGACCCTTTTTACAAGTTGACACTACATTTGCTTCTGTCAACTTCCTTGCCACAATTCTTGTGTAGATTGCTTCCCTTAAAATATCTAACAAGCTCTAATTTAATTTGCCAACTCCTTTCAGACTCTATCATGTCTTCTAGCTTCTTTTCGGCTTGATTCCACATTCCTGCACTTCCTACAGAGAAGCTATGCTAAAAGGGAGTTAATTGAATGCAATAATGCAGTTCTGATTCTTCAATGTGTGATCTTGCAAAGTGTGGGTTTGTGGATCTTAGCCTGTCACCTCTTTGGCGTGAACTTCTTTATCTAGCAGTTTTTCTTTCTCTTACCTTTTACTTGTAAAGTTACTGGTAAAGTTGCTGGTAAACACTGATACAAAGAAGTCATTTAGGACATCAGCCATTCCTTGGTAACTTGTTATAATTTCCCCAGAGGTCGCAGTGTTTGCTTGTCGCCTGTTCTGCCTGAATATATTTATAGCTACCTTTCATGTTGTTTTCCCATATTTGCTCCAATTCTTATCTTATTTGTGGGATTTGTGCTGAGGGTTTCTTGATCAGGGCGGCACAGTGACGCAGTGGTTAGCACCGCAGCCTCACAGCTCCAGTGACCCGGGTTCAGTTCTGGGTACTGCCTGTGCGGAGTTTGCAAGTTCTCCCTGTGTCTGCGTGGGTTTCCGCCGGGTGCTCTGGTTTCCTCCTACAGCCAAAGACTTGCAGGTTGATAGGTAAATTAGCCATTGTAAATTGCCCATAGTGTAGGTAGGTGATAGGAGAATGGTGGGGATGTGGTAGAGAATATGGGGTTAATGTAGGATTAGTGTAAATGGGTGGTTGTTGGGCGGCACAGACTCGGTGGGCTGAAGGGCCTGTTTCAGTGCTGTATCTCTAAAATAAAATAAATAAAATAAAAATTTGCCATAACTTTGGCAGAATACCAACAGTAAGGAAATCATGCTGAAACAGCTTTTTATGTTGCTATTTTTGGGTTTCCACTGAGCTTCTGCCGAAGTTCTGGCATCTGTTACGGACAGGTGGGAGATGACAGAGTTGGTTTCCCCTTTTTCACATCTCAGCTGACCAAAGTCAACACTTAAAAAAAAAGTTTTAGCCAATGAGTATTTGAATGGTTAACTACAGACAAATAGCAGGTTTTCTCGTAAGTTTCAAAGAAAGATAAATGTTTAGTATACAATACCCGAAAGATATATGCAACTTCACCCACTCTCACATGCATACAGATACACACACAAACACACAAGAAGAGGTAGAGATAAAAAGATAAGATGCATTAGGGTCTAATGTTATTAAAAGAGTTTTCTGTAAAACTTGCTTAAGATAAAAGAAACTTGGAAGGTTCAGGAGGACAGATGTGTTGCTGTAGTCTTCTCTGGTTATGTTTCAGTTACAGTTCAATTGCGAAAGCCTGGTTCAATTTCTCCTGTTGGGAGATGATGATCTTAGGCCTACATGTCGTTTTTGATGGAAAGCAGGGTCTTTCTTCTTTGCTGGTAAAAGATGGTATCCTCAATTTTGAACAGAACTGAATTAAAATTGACACTGATTACAAAATGAATTAAACTGACATGGATTCCCTTGAATTGTTCCATGCCACACTGTCACTTCAATCATGTGCCTCAAGTCTGTTTGGAGTTTGCTGTTTTATAAGTTTATTATTTTGTTTACAATTTTCTCCTGCCTGAGCATGACACAGACAATCCCTACGGAAATGTTAGCTTAAGGTGTTCTCTGTCACTAAATTGTAAGTTATCCATTGCTGATCTGTGAAGTGATGTGCAGAGGAACGGTATGTTCTGTATGGGAGAAGGAACTTGCTGCAAGAGTCCTCAACAGGTTATCAATGAATTCCCCTTGGCAGTTGTTACTAAACAGCATTGAGGAAAGTCTTGGAGCAGGCCACCTATCTTCCTTCCCAGTGGAAAAGGTTCTTATCCAATCAGGAATAATGGAGAGGGAAGAAATGAAAGATAAATTTCCCACTAAACTTATGGCCAGTTGTTGAAATGAGTATTGATTTGATATAATGCAAGTATTCAAGCTCAACAATTCTTTTCTTACTTTACATAGAAAGAAATAACTGTAACTGTATTTCCAATTATCCAACTTTCTGACGTATAACATTTTTCTGAGGTTTATAGATGCGTTGCCATTTACATCAACAACTTATATTTGTATTGTGCCTTTAATGTAATAAAATGTCCCAATGCACTTCACAGAGGCATGATAAAACAAAATATGACACCAAGTCACATAAGGCAATATTAAGGCAGATGATCAAAACCTTGGTCAAAGAGGTAGGTTTTAAGGAGTGTCTTAAAGGAGGAAAGCGAGGTAGAGAGGTGGAGAGGAATTCCAGAGCTTAGGGCCTAGGCAGCTGTTGAATGAATGTTAATCATTTAATGTTTAATGATTTAAACAAAAATGTTTAATCTGTTTCTATAGCTCCGGATTTGATAGGATAATGGAAATATCATACTGTGGGTTCCATTCATTATATTTATAGAGTTTCCAATGTAATGAAGGTTGGATGGTTTGTGTAAGGAGCGGCCAATCTACAAAGGCAATGTTATGGCTGGGTGGCAATTCAAAAATCTGTCACCCCATCTTCTGTTGAATTCCATATTAAATTATGAGTGGCATTTCAGCATCAAAATTATCCCAAAGCATGTCAAGATATATAGAAATAAATACTGAGATATGACTAATACTGAAATATGTACTTTTACAGAGAAGTCTTACATAAATAACGTGCACTTACAGCTATTTGGAACATTAAATGGGGGAGGGGAGCATGGAGGGGGTAAGTTTTCCCTCCTATTCTTTTCAAAATTGGCAGTATCTTGCAAAATGTCTCTATTCCTTCACTTTGGTCTCTCAATTAAAAAATAAATAGTCCCTGAAGATGTGGAGAATGTTGATAAATTTGTGCAACTGAACATTATAGTTTTTCACTTGGTTGCAGAGATAACATCCAGGCACCATGTATCGGCATGATATGATGAAAGGTGAATCATATTCCTGCTTATGTGCAGTTTAAAAGCTTTGGTTTTGCAAAGTTGCACTGAACTGAGACCCCAGCTGTGAAAGAATGCAGGGAAAAAATATTTTAAAAGTTAGATTTAATGTTTGCCAGCTAAGGTCCTTACATTTCATTCCTCCCCAGAGATCCTGTAACATTTTCTGGACCATGTTATATATATATTTTTAAAAATCAAATAATTTCTTTCCTTTAGCACAGAACAACACATTTAAGCAATTCTAAGCCTCCTGGGAAGATGTTAAATGACAGTAATGGTGCCTGGTTGTGTCATTCATGCTATTAGAACATTCCATATCCATGAGGTGCACATATGTGTCTTGATTTTGTTTGTGAGAATTTATCCTAAAGAATATTTATTGCGACAGCAGATGTGAAGTGATCTGTTTATAAACATTGGCTTCTCTGTGAATTTTATCTTGCCATTAAATCAGAGAGAAGCAGCCTGCAATCCTTGAATAGGTTCCTGTGTCGAAGTGATCAGGTTTACGTGCTGCAGGTAAAACAGTATAGTGCAACTCCACTGTAATTAAACACAGTAATCAGATGAAATTAACAGCTAATTCAAAACATTCACACATGAGTGTTATGGGGTTACTATGTGTTAATGTGAGGAATGCACTGAAGGCACCAACAGGCCCAAGAGTTTTCAGGCATCCTTCTGCTGGGGTGTCAGTCAAGGATGATTGAACTGACAAACAAAGTATTGAATCCAGCTGAACAAAACCAGTCCTGACTAAAATATCTGGCTCACTGAGGTCAAGCAATTTTACAAACTGTGTAAATATGACCCACCAATGGCATCTGGTATCAGAAAAGGTTGATTAAAGTGTTTTGCTACTGGACATGGTTCTGTCGTGTATGAGGTGGATGGAAGCTGATCCCTGCTGAAGTTAAATCTTATGACATAAAAAGAAAGAACTTAACTTTCATGACCTTAGGACATCTGAAAGTGCTTTACAGCCAATGAAGTACTTTTTGAAATGTTGTCAGCGTTGCAATGCAAGAAACACGGCAGGCAATTTGCACACAGCAAGGACCCACAATCAGCAATGAGATAATGACCAGAGAATTTGTTCTAGTGATGTTGTTTAAGGGATGAATATTGTCCAGTACAAAGGGGCTATCTCCCCAGCTGTTCTTCGAAAAATGACATGGCATCTTTGACGGGTACCTGTGAGGGCAGAGAGGCCCTCCGTTTAATGTCTCATCTGAAAGACAGAACCTCTGACAGTACTGCACTGAAGTGTCAGCCCAGATTATATGCTCAAGTCTCTGGAGTGGGACTTGAGTTTACAACCTTTTGACTCAGAGGCGAGAGTACTACTGCTGAGCCCAGACTGAAACATCAGTACAGGAACGTCGGCTGGAATTTCACCCCACACCCACCCAACCCCGCCAGGAACAGGCTGGCAGGCGGGGTAGCATAAAATCTGGTGGGATGGTGGGGAGTGCCATGCCCATCACCTACCTGCCTCCACTGGTATTTTATCAGCAGTGGGAGAGGTGTCAGGCAGCCCGGCTGCTGTTGAGGCCCTTAAGCAGCTAATTAATGGCCACTTAAGGGTCTATTCCTGCCGCCGCTGGTAATTCTGTTTACGTACCCTGTGCCCATGGAGGGCACCTCCAGTGGAAAGGGCTTCCCCAGCTTGATCCCCCCCCCTATCCCGGCCTGCCATTTGGCACATCCCTCCCCATCGCTGGAGCCTGCCTGACTGGCCCTAGTGAGCCCATCCCATTTACCTGAACTCTGAGCCTCCATCGCTGGCTGGGTCTGGGGCTGGGTGCCGCTCCCATCCTGCCTCATGGGGACAGAAGTCACAACCTCAGGCAACTAATTGCCTGACGACCGTAAAATCCGGTTGTGGTTTCCCGATCAGGGGAGGGGGACTCGCCCCAAGCTTTCCAGCCAGTGGAGAGGCCACCACCTCTGCTTTAAACTCCGGCCATCAATACCTGCACATTTGGGTAAAACCTTTGTAATGTTTGATGGGGTGAGACATCTTGTCATTATTAGAGAGACAGAAGGTGAAAAACAGGTTTATTTTACTCCCCAATCCTGACTCATAAAATGGTGTTTGCAGAAATTGCATGTTTCAAAACTGTGAAAACCCATGATTGCATCAGTGGATTGCTCATTACAGATTTTTAAGAAAATATTCTCATTTTTTTTACAAGAGGAATTTCAAAATGCATGTCGCACTCTTATGGATGCCAGCCAGCATCTAATACCTCACACAAGTGTTTATTCTTAATTTGTACAACAAAAGTGTTGGGAGGCTATTGGATCATGAGGGACATCATAGCGAAGCCCATCCTGCTCTCACCTAATGGCCACACATGCATCTTCTGATGATATTTGGATGAGGAGTTGGAACCCTGGCTGATTTTTATCTTCTCTAGCCTAGCTGGCCTGCAATAACTTGTAGCATCTCCTTGCCACCTCTGCTGAGATCAACATAATTAAGTACAACATTTTATCTATGGTAATCTACAGCTCTAAATTAATCTGGGAAACCCCTGTGCAAATGCTTAACATGCTCATCTAAAGTTCTTCGCTGCAATGTGTTAGTTGATGTGTTAACCCATTTATTTTAAATGGATTAACAGCGTGGTTAAAATAATGGAGGGAGGAATTTTAGATGAATATGTTAAGTGTCATAAAACAATTCCCCACAGTGTAATTTCAGGGGCTGTATCTGAACAAAGAAAACACGAGATCAGCAATAGGCAAATCAAGGAGAAGGAAACAGCATTGTTTTTCAAAGGCATTAAGAATTGATCTATGACCCTTCAGTGATATGTATTGTTTTAAATGTTTAGATTCTTGGCTAAACCATATACCCACCATAAAGTGTTAACTGAAATATTATTTGGCCACTTCAGAGAATTTATTGCTAATTTTTAATATGAGTAACCCTTCTTATATTAAATAGAAGTATGCAAACTGGTGCATTTAATACACTCATTTCTTTGAATCATTAGAAAAAAACCCTAATCACTCTAGGGAGATTATTAAATTGCAGCTGGATACTTTTAATTAAAATAAATAAATACAAGTCTGAAAAATACCTTGGTAGAGAGAAAAAAAATCAGGGTTTATCCTTCAGTTTGAGGGGCTGGCATTGTAGTGAGATGTGATAGTTGGCAGTTGTTTGCAGTGTCCTCAAGATGACTCTGGCACTGAAGCTACATGGATTCTTCAGTGTCAGGCTACATTGCTGCTGCTGGCTCAGGGAAAGGAAGTGGGTAATAAAACACAAATCCAATCTGCTTACTAGAGCCAGTGACTCTGGGGTTGAGTTAATTGCCTCAAAATGGGAAAGAATTTAAGATAATTTTTTCATTTAATTTGATCTTGTAAACTTGCCAGTTCTCCACTTTTATATGTAGGGCAGTAAAAGTCTTTTTTTCAGTTCCTTTTACTGATATGCTTTTAATCACCTTCTGGAACGAGATTGTTTGAATTATGAAAACTTCTTGCATTTAAATGTTAGCTACCATTTACTTCAGGTTCAGCCTCATCTATCAGTCTGGTAAAGAATTGGGCTCAGAAGCACACGTTACTACTGGGTAGCTGCTGACACACTTTGACCCAGGAATGTTTGAGATTAGGGCTTCAGAAACCTATTAGTAGATCCAGTCACCCAGATATAGTGATGGTTGTGCCATACCCACAGTGTCACACTGATGTGTTCTATTGCCTAGAAATAGGTGGTGCAGATTGTATTTGGATTCCAGCAATGCTTTGGGCCTTTAACGTAAAAGTGACATTGACTTATATAAACTTATGGTTGCAGAAACAGACCTGTCAAGTCTCATTTATTTGGAGTGAGACTTAATTGCGGTAATTTTGATTTTGGGTGATAGTATAAAATGGCCGGTGTTAGATTGGCAGCCCATTAAACACCTCCTCCGATTTCCTATGAAACGAAAACTGGGAGATGTATATAATGGGCTGTGATCTGATATCGCTGTTTTATGCCATTGTCATAAATTAAACTTACTCCCAGACATTGAATGTAACCAACTTGATCAATCAGCAGAGCAGATGAGTGTGGGAGTTTGGGAGAGAGTATTTTGTGTGTATAGGTTTATGTTTAAGAGGTTTGAAAGTTTAGAAAATCTGCTAAAGGAACATGCCAAGAAATATATCCATTCATTTAAGTCTATCTATCTTACAAAATATTGAATATAGACTCACCCACCAACCCAACTATTCTCAGATCCTTGACATGAGGTGAAAGCTGCCAGAGAGGAAACATTTCTGTTCTATCCATCTATTAAACCCACTCACCACTTCCATATGAGATTTGATATGTTTTTATTTGAATGCATTTCCTAACTGAGCTCACTGCTAAACCATATATTGTGCTTCTGAGAACAAAAAGGAATTTAACCCTCTGCATGCTCTGAAATACATGTTGCCATTCAGTTCCAGAACTATCAGTAAAATGACAGTATTGAGTACCACACTCCAAACCCTAAATACAACTTCCGCATCTGGGGAAGCTCTTCCAACGCCTCTGTCATACTCTGGACAGGGTACAAGAAAAAGCTTATTGCTTGATAGGCAATCTTTCTCACTTGTCATCTCTCAGTCAATCTCTCCATTGTGGTATTTGTCTGTCTTTATTTTATTAATGCTACTTGAATGTTACTTGTTCCTTCTAAACTTCAAGCATATTATTTTACAAGCTCTTTCTCCTCCCTACAATCTCTCTTGTGATGAAATTAAGATACAGCACACAGTTCCCAACCCTAATTCATTCTTTCCAAAGTCCTCAAATCTAGGGAACTCCTGAATTGCTCACTCTTCAATCTTCTCTTTCAATCCTCAAACTTAAAACGCAAGCTTGACAGAATCCACTCACTGCTTCATGATCTACTTTTGTCTTCTCCTGCTGTTTTCAATCTTGGTGCAGCTCCGCCCCTATGGACCTTGTCCCTTTATCTTGATTTCTCAAAAAGATTTAAATGAAGATGAGAATAAAGAACATAATTTAAGGAACGCTTCTTCGCTGTTATTCAAATTAAGTGGAAACAAAAGCTATTTGTTTTATTTTTATTGGAATATTGCAAAATGGCCACGGCTTCACTCTGGTGAGTAACATGAGGGCTTCTTGTGTAACTGAAGGGTGAATGTCACAGCATGAACATCCCATGCCAATTTTGGCAGATTTGGTCCTTTTCATGAGATAATTCCCAGAATATTACATTTTTAGTTTCAGCTTTGCAACACGACTGCTTTTAATATAAATATCTGAAACTTATTTATTGACTGTTACAAGAAGTGTCAATATTTATGCTGCTATGGGTACAGTGCACTTCTGCATATAAATTCAATGTAGAGGTTTAGCTGCTTCTGATTCTCTGCAATAGTAATCTCCAAGAGCTGCTCTCATACAGCCTGCCCACAATAGAAGATTTGGGGATTATAAAGTCATGTTTATGCAGGTGATCGATGATATCATGTGGAAATTCTCCAGTGCTATTTTATGGAACAAAGGCGTCGAGGAGGGAAGGTAACAGTTTACATTAAAATGAAAACAGAAAGTGCTGGAACTACTCAGCACGTCTGGCAGCATCTGTGGAGAGTGAAACAGAGTTAGTGGCTGGGATTCTGTCTTGGTGAGGGGGTTCTCAACCATTGGCAAAAGCACTGGCAAGAGCCCTGCATCATCTCCTCTGGGGAAGGCCCACCAGATCAAGTGCCATTTAAGAGGACAGCAGCAGGCCTTCCCTGGGATCAAGGATGCTGGCGGCAGAGGACCCGCCTGCTGAGAGCTGCCGGCCAATCAGAGGCTGGCAGCTATTTAACTGAGCAGCGCCAGCGTGGAGGTAGTGGTTGCTGCTGGTAGAGCACCCACCTGAGGCACTGGAACCAGGCCACAGGTAAGTCATGGTGGGAGGGATTTCGTGGGCTGCGGGTCGCAGGGGAGAGGGTGTAGGGAGGTCGGCAGCAAGGGCAGGGGGATGGCTCTCAGCGGGCACTGTGCCTTTTAACGAGAGATCCTGGCCGCCCCTGGAGCTGGGAAGCAACCCGCATGGGTTTGCTTGGCGTGCTCTCGTGCCACTGGGCTAATTCTGGCGGCAGCGGGATGAGGCCCTTAATTGGGCATGAATTGCCCACTTAGGAGCCTTAATTGGCTGTGGGGCAGGAAGGCCGTTCAGAGGCCTTCCCACCCTGGACTTAATTTGGGTGGAGGCAGGAAGGTGGCAGGGTTTCCTCCCTGCCACAATTCCACCCGATTAGATGCTTCCCCGCCTCCAAACCCAACTCAGAGAAAAGCATAAAATTCCCCCCAATGTTTCAATCATCAGAACTCAGAACAATTTAGATTTACGTATTTCGCACAAAACTAACAGAAGTATAGAACAGACTGCTCAGGGTAACAATGGAGGTGGATAGTGTCAGTAATTTCAAGAGAGAACCGAAGGCATTGTTAAGATGCGCTGCTGTAGTTAGTTACCAATGTCTGGTATGTATTGGTTATGTTGCTTGGCTTTATGAATTATCATATTCAGGTAGGGTGAAGAATTTCCCTCTCGTGTGGTGATTCGGCTAATCTGAAGACCAGTTTAAGTGATAGCTAAATTCTTGGACTGGTGTAGTTTCCTTGGTGCCTTGATCCACATTGACTGCATTCCTGTATCTTTAAGAAGGAACTCTGGAGCTTGCTCATGCTTAGGTCTGAAGGGCACTGTACGAGACCCTGGAGGCATTGTGCAGCATTTGGTTCTAATGTATGCTGCTGACACTGTGTAACATGTGAGGTCCTCATAACATTTTTAACAACAGTAAAGGTTGCATCAGGCTGATCAGGTTCCGTCCAATCCTCTGGCTCTTTTAAAATGGTGTCATACTCGACCCTGGGGTGGGCTTCCAACCACATATCTGCTCTAAGACCAAGACCACCTACTTCCACCTCCATTGGATAGACATATGGATGTAAATGGAATAGTGTAGGTCAGATGATCGGCGCAACATCGAGGGCCGAAGGGCCTGTACTGCACTGTAATATTCTAATTCTAAAATTCTAATAACATTACTCAATTCCGCCCCTGTCTCCGTTCATCTGCTGATGAAACCCTCATCCATGCCTTTGTTACCTCTAGACTTGTCTTCCAACACACTTATGACTGGTTCTCCATCTTCCATCCTGTATAAACTTAAGCTCATCCAAAACTCTACTCCCTGTATCCTAACTCATACCAAGTCACATTCACCCATCACACTTCTGCTCACTGACCGACATTGGCTTACAGTTGAAAAATGCTGCCATTTCAAAATTCTCATCTTGTTTTCAAATCTCTTCATGGCCTTGCCGCTCCCTATCTCTGCAACCTCCTCCAGTCCTACACCCTCTGAGATATCTACACTCCTCCAATTCTGGCCTCTTATGTGTCCCCAATTTTAATCATGCCACCATTGACAGCCGGGCCTTCAGCTGCTCAGGTCCTAAACTCTGCAATTCCCTCCTTAAACCTCTTTGCTTCTCTACTTCTCTTTCTTCCTTTAATAGACTCTTTAAACTGACCTCTTTGATCAAGATTTTGGCCATTTGTCCAAATATGTCCTTGTGTGGCTCAGTGTCAAAAATTATTTGATAATGCTACTCTGAAATGCCTTGGGTTGTTTTACTACACTGAATGTGCTATATAAATGCAAATAATAAATGTTGTTGTTGTTGGGGCAGTCCTTTAACCATGGCCTTGCATCTCCACATTTCTCTCCAAGGTTTCTGGGACTTATTAATCTTACTGCCCTAAAACTAGCAGGACTCTTAACTAAGTCCCACTTAACAATACTTAATTGTGATGAATATCGAGATTTCTCACATCATAGATGACCAGAGGCTCCACCCCAAGTTCTTCCGCCAGCAGATCAGGAGGTCTGGTATTTCAGAGTCAGAGCCATTTAGAGAAGCTGACAATAATGGCAAGTTGTCAAAATCAGCCCAAATAGGACAGCAGCTTTGAACTAGTTCATGAAAGGGTTATACTGATAAATCAGTCAGTTGAGTTACTTTGATGACCTTTCTTTGCATATAATTCAAATTAAAGGGGGTAGCCAACTGATCCTTACACAAACATTCAGAAAGCAGAACCTTGCATACAATGGGCTGGATTTTGTAATTGTGCCACCGCTCCCAGTGGCGTGTGTGCAAAATGTCGGCTGTCCCGCATGTGACGTTCTCGGCTGCACCGCCGCGATTATGTGGCGGGCGGCCACTTACCATAATGACGGCGGCTGTTCCCCCCAATCACCTGGCGGGGGCAACATTGGCGACATCGTGAACGGTGTCACCTGCTGTTGGATCAGGTGCTGGCACCATCTTTAAAAGGTTGTCAGCCCTGAATTTACTCTCCTTGCATTCAATACCAGTTTGTTGCAGCAACACATCTTCGGTTTGCCATCAGTTTGTTATCTCAGCAAACATCCCCCTGGGCATCATTGCTAACATGGCAGATGTAAGAGCAAGAGTGGCCTCTCTGCTGATTTTCCTCCAGGCTGCAAAGGAAAGGCGGCAGGTCCTCTTCCCCAGCAATGGCAAGAAGAGGTCCTCCTGCCTGACCACACAAGCCTGGACGGAGATCACAGAGGAGGTTAGCAGCTGTGGGGGTCACCCGTCGTAACAGTGTAGGAAGAGGGTCAATAACCTCCTGCGCTCAGCCAATGTAAGTTGCATGGTTCTAGATAGCTTGCTGCAATTTACTTGCCAATGGTTGACACAGCCATTCTAATGATAGGAAGCTCATAGCATAATGATAACAAATTACTGACTGCATAAGTGAGACCAGTCCCCGTCATTTCTATTTTAGCCCAATTGAGACCCATGACAGTTAGAGTCAGTATGAAAGCAATGACATTCCCCAGGTGCAGAAGAGTGGCGCAGTGGTTAGCACCGCAGCCTCGCAGCTCCAGCGACCCGGGTTCAATTCTGGGTATGCCTGTGTGGAGTTTGCAAGTTCTCCCTGTGTCTGCGTGGGTTTCCTCCGGGTGCTCCGGTTTCCTCCCACATGCCAAAGACTTGCAGGTTGATAGGTTAATTGGCCATTATAAATTACCGCTAGTATAGGTAGGTGGTAGGGAAATATAGGGACAGGTGGGATGTGGTAGGAATATGGGATTAGTGTAGGATTAGTATAAAGGGGTGGTTGATGGTCGGCACAGACTTGGTGGGCCGAAGGGCCTGTTTCAGTGCTGTACCTCTAAACTAAACATAAACTAAACTAAACTAAACTTGACGTGCTGTGGAGATGTTTGGAACTTAACAGTAACAGCATCCTTGATCTTTCAGAAGAGGGTCCACAACAGCAGGGAGGCGGCTAGCAGCGATGGTGGAGTGCCCAACCTGAAGTTGCTGTCTCAGGCTGAAGAGGTGGTGCTCGAGTTAGCCGGGAGCCAAGGAGGACATACCATATCGAACATCGCGCTTGGGGTCCCAGTTGAAGAGAATGATTATTGACAAACACAGAATGAACCAAAATTACATTTTATGTAGAAATGTCATCATTGTGAAGTGTGTGCCATAAAACCTAAATCCTTCAAATTGTATCTTGCAGGGTGACACTCGCAAATGCTTGGAGATACCCAGAAAACAATGACAATCTCTGAGGATGAGCAAAACTTAAAGGATGCATCATCTCATGACATTCCTGCACCTTCCACCAGCACAGATACTCTCACCTGGGTGGGTATCCGTTTGGCATTAGAATCAGGGTCACAAGCTGGTGAAATCACACACACATGTCCAGGCAGTTGGTTGAGGCTGAGACAGTCAAGGCCTTTGACAGTTGGTGGATTGTGGGTGTCCAGGCCCATGCTGAACTCCAGGCTAATGGTGAGCCTCTGGTATTGACAGCACAGGGCATGCTGGAGTTGCAGGGAGAGGTAAGGCAAGATCTGGCACAGATGCCAGATGCCATGTGCAGCCAAGAGCGGACGATGGAGGAGTCTATCCATGCCATGACAGCTGCCATGTCCCAGGCACGTGAATGCATGCCTTCATCCATGGAGAGATTGGCAACCCTCAAGGACAGCCACATTCCACAGATGTGCCATGACCTGCAAACCCTCGCCTTGGCTATGACTTCAAATCAGCAGTGGCAGGATCAGAGAAGGACCTGGAGACGGTTTCTGCTGCTAGTCCTTCTCCAGAGAGCAGTGAGGTTCCAACAAGCCTTGAGAGGGAGGAGGAGAGGCTGCACTCCAATCTGGGGTCTCCCCTCAGAGTGATTCGAATGTGGACACGGGCTCCTCAACCCTTCCACCAGTCAAGCTCCAGCAGACGCAATGCCTGAGGACAGTCCTGCACCAGTGCAGGAAGCCTTCAGACAGCTGGGACCCTACAGGCCTCAGGCACCTAGGGGACGACCGCCAAAGTCATTCCAGGCCAAGGGGCATCCTGATTAGCAGCCTGCCTCCAGTCCAGCTGCCAGTGCAGAGGTAACACCACGAAGGAGCACCTGTAAACATATTAAAAAGACACCTTGACACATATGGGCATTCATGGGTAAGGCAGATATGTCATGTTTACTTTAATTAAATGCATTTTCCTGCCAATCTTCAGCCTTTATTGTCTGAAAACCACATTCCACCATGGAGTGCTTATCTTACTGCCCTATTACTAGCAGGACTCTTGACTACATCCCACTTAACAATATTCAAATGAGATGAATATTGAGATTTCTCACATCATAGATGACCAGAGGCTCCACTTTCAATTACATCATAAGGCTTACAGTATTGCCAATGTGACCACTGACATCATCGGCATGCCAATATGTATGATATTTAATTGCATGAATGATGTCACATGGGCAATGGCTCAGTTTGTTGCTGCCAGTAATGCTGGAGCAACAGATGTAATGGAGACAGAGGACTTGAGACTACATGAATGATGGTGAGTTTTGTTAGCAAACATATTTATTAAAAGCCATGGATTGTCGAAACAAACAATTATTAGTCTCTGCCTTGCTTCCCTTGTGCGCTGCTCACCATGTCTGGCCTCCATCACTGCTCTCTGATTTCCCATGTGTGCTTGTCCTTGTGTGCTCTCTATGTCCTCATCATCGGAGGATGTCTCATGCTCCCGTGCTTCTTCATCTTTCAAGGCCTTCCCTCTCTGCAGTGTGATGTTGTGCAGAATGCAGCAGACCACAATGATGCATGTAACCTGTCTGGTGTACACTGAAGGGCTCCACCAGATCTATCGAGGCAGCAGAACCACATCTTCAGCATACTAATGACCTGCTTGATGGTCGCTTGGGTGGAGCTGTAGCAGGCATTGTAATGCTCTTCAGCATCATTGATGGGGTTCCTCACTGCCATCAGAAGCCATGTCATCAGGGGGTAGCCCTTATCCCCAAGAATCCACCCCTAAAGGTGAGCAGGTGGAGTGAAAAGCAGTGGCACCTTGGACTGGCAAAGTACATATAAGTCAAGGCAGCTGCCTGGAAAGCAGGCACACACTTGTAGGAAGTACTTTCTGTCGTCGCACAATAGTTGTACATTGATGGAATGAAACCCATTTCTGTTTATGAAGGCAGCTGGTTGATCCGTGGGAGCCTGTGTGAATCCTGCAATGGCCCCAAATCCAATGGCCCTCTTGGCCTGATTCTCAGCGTCTGTCCTGTCGCAGATATAGTCGCCTGCCCTCCTGAACAGGGCATCGGTCATCTCCTGATGCAGCAGTGCACAGTGGATTGAGAGACCCCATACATGTCGCCGGTGAATGCTTGGAATGATCCAGCGGCATAAAAATTTAGGGCTACTGACATAGGGTGACCACCAAAAACCATTGGTTGCAAATCATCATTCAGCAGTGTGCAGAGGTGTATGACATTCTGGTAATCTACAGCCATCACTGGCACTGGCGCTCAGACATCTGCAAGAATGTCATCCGAGTCCTATAGACACGCTGGCGAATCTGGGCTCCTCTTCGCCTTGGCGGCTGCTGCCACTTGCATCTTCCTCTTGAGCCACACTTGCCTCTTGGGCCTGCCTCCAGCGGAGACACCTCAGCACAGCAAGGAGATCAAGGAAAACATCATGAATCATACCCATCTGTTACGACCAGGTGAGAAATGTGTCTAGGGGTCTTTTGCTGTCTTTACCTGGTCTTATTCTAACAGGGTTTAATTTTAAACACACTGTGTTTTGAGCTCCCACTTTCTGAATTCTTGTTCACAGATTTCCAATTATAAGGCAAAGAAATGAGCACAAATTGGCTTAAAGAAGAAAAGATGAAATTTATTAAACCTTAAACTTAAACTCTAATATGGTTCACGCCTATGCTAGCATACGACGCACCCATGCTAGCATGCACACGTGATACAAACATGCAGATAGGGACAGAAAAGAGCAGTAGAAAAGATTAGTAGAACAGTTTGAGGCAATATCTTGTTACTGTTTCTCAAGCTCACTGTAGTTCTTGATTGAAGATATGGTCTTGCATTTCATTGGGGCCTAGTAGTCTTCTTAAAACCTTGTTCACATAGGAAACCTTTCTCTTTTTGAGTGCCACATGTTTTCACAAGATTCAGTTCTGTGGGAAGAGATGAAGGCAGGCAGACAGGAGAGGAGCTGTTCTCAGTCTATGATCACACGGTGTTCTGTTCAAATCCTTTGTTGGAAGTTCAAATTCTCTGCAACAGCCAGTTAGTCATGTGACTAAAACTGGTCTGACCACTCCTGTGTATTGGGGAAGTAACTGCTGGGTCCCCATTGTTTCAACATTGTCTGGTACAATGCAAATGTCCTTCCAGTCAGGGCTTGCAATGTTAAGTTTTTGTTCATGTGGCGAAATAATGTGTGCCTCAGTCTTGGCAAGTGGGGGGTTTGCATGACACATCTCTATCCTCCTTGTAACTTTGGATTCCCTCAAGTACATCTTTCTCGGCAGAGATTTGTGTCAATTTCAGGTTCTGGAGTATTCCGGCATGAGCTCTGTGGTCTGGCTTGATGTTGTCCTCACAAATTTTAAATAAGTGCGAGCCATTGTTATGCCAAAGGTGGGAGGAGTGCACTGTTAATTCAGACCCATTTCTCCACAGGTCACAACATATCAATAAACTGTCCCACTTATCAAAACAGCCAATTAGATACTCTGTCCCCAGAAAAAAGCATACCAACCAGGTATCTTTAATAAACAACAAAATTATCCGTTTATAATAACCAAGTAACATACATAACATAGAATCTTAACCAATAATGAAGTAAATATATATGCGAATTGAAATATTGAAGCCCCGTATTTTTATCCTAGCCCTCACACACACACACTTGCATTCAAAAAATGGTTTACTGGGAAAAAAGGGATTTTTGTTTACAGCTGTTACAAAGAAATAGAAGGAATAAAAAAACACTTAGCCTGCAAAGATATGGAAGACAGTCCTTTGTTTTGGCGAGGTGTCCCAAAGTCGAATAGTTGGATGCCACTAGGAATCTTTCCAGGCGAGGTTGGTAAACAGTCTGTTTGGGTAGGTGTTCAAAGAAATTCAACTGCAGAAGGCTTCACATAGGTCTTATTGCAGGTGTGCAGCAACAAAGTGTTCAGTTCTAACACATTTGATGCAAAGTCCTTTTGAAAGATGCAAGGTTTCTGCAAACATTCAGGGATTCTTCAAAATAGGAGGCAACAGTACAACTTCATACAAGCTTTTGCTTTTCAAGAGCAGGATTCTTCAAAGAGAGGTATCAGTGGCCTGGATCTTCTTCTGATCTCCAACAACTCCTTTAGTCCAAAACCCAGCTGGCTTTTAACAGATCAAAGTGAAACCAAAAACAGTTCAGCAACAATCCTGTGACAGCCATATATCATGGTCTGTCATTTCCTAGTAAACATCTGTCCCTTGTGGTGTTTACTTGAAATCACGTGTTTTCCGGTACTTGTTTACTGGCCAACCTTTTTGTTCATCTTCCTTTTAAAAAAACACCCAAAGTTTGGCAATCTCCAAATGATTCAATGTCCGTGAAATCTTTTTTAAGTTTTAAAAATATAGATTCACAAGTTTTAACACAAAATGGAAACTCTCGTAACACCATCATGACCATCAGAATACCATTTGAGTTGCCTGCACCGCAGCCGCGAAAAAAGCAACCTATACAGTTTCCGAGTTCTGCCCCCCACCCCCACTTATTCACTTGCAGAGTTCCCTCCTTCCCCCCCAACAGTATCCATTTGCAGAGTTCCAACCTCACCTCACATCTGCAGATTGACCTTCGTGGCAATGTCCGATGTTAAAACGATTTCAACAGGATAACAACGCAAAACTTACCTAACCTTTGCAGGCACGAGGACTCTCGCCTTAGTGGTACCAGATTTTCAAAGCCGGGAAAGTGAAGGCATGGGAGTGGCACACATCATGCAGAAGATTCCGAATGGCTGGTAGGATCACAGTGAATTACATTCTAATTCATGCAAAATGGGATTTAACATATTTAAAGTACAGTTCCGTCGCAGTGGCGGAGGTGCCGCCACAGATCCTTGTTGCCTCTGAGAAAATCGAAAACCGGCATTGCAGCATCGGTTCCATGGTGGATGAATCTGCGCCAATTCTCCGCAACTGCGCACCCCCTCCCGGTCATGCAACCTGCCTTTAAACCGAGCACAAAATCCAGCCCAATGAAAAGGAGGCCCCATATGAAACTTCTGGCAGGCAGCACAGAGACTACCTGCATCCCAATGCTATGGTGGGCCTTGAAGGTCCCCATTCCAATAAGGAGCCACCTCCCTTATTTACATAGCTCAGAGGCTGCAAGTCCATAACATGTGGTTGAAATGGAAAATCAGAGTTGGGGTGTCAGAAGTCTATTCAGCAGTGGGGAAATCACATCTGAAACCAAAGCTAGCCTTACCTGCTGTCTATTCATGTGCACCTCTTGGTAAAAGTCATTGGAAAGTGATCATGAACTGGAAATTTCATTCATTTTCTTCAGCCTGGGTTACTGACATTGGCTAGGCCAGCATTTATTGCCCATCCCTAATTGCCCTTGAGAAGGTGGTGGCGAGTTGCCTTCTTGGACCTCTGCAGTCTTTGGAGTGTTGGTGCACCAACAGTGCTGTTAGGAAGAGGGTTCTAGAATTTTGACCTAGCGACAGTGAAGGAACAGTGATATAGTTCTACGTCAGGATGGTCTGTGGCTTGGAGGTGAACTTGTAGGTGGTGGTGTTCCCATGCATCTACTGCCCTTTTCCTCCTAAGGTGGTGGAGGTCGTGGGTTTGGAAGATGCTGTTGAAGGAGCCTTAGTGAGTTGCGGCAGTGCATCTCGTAGATGGTACACACTGCTGCCACAGTGCGTCGGTGGTAGAGGGAGTGAAGGTTGAAGGTGGTGGATGGGGTGACAATCAAGAGGGCTACTTTGTCCTGGATGGTGTCGAGCTTCTTGAGTGTTGTTGGAGCTGCACCCATCCAGGCAAGTGGAGAGTATTCCACCACACTCCTGACTTGTGCCTTGTAGATGGTGGACAGGCATCGGGGAGTCAGGAGGTGAGTTACTCACAACAGAATTCCCAGCCTCTGACCTGCTCTTGGAACCACAGCATTTATATGGCTGGTCCAATTCAGTTTCTGGTCAATGGTGACCCTTAGGATGTTGATAGTGGGTGATTTAGCGATGGTAATGCATTTGAATGTCAAGGGGAGATGGTTAGATTTTCTCTGGCTTGAGATGGTCATTGCCTGGCACTTGTGTGGCATGAATGTTATGTGTCACTTATCAGCCCAAGCCTAGATGTTGTCCAGGTCTTGCTGCATATGGCCACAGGCTGCTTCAGTATGTGAGGATTTGCGAATGGTGCTGAACATTGTGCAATCATCAGCAAACAACCCCACTTCTGACCTTATGATGGAGGGAAGGTCATTTATGAAGCAGCTGAAGATGGTTGGGCCTAGAACACTACCCTGAGGAACTCCAACAACCACAACCTAATGATGGTCATGAAACCATTGTCAATTGTTGTAAAAACCCATCTGGTTCACTAATGTCCTTTAGGGAAGGAAATCTGCTGTCCTTACGTGGTCTGGCCTACAGCAATGTGGTTGACTCTTACACGCCCTCTGAAATGGCCCAGCAAGCCACTGAGTTGTATCTAACCACTACAAAGTCAATAGCACTGTGGGTGTACCTACCCCACATGGACTGCAGTGGGGTTCAAGAAGGCAGCTCACCACCATCTTCTCAAGGGCAATTAGGAGTGGGCAATAAATGCTGGCCTGGCCAGCGACATCCACATCCCATGCATGAATAAAAAAAAACCCATCTTCCTTTGTGCTAGGCATGATTCCAACCAATAGAGAACTTTCCCCCTGATTTCTATTGACTCCAGTTTTGCTAGGGCTACTTGATGCCATACTTGGTCATATGCTGCCTTGATGTCAAGGGCAGTCACTGTCACTTCACCTCTGGAGTTCAGCTCTTTTTTCATGTTTGGACCAAGGTTGTAATGAGGTCAGGAGCTGAGTGGCCCTGGTGGAACCCAAGTGTCAGTGAGCAGGTTATCGCTGAGCAAATGCTGCTTGATAGCACTGTTGATGACCCCTTCCATCACTTTGCTGATGATCAGGAGTAGACTGATGGGGCGGTAATTGGCCAGGTCAGATTTGTCTTGCTTTTTGTGTACAGGGCATACCTGGGTAATTTTCTACATTGCCAGGTAGATGCCAGTGTTTTGGCTGTAGTGGAATAGCTTGGCTAGGGGCACGGCTAGTTCTGGAGCACATGTCTTCAGTACTATTGCTGGAATGTTGTCAGGGCCCATAACCTTTGCAGTATCCAGTGCCTTCAGCCGTTTCTTGATATCACGTGGAGTGAATTGAATTGGCTGAAACTGGCATTTGTGATGCTGGTGACCTAAGGAGGAGGCCGAGATGGATCATCCCCTCGGTGGATGCAAACGCTTCTGCCTTGTCTTTTGCACTGATGTGCTGGGCTCCCCGATCGTTGAGAATGGGGATATTTGTGGAGCCTCCTCCTCCTGTCAGTTGTTTAATTGTCGACCACCATTCACAACTGGATGTGCAGAGCTTAGATCTGGCCTGTTGGTTGTAGGACCGTTTAGCCCTGTCTATTGCATGCTGCTTCTGCTGTTTGGCATGCAAGTAGTCCTGTGTTGTAGCTTCACCAGGCTGACACCTCATTTTGAGTTATGCCTGGTGCTACTCCAGGCATGCCCGCCTGCACTCTTCATTGAACCAGGGTCGATCCCTGGCTTGATGGTGATGGTAGAGTGGGGGCTATGCCGGGCCATTAGGTTACAGATTGTGGTTGAATATAGTTATGCTGCTGTTAATGGCCCACAGTGCCTCATGCATTCCCAGTTTTGAGTTGCTAGATCCGTTCGAAATGCATTATTAGCCAAAATAAATTGACAGATTTAAGATTGGAGTTGGTTACAACAAATACGATACTCCCCATATGAGTTAAATCTGGTCCTGTTGAGATCAGCTATTTCAGCATTGACTGGGAATTCAGCCTGGGAGATCCTTGGTCTATACGACACAATTCTATATTGGACAGTGCACTTAACAACTGAAGTACTAGGGGAGCAACCTCAGTAACTATATCTAATACAGGTTCTAAATCATTTTTTAAAATACTAATTAATTGCAAATAACAGTATTGTTTTGTTACAAATTCCAATTTAAAACATTCGTGAGCTAATGTGACAAGACAGCTATAACAGTCATACATGCCAACCTGCAAAATTTGGCAAAGCAAACAAACAGCTACAAAAAGCTGACAAGTCAAAAAAACAAACAAACTGAAAAATAGCCCTGAATTAAAACCTATGACCAAGGCCACTGCTTCAAGGCAGTTGAATTAATTAAATTCTTTCGGATTCCAGGAGTTTTATTAATGTTTAAGGATTACATATAACAATTAAGGTTGTTTGTCTGCGACAGTTGAACCTAATATTCTCATGTTGCTATAAAAAAAAGAAATAGTTACAATGATGGTGCAGTGGGATATAGACTTGCCATGACTTCAGCTGCAGCTATGCTCAACATCCATCAGTTGTATTTACGGGAAAAAAGTATAATTTTTGCAGGACGAAATGAGCTCTGATAGTGCAAAAATAACTTCCTGCATGGTCTGGGAGTATGCCTCTCAGGAGTTTTTGACTTTTGACACTTTTTGGATGCATTTCGCAATTCCCTGAGCATTCTTTTAATGTGCTTCTCCTTGCCCTTATTTTCATCCTTTATGACACCTCACCGTCTCTCCTTACATAATGCAAAGGGCATGCAGAGCGTATAGCAAACTCCCACAAACAGCAAATGAGATTTTGGTGGTGTTGGTTGAGGGAGGAATGTTGCCTAGGAGACCATGAGAATTGCTATGCTGTTCTTTCCATAGTGTGTTATGGCATATGTCCTGTCAACTCGAGCAGGCAGAATGGGCCTTGTTTTGACACCTTACGTGAAAGATGGCATCTCCAACAGTGGAATGCTTCCTCATTATGCTTAACCATCAACTAGAGTGGGCCTTGAATCCACAACTTTCTCACTCAGAGGTGAGAGTGCTAGCAAGGGAGCCAAGCTAAAGCACAAAGGGGTAATTTCACCGGTAATAGGACAAATATGCAAAGTCAATTTCAAAAGTAGTTCTGTCCTATAACTAAAGTATTCGTGATGTGTAGTGCTGTTTACCAGCCCACTTAAGTGGCAATAGCTTTCAAATGGAACTCACTTTTGCAAGCTTTTCAAGGCACCCTTTAGTCAAACAACTCTAAAATAAGAAAAACAACTTGCATTTATATGGCACCTTTAACATTGCAAAATATCTCAAGGTGCTTCACAGGGGCATTACAAAGAACAAAGAACAGTACAGCACAGGAACAGGCCATTCGGCCCTCCAAGTCTGCGCCAATTTTGATGCTTGCCTAAACTAACACCTTCTGCCCTTCCGGGGCCCATATCCCTCTATTCCCTTCCTATTCATATATTTGTCAAGATGCCTCTTAAACGTCGCTATCGTATCTGCTTCCACCACCTCCCCTGGCAGCAAGTTCCAGGCAATCACCACCCTCTGTGTAAATAACTTGCCTCGCACATCCCCTCTAAACTTTGCCCCTCGCACCTTAAACCTATGTCCCCTAGTAACTGACTCTTCCACCCTGGGAAAAAGCTTCTGACTATCCACTCTGTCCATGCCGCTCATAACTTTGTAAACCTCTATCATGTCGCCCCTCCACCTCCGTCGTTCCAGTGAAAACAATCCGAGTTTTTCCAACCTCTCCTCATAGCTAATGCCCTCCAGATCAGGCAACATCCTGGTAAACCTCCTCTGTACCCTCTCCAAAGCCTCCACGTCCTTCTGGTAGTGTGGCGACCAGAATTGCACGCAATATTCTAAGTGTGGCCTAACTAAGGTTCTGTACAGCTGCAACATGACTTGCCAATTTTTATACTCTATGCCCCGACCGATGAAGGCAAGCATGCCGTATGCCTTCTTGACTACCTTATCCACCTGCGTTGCCACTTTCAGTGACCTGTGGACCTGTACGCCCGGATCTCTCTGCCTGTCAATACTCGTAAGGGTTCTGCCATTTACTGTATACCTCCCACCTGCATTAGACCTTCCAAAATGCATTACCTCACATTTGTCCGGATTAAACTCCATCTGCCATCTCTCCGCCCAAGTCTCCAAACGATCTATATCCTGCTGTATCCTCTGACAATCCTCATCATTATCCGCAACTCCACCAACCTTTGTGTCGTCCGCAAACTTACTAATCAGACCAGCTACATTTTCCTCCAAATCATTTATATATACTACAAACAGCAAAGGTCCCAGCACTGATCCCTGCGGAACACCACTAGTCACATCCCTCCATTCAGAAAAACACCCATCCACTGATACCCTCTGTCTTCTATGACTGAGCCAGTTCTGTATCCATCTTGCCAGCTCACCTCTGATCCCTCTTATCAAACAGAATTTGACACCAAGCCACATAAGGAGATATCAGGGCTGATGGGCTGATGGCCAAAAGCTTGATCAAGAGCATCTTAAATGGGCAAAGAGAGGAGGAGTTGGCGAGGTTCAGGGTGGGAATTCCAGAGTTTAGGGCCTCAGCAGCTGAAGGCACGGCCATCATTGGTGGAACAATTAAAATTGGGGATTGAATTGGAGGGGGTCAGATATCTCAGAGGGACGTAGGACTAGAGGAGAATTCAGACATAGGGAAGGGCGAGGCCATGAAGGGATTTGAAAACAAGGATGAAAGATCTAAAATTGTGGCATTGCTCAACTGGGACCCAGTGTAGGTCATCGAGTACAGGAGTGATCGGTGAACAGGACTTGGTGTGAATTAGGATACTGGCAGCAGAGTTTTAGATAAACTCAAGTTTATGTTGGATGGAAGATGGGAGGTCAATCAGGAGAGCATTGGAACAGTCAAGTCCAGAGGTAACAAAGGCGTGGATGAGGGTTTCAGCAGCAGATGAGCTGAGGCAAGGGCAGAGTTGGGTGATGTCACGGAGGTGGATATAGGCAGCCTTGATGATGAAGTCTGAAACAAAAGCGCGGAAACAAATGGTTTCTTGCTGGGACGGTGAAATAATGTCAATTATTTTTTATTTGAAATCTTGAGTAGGTAGGATTTTTAAAAAAAAGAACAACCTTGAAGCCCTCATTGTAGAGTCTGAAGGGACGTCAGCCAAAGCACGCACAATAAGTGAGCAAAAGGGTTGAATTGGAATCTCAATTTAAAAATCATCACCTAAACAATTGATTTCTTGCACAGTTCCCCAGTAATTTGAGAATGCCTGGTTTATGTGAGATACAACTTGGGTTTGCTGAAGGGTATCCCTAAGGTTTATACTGCCATTCTCACTGTCTGATGGTTGAGCCTGAGTGGACCAACCAGGCCACAGCCTCACATTTGCACAATAATTACTTTCTGACGTGTGTCACGCCTCATTCAATCTCAGCGTCTCAAACTATTGCTTTCTGTTTGTTATGAGATCATGAAGAAAACACCCAATATTTAACTCCACTGATGTCATCTATTTTTTAAATGGCCGAAGTTGCCACTTGAATCACAGAAAGGAGGAATCTTTGTGCTAAACTATATATCAATAGATGAGTCACTGAATCAGTCTCCTTTTCTTGAAGCATGATTAAGAGCTCTTGCTGATATTTGCTTGCTGGAGACCAATCATCCCAGCCCCAGAGCATCACTGCAGGAGTTTTTGCCCAGCAGTGTCCTGGACCCAACCATCTTCAGTTGCTTTAGCAATAACCTTCCCACCATAATAAGGTCAGAAGTGGGGATGTTCACTGATTATAGCACAGTGTCCAGTACCATTCACACCTTTTCAGATACTGAAGCAGTCTGTGCCTGCATGCAGCAAGACCGGGACAACCTGGGTTGATAAGTGGCAAGTAACATTTGCACCACAGAAATGCCAATGACCATATCCAACAAGACAGAAGCTAAACATCTCCCCTTGATGTTCATTGGCATTAGCATTGCTTGAATCACCCACCATCAACATCCTGGGTGTCACCATTGACCAGAAACTTAAATGGACCAACCCTATAAATACTGTGGCTACAAGAGCAGGTCAGAGACTGGGAATTCTGTGACAAATAACTCATCTCCTGACTCCCCAAAGCCTGTCCACCATCTACAAGGCACAAATCAGGAGTATGATGGAATACTCTCCACTTGCCTGGATGGGTGCAGCTCCAACAACACTCAAGAAGCTCAACACCATCCAGGACAAAGCAGCTTAGCACTCCACCTTGAGCATTCACTCCATCCACCACTGGTGCACTAGTAGCAGCAGTGTGTACCATCTATAAGATGCGCTGCAGCAACTCGCCAAACATTCTTTGTCAGCTCCTTCAAACCCGCAACCTCTACCACCTAGAAGCACAAAGGCACCTGACAGATGGGAACACTAGCACCTGTAAGTTTCTCTCCAAGCCACACACTATCCTGACTTGGAACCATATCGCCGTTTCTTCAGTATCGCTGCATCTAAATCCTGGAGCTCCATCCCTAACAGCACGATGCGTGTACCTAAACCACATGGCCTGCAGCCGTTCAAGAAGGCGGCTCACCACCACCTTCTCAAGGGCAATTAAGGATAGATAACAAATGCTGGCCTAGCCAGCGATGCCCACATCCCAAGAATGAATGTAAGAAAAATTTAATCTATTTTGAATGGGAGATTCAAAAGCATTCTTAAGAAGTGTTTTCCAGTATCTAATCTTTATTAAGCACGAACTGACCACTTTAGCGTACAGCAGAAAATGTAAGATTGCTTCAGGTCACTTTCCTAGAACTCTAAGTTGTTCATATCATCTTCTCATCACTTTGTTTCTACTTGGGAAATTCAAGTGCTTGGCAATTCTGGGTTTGATCATCTAAAAAGATTTTCAGGGATTCTGGGGTGTCTCAGCCCTAAAGTGCTAATGCAGGAATAAAAGGAGCAAACATTTTTTTCAGCAAACAATGATGCATTGACAGCTCTGGAAAATGCTGTCAGCCCACACAAAACACAGAGGATTGGCTGCGATGAGCATTACTATCTGATGCTGTTAAACATTTCTCTGACTGTACTCAGTGCTTGCACTGAAGGAGTTAAATCATGTGCATGCAGTTTGTTTTTCTAAGCCATACATAAAAAGTAGCTTTGTAACAAAGAGGCCTTGAAGCCACTAATCCGACAAAGGAATATGGTCTTGCAACCCTTGATTTTTTTCCGCTGAATTACGATTATCATAGAACAGAAAAGAAATGCCATCATTTGATCATCTTGTAATTTGAAGTTCTTGTCTTCAGCTAGTTATAAAAAACACACACACAATTGCTGGAAAATGAGATCAAAATGGTTTTCCTCTAACAGTGGGTCAATGTGTTCTGTAAGCACTTCCATCCTGTGAAGTCCCTGGTTGGTCTCCACCTGCTCGGCCAGCACTAGAGGCACCAGTGACCCAGCCTCCCCCTCATTTTGCTGGCGCCAGAGCTGGATAGGTCTTGCACTTTGATTATTTGTGTTAACAGTTAATTTAACACAGTGGACACGCGTGCCAAAGCTGCCCGCACTTCCTAATGCATCCCAACAAATGTGACTTTTATAGGTTCCTCTGCATCACCCTTCCCCCGCCCAAATCCTTTCCACAACTTACAGGAAAAAGCTATTTCTGGCTGCTGTGCCCCTAATGTTTGCTCTGCAAGGATTGAATTTAATGGAGATTTATGGACCCAGGGGCATGTTGCTCTTAAGAAATTTTATAAACTCAAGCAGTTATATTTAGAGATTACAGATGAAGTTCCTTTGTGCAGCTTCGAAGTTTACTGATGTTTTCTCATTAACTTTCTGTTGTATGTTTAATCTAAACATTTTACTGACACATGGCCCTGGGAACAGCACTAAGTCTCCTTTTTATGAGTGAAAAATGTTTAAATTAAGAGGTTAGGAACAGGCTGCCAATGACAACAAGAGGAGCTCGGGAAATGTTTAGATTTGTCAACATTCAAATATTCGCAATGGTGCTGAGAAAGCAGACGAAAGCCACTCTGACAGTCATGCCGGGCTCACTTTTAAAAGGCATTAAAGAAGGAATGCAATATCTGAAATCAGAGTGCACAGATTCCTAAATGTTCCACGCACATAAACAAAAGGCTTGTTCAGAGTCACAATGCACTGGTTATAATTGAGCATTAGGCTGACTGGATCTTAAATTAAACAATTTGTTATCCATAGTTGGTATTAATCTCATAAAGCAGAACTCAAATATCCTTTACTTGGGTCTGCTGAGCGCACCGGGAAAATAAGGAAATAACAAATTCCTATTTACAGTGATTTGAACTGTGCTTAGGTTGTTTCTCTTTCGCTCCACTTCTATCCAGTTCTCTTTTGCAGGCTGATAATCGTCCTGCTGATGTGATCGTGAGCCTTGTTAGATTGACAAATCTTCTGGGATCACAGTTACTCATACACTCTGAACAGCATGCATTACAATTCAAAAAGCAGGCCATTGACTAATATCTGTAGGAAAATAGAAAGTATGGAATAAGAAAAAGCTAATTGGACCAGCAAGCCTACTTCTTCTCAGATCATGGCACAACCTACTTTATCTTAGACTCTGTCCTACCCAGTAAATGTCTTGGGTGAGAAGCAGCTTCTGCATAAATGCTTCATTATACATGTCAACCTAGAAATGAACAACAATTGATGAAACCCCAAAAAGCAGATGTTTCAAAAGCAGTCCTGACCATATGATATGTAAAGATTAAGGCATTAAACTGCAGTTGTACCAGGAATAATGGCTTTTTCTTCGATAGAGCCGAGAAAGTTAAGTGGTGCCCTGTTAGAGGTCTTCAAGATTTTGAAGGGATATGATAAGGTAAACAGTGAACAGGTTGTTTCCAATGGTTGATGAGATGGTGATAATATGTTGACAAGGTGATAAAATAAGGTACTGTTGGACTGAAGAGGGCTGCTGGGCGGTGAGCTCCTTTGGGAGATCTTTACTGTGCACCTCTATCCTTGGCCATCCGCTGACAACCTTTGCCCTTCTCACCCAATCTCCCTCTTTCACTGTTAAGTTCCCCAACTCTTATATTGGGTGCATTTTAGACCTTACTGAAAATTAAGTGCCAGTTTAAACTGCCGCTGCCCATTCCCCGACTATGCCTGCTCTTTGTTTTCCTCAGTGAGGACTGGATCTTTCCTCAAATTTGGCTTCCAAATTCCTGGACTTCCCAGACTTCCCTGGACATTAATCAAGATTATGCTTCTGCACTGGACTACGCTGGATTAAACTGTAAGACTCAGCTGCTGTCTCTGATCTGCTGCTCAGTTGCTTAAATTTTAAAGTAAAACTGATCAGCTTACAGCCCTTCTCCCACCACTCCTCTTACTTGCTGAGCCTGTGACTGGGCTTCTGGTTCTACTGATTTTTCTGCTTCAGGTACAATCTGGTTTCTGGCAAGAGTTTCACACTCCCAGGCTGAAGTACATTTCTTCGCTGCTTCTAGATCTTATGGTGATTTCCAACATCGTCACTTTATTTTTTCTGCTCTGCAACCAATTCTGCACAAGTTTAGGATCTTCAGCCCCACAGAAATACTTCCATCAGTGCATCCGCCGATATTCTATCCTTCAAATAACTTCTGGACTTCATTCGTCCACCACACCTGTCTCTGAACTTGGACCATATTTCGTCGATGCTCCATGCTGACTCCACGCTATGTATGTTAATGTTATCCCATCGTGGGCCCTTTGACTTTAACTCTGGACTCCCTCCTACTGTCTTCTCTCTATTCTCTGTTTACTACTAGGATATATGTATCTTAATAATTGCTATGTAACCAGGCCTTTGAAACGTAAATTTTCCCTGTGTCCATTCGAATGTGGGTTTTGGTTGCTACTCTGGATCTGAGCCCATCACTTCTATTTCCACCTTTATCTCCGCTGTTTTTTGGTTCTTTTCTCTTTACTCCTCCTAGACACCTCGCTCCTGACGTCATGCCTCCTTTCATTTCTTCCCTCCTGGGTACATTTCCTTCTCAAATCCCTTCTCCAATCTCTCAGTACTCCTCAATCTTCCTACTCACTTGCTGCCATTCCAGCCTTGACTCACTTTTAGATAAGCCTACAGCTTCTCTCTGTGCCTCTCTTGCCATCCTTGAAAGGGCCCATCAAGGCACTTGACACTGGCTCATTACGAGCAGCAACCCCAACTCTGCCATCCTACTTTCTGGCTGTCATTCCTGTCCAGCACACCTGCTGGGAACTAATCTTGCCAACGTCCTTCCAGTCCAACTCACGCTCCGCAGTGCTGACCTTGTGAACTCTCACTGCCCCTCTCTGCATCTCCCTCCAGAATGTCTGTTCATTTGTGAACAAGGCCCTTGCCATCCATGAGCTTGTTATGGATGAATATATCAACATTATGGCATTGATGGAAACCTGGCTGAGGCATGATGACAACTTCCCCCTAAATAAACCCTCCCTTGTCAGGCTGTACCTTCCATCATTTGCCTCACCCAGACTGTCAAGGTGGCAATGTGGTTCTTATTATCACATTACACCTTGGCTTATCCCTCTACTCCCATGGCACTTTCTCATTCTTAGAGCATCTCACCTTGTCCCCCTTGCTTCTCGCCTCTCATTTAAAATCCTAGTTCTCTACTGCCCACCCAAGTACCACAAAAATGTTCTCAGTGATATACCTTCACTGCTTTCCTCTCTCAGCCTTTGCACCCAGCAATTTCTCATCCTCAGTAATAAAAACAGAAAATGTTGGAAATGCTCAGCTGATCTGGCAGCATCCGTGGAAAGAGAAACAGAGTGAAAGTTTCAGGTTGATGGCCTTTCATCAGAAGTACTCATTGTCTCATACTTGGTGATTTCAACCTCCATCTCAATTCATCATGCTCAGTCTCCTCTGACTTCACTGCCATCCTAGCCTCCCTTAACCTCTTCCTCCATGTAAACTCCCCAAGCCATATTCACATCCACCTCTTGACCTGACCACCTCACATGACATTGCTACTCCATCGTCAGTGACAGAAGCTCTTACCTTCCGGGAGCCGAGAGCAGTCGAACCTCTTCCAGCGCGCCGGAGTTTTGAAAAAAAAGGCAAAAAGTGACGTCAGAGGTGAGCTGCAAGGTGATTGGTTGGTGAGTAGCAGCTGTTAGAATATCTTAAAAAAATAAGGGGTAAGGTTTTTTTGTTGGAAAAAAAATCTCTGGTGATAAGGTGAGTACTACTAAAGTGTTTTTTTAAGGACTTTAGATTGAAGTGGATAGAACAAGGCCCCTAGTGCAATTAGTATTTTTAAATTCAGGGAGTAACTAATTAACCTAATGGTAAGTCATTAGAAGGAGAGCTCAGCCCCGTGATATGCTCCTCCTGTGCTATGTGGGAAATCAGGGACACTTCCAGTGTCCCTGGTGACCATGTGTGCAGGAAGTGTATCCATCTGCAGCTACTGGCTACCTGCATTATGGAGCTGGAGTTGCGGATGGATTCACTGTGGAACATCCGCGATGCTGAGGACATCGTGGATAGCACGTTTAGTGAGGTGGTCACACCACAGGTAATGGCTGCACAGGCAGAAAAGAGATGGGTGACCACCAGATTGAGTAGTAGGCGTAGGCAGGTAGTGCAGGAGTCCCCTGTGGCCATTCCCCTCTCAAACAGATATACCGCTTTGGATACTGTTGGAGGGGATGACCTCTCAGGGGAAAGCAGCAACAGCCAAGTTCGTGGCACAACGGAGGGCTCTGTGCACAGCAGGGGAGGAAAAGGGTTGGAAGAGCTATAGTGATAGGGGATTCTATCGTAAGGGGTATTTATCGTAGGCATTTCTGTGGCCACAAACGAGACTCCAGGATGGTATGTTGCCTCCCTGGTGCTAGGGTCAAGGATGTCTCGGAGCGACTGCAGGACATTCTGAAAGGGGAGGGTGAGCAGCCAGAGGTTGTGGTCCATATTGGTATGAACGACATAGGCAGGAAGAGAGATGAGGTCCTGCAAAGTGAATATAGGGAGTTAGGCAGAAGATTAAAAAACAGGACCTCTAGGGTTGTAATCTCAGGATTACTCCCTGTGCCACGTGCTAGTGAGGGTAGGAATAGGAGGATAAGGCAAATGAATGCATGGCTGAAGAGCTGGTGTAGGCGGGAGTGCTTCAGCTACTTGGATCATTGTGATCTCTTCTGGTGCACAGCTGACCTGTACAAGAAGGACGGGTTGCATCTAAACTGGAGGGGGACCAATAGCCTTGTGGGGAGGTTTGCTAGTACTACTCGGGAGGGTTTAAACTAGTCTTGCAGGGGGGTGGGACCCAAAGTAGTAGTCTCTCAGAAGAGATAGTTGAGGCAAATGTAGAGGTTAAAACAAGCAAGTCCAGTAGACAGGCCGGGCAGGGGTAGGACAGGGAGCGTGGAAGGTCTGGTTAGCTAAACTGCATTTACTTTAATACAAGAAGTCTTACAGGTAAGGCAGATGAACTCAGAGCATGGATCAGTACATGGGATTGTGATATTATAGCTATTACGGAAACATGGTTGAGGGATGGGCAGGACTGGCAGCTCAATGTTCCGGGGTACCGATCTTTCCGGCGTGACAGAGGCGGAGGTAAGAGAGGAGGGAGAGTTGCACTATTGATTAGGGAGGACATCACGGCAGTGCTTAGAGAAGATATCCTGGGGGGAATGTCCACTGAGGCCATATGGGTAGAACTTAGAAATAAGAAAGGGGTGATCACTTTGATGGGATTATACTATCGGCCCCCCAATAGTCAGAGGGAAGTGGAGGAGCATATATGTAGGGAAATCACAGATAGGTGTAGGAATAATAGGGTTGTAATAGCAGTTTATTTTAACTTCCCTAATATTGACTGGGACTGCCTTAGTGCTAAGGGATCAGATGGGGAAGAATTTGTTAAGTGTGTCCAGGATAGTTTTCTGAAGCGGTGTGTGGATGGCCCTACTAGAGAAGGGGCTACACTCGACCTCCTCTTAGGAAATGAGGATGGGCGGGTGTTTGATGTGTCAGTGGAGGAGCACTTTGGGACCAGTGACCATAACTCTATTAGCTTCTAGTTATAGAAAAGGATAGGACTGGTCCTCAGGTTGAAGTCCTAAATTGGGGGAAGGCTAATTTTGATGGCATCAGACAGCAACTCTCAAACGTTGAATGGGAGAGGCTGTTTACAGGTAAAGGGATGTCTGGCAAGTGGGAGGCTTTTAAAAGTGAGATAGGAAGAGTTCAGGGCCGGCATGTTCCTGTTAGATGGAAGGGCAAGGCTGGCTTGCCAACCTTGGTTGACGAGGGATATTGAGGGTCTGGTCAGGACAAAGAAGGAGGCATATGTCAGGTATAGGCAACTGGGATCGAGCGAGTCCCTCGAGGAGTATAGGGGATGTAGGACTACACTTAATAAGGAAATTAGGAGGGTGAAAAGGGGCCATGAGATTTCCTGGCAGATAAGATAAAGGGGAATCCTAAAAGATTCTATAAGTATATTAAGAGTAAAAGGGTAGCTGGGGAGAGAGTAGGCCCCCTTAAGGATCACTGTGGCAATCTATATGTGGAGCTACGGGAAATGGGCGAGGTCTTAAATGAATATTTCTCGTCCGTATTTACCGCGGAGAAGGTTATGCAAGCTCGTGAGTTCAAGGGAGGGAACACCGATATCCTGGAGCATATCAACATTACAAAGGAGGAGGTGTTGGAGGTTTAGAAGCGAATTAAGGTGGACAAATCCCCAGGGCCTGACTTGGTGTATCCTAGGATGCTATGGGAAGCAAAGGAGGAGATTGCTGGGGCCCTGGCAGAGATTTTTGTATCATCGTTAGCCACGGGTGAGGTACCGGAAGACTGGAGGATAGCTAATGTTGTGCCTTTATTTAAGAAGGGCAGCAGGGATAAGTCAGGGAACTACAGGCCGGTGAGCCTTACATCAGTGGTGGGAAAGTTATTGGAAGGGATTCTGAGAGACAGGATTTATATGCATCTGAAAAGGCATGGTCTGATTAGGGATAGTCAGCATGGCTTTGTGCGTGGGAAATCATGTCTCATGAGTTTTTCGAGGAGGTGACCAAGAGGATTGACGAGGGAAGGACGATGGACGTTGTCTGCATGGACTTTAACAAGGCCTTTGACAAGGTCCCGCATGATAGGCTGGTCCAGAAGGTTCGAACACATGGGATCCAGGGCGAGCTAGCAAATTGGATACAAAATTGGCTTGGTGATAGGAGGCAGAGGGTGGCATTGGAGGGTTGCTTTTCAGATTGGAGGCCGGTGACCAGTGGTGTGCCGCAGGGATCGGTGCTGGGCCCTCTGTTGTTTGTCATATATATTAATGACTTGGATGTGAATATAAGGGGCATGATTAGTAAATTTGCAGATGACCCCAAAATTGGTGGTATAGTGGACAGTGAAGAAGGTTGTCTAAGGTTACAACAGGATATAGATCAACTGGGAAAGTGGGCAAGGGATTGGCAAATGGAATTTAATGCAGACAAGTGTGAAGTGATGCATTTTGGGAAGTTAAACCAGGGCAGGACATATACAGTGAATGGCAGGGCCCTGGGGAGTGTTGTTGAGCAGAGAGTCTTTGGGGTGCAAATACGTAGTTCCCTGAAAGTGGCAACACAGGTAGACAGGGTGGTGAGGAAGGCATATGGCATGCTTGCCTTCATCGGCCGACGCATTGAGTACAAGAGTTGAGACGTCATGTTACAGTTGTACATAGCGTTGGTTAGGCAGCATTTGGAGTACTGTGTGCATTTCTGGTCGCCGCACCACAGGAAAGATGTGATTAAGCTAGACAGGGTGCAGAAAAGATTCACAAGGATGTTGCCTGGTTTGGAGGGCTTGAGTTATAAAGAGAGATTGGATAGGCTGGGTCTGTTTTCCCTGGAGCGAAGGAGGGTGAGAGGGGACATGATAGAGGTATATAAAATGATGAGAGGCATAGATAGGGTAGATAGCCAGAGTCTGTTTCCCATGGTAGGGGTGTCTAAAGCTAGAGGGCATAGATTTAAGGTGAGAGGGAGGAGGTTTAAAGGGGATCAAAGGGGTAAATTTTTCACACAAAGAATAGTGGGTATCTGGAATGAGTTGCCTGAGGAGGTGGTGGAGGCAGGAACAGTAGCAACATTTAAGAGGCATCTGGACAGGTACTTGAATGAGCAAGGCATAGAGGGATATGGAATTAATGCAGGCAGGTGGGATTAGTATAGATAGGCATTATGGTCTGCATGGACGTGGTGGGCCAAAGGGCCTGTTTCTATGCTGTACGACTCTATGACTCTATGACTCTAGATAAGGCCTTCTCTGGATCACTTCCTTGTATTGTTCCCCACTCACATTCCCCTTCCCCCTCCCAACCTTACTTCCTTCTGTGTCCACCCTGGAAAAAACTCTCTCCCAATTCAATTACAACTGCACTTTCAAAATCCCAGTGGTCTAGTCTTTGGCTCTTGGTTCATCATGACTTTTCTTCAGCCACCAATCTACTCAACTGCACCCTCATCTTTTTTAATGCCCTAGTCCTCACAAAAACCATTACTCTCTCTCATGCTGTTCATTCTCCCCATACATTCCACTGTTCTGCTCCCTTAAATCTAAGGGATGGAAAATTGAATGGATATAGTGCACAACTGGTATAGACATTCACTACTAGATCTGGCGAGACTACATTAAGCACTATCGGGTCCTGCTCTCATCTGCTAAAACTGCTCGCTATTCCAGATCATCCTGGAATGCAAAGATAATGCCCGGCTTCTTTTCTCTATTGCAAACCGTTTTCTTCAACCCCTCTTCCCTGTCTCTTCCACCCTCACCTCCAAGAACAATGTGAGGAACGCATGAACTTCTTGTCATTAAGATTGAGACCATCCATTTGGCTGTCTTTGCCACTTCCCTCCCTCCCTGTAGCTCTCCGGGCCAAACTTCCTCAAAGGTTCCCCCCAGTCAGGTAGGCCCCGGCGAGGGGTGGGTTGTTGAGGGCAGATGGTGGGTGTTAGCTCAGGGGTGGCCTTTGCCACTGGGGGCCCTCTAGGGACTACAGATTACATAAACAGGAGCCTCTGACCCAACCCCCTGACCCGCCCGCATGGATGCTGCCTGATGTTTTTGGCCGACCTCCCCATGTGGTGGAGAGACCCACTGTCGCTGGTAAGATATTAGCGGTGGCAAGTTGATGCCCTTTAGTGGCAATTAATTGGCCACTTATGGACCACAATTGGCCTCTGGGCAGGAAGGCTGTCCTTGGCATTCCTAGTCTCTGACTAAATTCAACGGTGTCGGGAAGGTGACGGGCACTTCACCACCCCCCCACCCCCGTCATCCCTCCCAATTTTATGGTCCCCCCACCCCACCACCATCCTGCCTGTCTCTAGAGGGCTGATAAAATTCAGCCTATGATGTCAGTTGCCACAAGTACACGGTCAACATCCAGCTTCAATTCACTATCACCTTTCTTGACCCTGCACTCCCTCTAGATTGTCAGATTGCTTGTCCAACATCTAATGCTGAATGAACAGAAATTTCCTCCAACTAAATATTGGAAAGACTGAAGTCAATGTCTTCAGTTCCTGCCACAAGCTCTGTTCCATAGCAACTATCTCCATCCCTCTTCCTGGAAAATATCTGAAGCGCAACCAAGCTGTTTGCAATCTTGGTGTCATATTTGACCATGAGATGAGCTTCTGACCACATATCCATGTTTTTTTTATTATTCGTTCATAAGATGTGGGTGTCGCTGGCTAGGCCAGCAGTTATTGCCCATCCCTAATCACCCTTGAGAAGGTGGTGGTGAGCTGTCTTCTTGAACTGCTGCAGTCCTCGGGGTGTAGATACACCAACAGTGCTGTTAGGAAGGGGGTTCCAGAATTTTGACCCGGCCAATTAATTGACAATGAAGGAACAGCGATATAGTTTCAAGTCAGGATGGTGTGTGACTTGGAGAGGAACTTGCAGGAGGTGGTGTTCCCATGCTTCTTCTGCCTTTGTCCTTCCAGGTAGTAGAAGTCGCGGGTTTGGAAGGTGCTGCCGAAGGAGCCTTGTGGAGTTGCAGCAGTGCATCTTGTAGATGGTACACACTGCTGCTACTGTGCGTCGGTGGTAGAGGGAGTGAATGTTGAAGATGGTGGATGGGGTGCAAATCAAGGGGGCTGCTTTGTCCTGGATGGTGTCGAGCTTCTTGAGTGTTGTTGGAGCTGCACCCATCCAGGCAAGGAGAGAGTATTTCATCACACTCCTGATGTTTGCCTTGTAGATGGTGGACAGGCATTGGGGTGTCAGAAGGTAAGTTACTCATTGCAGAATTCCCAGCCTCTGACCTGCTCTTGTAACCACAGCATTTATGTGGTTGCTCCAGTTCAGATTCTGGTCAATGGTATTCCCCCCAACATGTTCATAGTTGGGGATTCAGCAATGGTAACGCCATTGAACATCAAAGGGAGATGGTTAGATTCTCTTGTTTGAGATGGTCATTGTCTGGTGTGAATGTTACTTGCCACTTATCAGCCCAAGTCTGGGTGTTGTCCAGGTCTTGCTGCATTAGTATCTGAGGAGTTGTGAATGGTGCTAAACATTGTGCAATCAGCAGCAAACATCCCCACTTCTGACAGAGGGAAGATCATTGACAAAACAGGTGAAGATGGTTGGGCCTAGGATACTACCCTGAGGAATTCTTGCCATGATGTCCTCAGAATGAGATGATTGACCTCCAACAACCATCTTCCTTTGTGCTAGGTATGATTCCAACCAGTGGAGAGTTTTCCCCCTGATTCCCATTGACCCCAGTTTTGTTAGGGCTCCTTGATGCCATACTCGGTCAAATGCTGCCTTGATGTCAAGGGCAGTCACTGTCACCTCACCTCTTGAGTTCAGCTCTTTTCTCCATGCTTGGACCAAGGTTGCAATGAAGTCAGGAGCTGAGTGGCCCTGGCGGAACCCAAACTGAGCATCGCAGAGCAGGTTATTGCTGAGCAAGTGCTGCTTGATAGCACGGTCGACAATCCTTTCCATCACTTTGCTTATGATCAGGAGTAGATTGATGGGGCGGTAACTGGCCAGGTTGGATTTGTGCTACTTTTTGTGCACAGGACATACCTGGGCAATTTTCCACATTTCTGGGTAGATGCCAGTGTTGTAGCTGTATTTTTTTATTTTATTTATTTCGAGATACAGCACTGAAACAGGCCCTTCGGCCTACCGAGTCTGTGCCGACCATCAACCACCCATTTTATACTAATCCTACATTAATCCATATTCCCTACCACATCCCCACAATTCTCTACCGCCTACCTACACGAGGGGCAATTTACAATGGCCAATTTACCTATCACCTGCAAGTCTTTGGCTGTGGGAGGAAACTGGAGAACGCAGCGGAAACCCACACGGTTACAGGGAGAACTTGCAAACTCCAGGCAGTACCCGGAATTGAACCCGGGTCGCTGGAGCTATGAGGCTGTGGTACTAACCACTGCGCCACTGTGCCGCCCACATCTTGTTGATCAGCTTGACTAGGGGCAAAGCTAACTCTGGAGCACATGTCTTCAGTACTATTGCCAGAATGTTGTCAGGGCCCATAGCCTTTGCAGTATCCAGTGCCTTCAGCCATTTCTTGATATCACGTGGAGTGAATCAGATTGGCTGAAGACTGGCATCTGTGATGCTAGGGACCTCAGGAGGAGGCCGAGATGAATCATCCTCTCGGCATTTTTGGCTGAAGATGGATGCAAATGCGTCAGCCTTGTCTTTTGCACAGATGTGCTGGGCTCCCCCATCGTTGAGGATGGGGATATTTGTGGAGCCTCCTTTTCCTGTCAGTTGTTTAATTGTCTACCACCATTCTGGTCTGGATGTGGCAGGACTGCAGAGCTTAGATCTGAATCATTGGTTGTGGGATCGCTTATCCCTGTCTATTGCATGCTGCTTCTGCTATTTGGCATACGGGTAGTCCTGTGTTGTCGCTTCATCAGGTTGACACCTCATTTTTAGGTATGCCTGGTGTTGCAAGCATACAAATATACGAATTAGGAGCAGGAGTAGGCCACTCGGACCCTCGAGCCTGCTCCGCCATTCAACAAGATCATGGCTGATTTGATTGTAACTTCAACTCCACATTCCTGCCTAACCCCGATTACCTTTTACCCCCTTGCTTATCATGAATCTATCTCCCTCTGCCTTAAAAATATTCAAAGACTCTGCTTCCACCGCCTTTTGAGGAAATGAGTTCCAAAGACTCACGATCCTCTGAGAGAAAAAGTTTCTCCTCATCTCTGTCTTAAATGGGTGACCCCTTATTTTTAAACAGTGACCCCTAGTTCTAGATTCTCCCACAAGAGGAAACATCCTTTCCACATCCACCCTGTCAGGCCCTCTCAGGGTCTTATGTGTTTCAATCAAGTCGCCTCTTACTCTTCTAAACTCCAGCGGATACAAGCCGAGCCTGTCCAATCTTTCCTCATAAGACAACCTGCCCATTCCAGGTATTAGTCTAGTAAACCTTCTCTGAACTGCTTCCAATGCATTTACAATGAGACCAATACTGTGCACAGTTCTCTAGATGTGGTCTCACCAATGCCCTGTGTAACTGAAACATGACCTCCCTACTTTTTTACTCAATTCTCCTTGCAATAAACAATAACATTCTATTCGCTTTCCTAATTACTTGCTGTACCTATTGACATCAATAGAAATCAAAATGAGGGCTGGGTTTTAAGAGCCCGCTGCTGGCGTGAGCTCAAAACATGGTGGCCCCCAATCATGTTGAGGGGGGGCGGGGGCGAGCTGTCTGTCCCCAGCAATGGTGTCAGCTGCCTGTGCACAGGCGCTGGCGCCCCTTTCAAAGGGCAGCCAGCCCTGCTGCCCAATTTAAATATTTCAAGAAAGATCCCCCAAATTGAATAAATAAATTTCTTATGCCCCTTTTGTAATCCCCCAATAACAATTACAATAACTATTTGTCCTTCCCCCCTTAAAACACTTACCTGTTACATCTGACCTTCCCCACCCCCCCGCCACGAACTGCACAAAGTTTAATGTTCAACCCTTCCCACCATCCCCTACACTCATGATGTTACTTTGACCCCTTTTCTTCCCCCCCCGCCTCACACTGACAAACTGACCTCCACCCCGCTCCCCTCCAGTGTGACGCCTCGTTTCCCTGGATGGGGATCCGAAGGCAAGGGAGTGCAGGCCACTGGGCCGAAGATCGGAGCAGGTACTCACGCAGTCACGTAAGTATGATTAATTAATTCATTTTCATTTATTTAAATATTCAAATGGGGGTCCAGTCACTGAGTGGCAGGGAGGGCCAGCACGAGGCCTTGCCACTGCCGGTCATATTGGGCCGGGCGCTTCCAGCATCGGGGTGCGTGGTGTCCCTCTCCATGTGGGTCATCTTCAGGCCCCCCCCCCCGACTGCCACAGAACCCAACGCTTGGGGGAGAACTAAATCCAGCCGTGAGTGTGTAAAATTAGTGTACAATCAGAACCTGTTAGTTATGTTAAAATTCCACCCTATATTCTGGTCTGGGTACCTTCCACCTTGAAGGCACACACAAGCTTATGCAGTGACTCAAAGCTGGGCAAAAAATTGTGCAGCCAAGTAGACCCGGAATAGTGGCAGCACTGGCTATCTGACATAAACCTGAGGAGGAGGAGACTCCTGCAACTATAGTGATGCTGAGCTACATAAGAGTGCATTAGAGAGCCAAGCTTTCCTCCTATTATATCTCACAACATATAATCAACCAAAGGAACATAGCTAGTTTAGACCACCAGGACTAAACGTAGCCCATGATATTCCTCTCACAGGACATCGCAGAGAAAAATGTTCAAAAGAAAGTATGCAACAGCACTTCCATTGGCTTCACATCACTAAAGACAGGGTGGAATTTTGTAAGAGCTGTGACCAATGTCAACATATGGATAAAGTGGGGGAGCACTACAAAGTTCCATGGCAACTTCTATTCCCTATTAACGAACCTTTCAAAACGTGGCTATTGATATTGAAAGGTTCATGCCTAATAGGAATCAGTTAGGGAAACAGCACACATTAAGAGTTAACATCTAGCTATCCAGGTGTGATGGCTACTTTCAAACAGACTCAGACTGGGTAATTTGTTCATTTAAATTATGACTGTCAGTTATCCAGGAATCAGTGAAGTTTTATATAAAAGGTTAGACCAGTTCATCTAACTGTGTTTGTAGAGGTGGTTGGATTGATTGGAACCCAAACAGGGTGAGATAATGTTCACCAATTAGTTAAGAAAGATTACAAGAGAAAGGAATATGTATATAAAGGTTGACCCAGATATTCCTGGTGATGTTCCCTGCACCAGGAAGTGTGGTCCGTTGGGTTTTCCATTCACAGCGAGTTCAGAAGATCCTGGGGTGAGCACAGTTACGCATCGCAAGGTAGGCTGGGAGTATAACTCCTGCCTTCCTGGGCCTGGAACTATTGGAGGATGTTGGGGGGCAGGTACGAAGGAGGTGATTTTGGAGGAAATCTCGAGGAAAGAGAAGAGCTAGGGCTTTGCTGCACCTGCAGCATTTAAAGGGGCAGAATGCCAACCCGTGATTGTCTCTGCTCCCCAAAGTTCTTTTTTTTCTCCCTTCTGAGTGTCACTGCTGGAGAGGCTCCAAATTTAGTGACTCAGTTGGGCGAACCGCCAGTAGCAATGCAATAGATTCTGGAAGCTTGCTGCGATTATTTAGATCTGGACCAATTTCTTATGATCTTCAAGCAGAGGGAGTCCCTGATTGCTACTATTTAAAGAATGAGGTACTGGTGAGGAAATGCAGTTCTCCTCACAGACCTGAGAGTAAGGAGTGAACAGTAGTTCACCAGTTAGTGGTGCCACAGAGGTACCAGAGAGAAATATTAAGAGGGGCCCACGTGACTACGGTGGATGTACATGCTGGTATACAAAAGACCGTAAGACAGCAGTTTGACTGGCCAAAACGCCACAAAGATGTGGTGGAGTACTGCAAGAGTTGCTACATGTGCCAGATTGAGGGGAAACCCCAACCTACAGTGAAGCCTGCACCCCTAAGTCCTGTACTGGTGTTAAGAGGACCCTCCAGCCGAGGACCCCCACTGAGAACAAAAGGGGACAGGCAGGCTCAAGGCTGGCAAAAGTTTAGGTAGAGAAGGGGAAAAAGTGACCAAGAGGGCAGGTGAAAGGAAGTCAGGGAGGAATCCCGGATAAAACCCTTACTGTCTGGTCAGCCAACCCTGAAAAATTTGAAACGTTAGATCCCACATCCTCCTACATTAATGCAGACACTAGCAGTACCCCACCAGAGTTGCTAACTATTTACAGGAAGCGGCAGAGACAAAGAGAGACCTCTAGGGGGCACCGAAACCATGAGGGTGATGCCTCACCTAGTTGAAGTGTCACAGGAGCATGCAGTCGAACCTACAGGCAGGGGTGTCCCAGACAACAAAGGGGAGATTAACAAAGAATCCTCCCCCACAGTCAGAGAACAAGGGAAGCACCCATTCCCTGAAGTCAAAAGCCTTTGCATGACTCAGCAAAGCACTGAAAGAGAGTTCAGGATAGACCCGTCCACTACTAACTCCCCTGAAAAAAAATGACCTCAACAGGAACAAAGACCCTAGGCAGTCATGGCAAGGGGCGAACTGAAGAAAAACTTCCCCAAAGAAGCACATGTTTACTGAGATGCTAAAAAGGGGAAATTAAAGTAGTACTAGCACCCAGAAAAGACAGTTTTAATAAGCTGTAGGATTTATGAATGAATGGAAATGAGTGAGAGAAATGCATGGTTTTCTGTGTCATATATTTTCTCTCAATGCTTTTAATGAAATGCGCCTTTTTTTCAAATCACATTTCATTCCCCTAGGTGTGGAGGTGTCTTGCAGGCGCTCCACCTGCCAAGAAGGAGGCACATTTATTTCACCACATGGACATTAAACTTCAAATTGTTGCAGGGAAGAAGAGAGGGCCTTGTTACAAGGAATTGCCAGGCTTCTGGCCGAAAAGACATTTTTGCATATTAGCAGACAGTGTTGGAACAAAGGAGCTATACCCTGTTCCCATACATTATACAGAAGAGACCTGGTCAAACCATTTGGTCAAGTGACCATCTGCTGGCCAACTTGGGGAGTTTTAAATTGGAGAAACAGTGTTTGAAGACAGAAATCTCCTGGCTCCTGGATTGAGAACATCTCTCTCCTGTCTGCTCCCATCTCTTCCTCACCAGCTACGGAATCCATTGAAGACACATGAACCCCAAGAGAGAAAAGTCTCCTACAGTGAACAAGGTTTATTCTTCATCAAGATGGAGAGTGACATAGTTGATTCTGAGACTAGGGTCCTGAATCTTAGTAAAGGAAACTATGAAGGTATGAGGCGCGAGTTGGCTATGATGGATTGGGAAACGTTACTTAAAGGGAGGACGGTGGAAAGGCAATGGCAAACATTTAAAGAGCGCATGGATGAACTGCAACAATTGTTTATCCCTGTCTGGCATAAAAGTAAAACTGGAAAGGTAGCCAAACCATCGCTTACAAGGGAAGTTAGAGATAGTATTAGATCCAAGGAAGAGGCACATAAATTCGCCAGAAAAAACAGACCTGAGGATTGGGAGCAGTTTAGAATTCAGCAAAGGAGGACCAAGGGATTGATTAAGAAGGGGAAAATAGAGTATGAGAGCAAGATTGCGGGAACATAAAAACTGACTGTAAAAGTTTCTATAGGTATGTGAAGAGAAAAAGATTAGTGAAGACATATGTCGGTCCCTCACAGTCAGAAACAGAGGAATTTATTATGGGGAATAAAGAAATGGCTGACCAACTAAATGCATACTTTGGTTCTGTCTTCGCAAAGGAGGACACAAATATCATACCAGAAATGTTGGGGAACACAGGGTTTAGTGAGAGAAAGGAACTGAAGGAAATCAGTATTAGTAGAGAAATGGTGTTGGGGAAATTGATGGGATTGAAGGCCTATAAATCCCCAGGGCCTGATGGTATGCATCCCAGAGTACTTAAGGAAGTGGCCCTAGAAATAATGGATGCATTGGTGGTCATCTTCCAAGATTCTACAGACTCTGGAACAGTTCCTACAGATTGGAGGGCAGCTAATGTAACCCCACTATTTAAAAAGGGAGGTAGAGAGAAAGCAGGGAATTATAGACCAGTCTGCCTGACGTCGGTAGTGGGGAAAATTCTAGAGTCCATTATCAATGTTTTTATAGCAGAGCACTTAGAGAACAGTGGTAGAATCGGACAGAGTCAGCATGGATTTACGAAAGGGAAATCATGCTTGACAAATCTACTAGAATTCTTCAAGAATGTAACTAGTAGAGTTGATGAAGGGGAGCCAGTGGATGTGGTTTATTTGGACTTTCAGAAGGCTTCCGACAAAGTCCCACATAAGAGATTAGCATGTAAAATTAAAGTGCATGGGATTGGGGGCATTCTATTGCGATGGATAGAAAATTGGTTGGCAGACAGGAAACCAAGAGTAGGGATAAATGGGTCTTTTTCAGAATGGCAGGCAGTGACTAGTGGGGTACCGCAGGGATCGGTGCTAGGACCCCTGCTATTCACAATAATTGTTAATGATTTAGATGAGGGAACCTAATGTAATATCTCCAAATTTGCAGATGACACAAAACTGGGTGTGAGGGTGAGTTGTGAGGAGGATGCAGAGAGGCTTCAGGGTGATTTGGACAAGTTGAATGAGTGGGCTAATGCATGGCAAATGCAGTATAATGTGGATAAATGTGAGGTTATCCACTATGGTAGCAAAAACAGGAATGCAGATTATTATCTGAACGGCTATAAACTGAGAGAGGGAAATATGCAACGAGACCTGGGTGTTCTCGTACACCAGTCGCTGAAGGTAAGCATGCAGGTGCAACAGGCGGTAAAAAAGGCAAATGGTATGTTGGCCTTCATAGCGAGAGGATTCGAGTACAGGAGCAGGGATATCTTGCTGCAATTATATAGGGCCTTGATGAGGCCATACCTGGAATATTGTGTGCAGTTTTGGTCGCCTTATCTGAGGAAGGATGTTCTTGTTAGAGAGGGAGTGCAGCAAATGTTTACCAGACTGATTCCTGGGATGGCGGGACTGATGTATGAGGAGAGATTGAGTCAGTTAGGATGATACTCGCTGGAGTTCAGAAGAGTGAGGGGGGATCTCATAGAAACCTATAAAATTCTAACAGGACTTGACAGGGTAGATGCAGGAAGGATGTTCCCGATGGTGGGGAAGTCCAGAACCAGGGGTCATAGTCTAAGGATACGGGGTAAACCATTCAGGACTGAGATGAGGAGAAATTTCTTCACCCAGAGAGTGGTGAGCCTGTGGAATTCGCTATTGCAGAAAGCAGCTGAGGCCAAAACATTGTATGTTTTCAAGAAGGAGTTAGATATAGCTCTTGGGTCTAAAGGGATCAAAGGATATGGGGCGAAAGCGGGAACAGGTTACTGAGTTGGATGATCAGCCATGATCATAATGAGTGGTGGAGCAGGCTCGAATGGCCGAATGGCCTACTCCTGCTCCTATTTTCTATGTTTCTATGTTTCTATGTTTAAGAAGAATACTGGGCCCCAACGAAAAGCACGAATTACCTACAAGCAAGGACTCTACAGTGAGCTCAAAGAACCGTAACAACTCTTCAGATATTGCCTCAAACCTTTCCGCTTTATTTTTTCTTCTGCTCTTTTCTGTCCCTATTTGCATGTGCCTATCACATTTGCATGCTAGCATGGGGTGTGGCATGTATCCATAGGCGTTAACCGAATTAGAGTTTAATTTTAAGTTTTAATAAATTTCACTTTTCTTCTTTAAACCTAAGAAAGCCTGTTTGTGCTCATTTCTTTGCCTTATAATTGGAAAGCGGTGAACAAGGATTCACCAAGGGGGAGTTCAAAACACAGTGTGTTTAAAATTAAACCGTTACAGTAAGACTAAGTGAAGGCTTAGCGGGACTCTTAGACGCCTTGCCCATCTGGTCGTAACAGGGCCATAACAATGACATTAAGACCCTGATTTGCATGGCTAAGAGGCTGACTGCCTGTTTTGGTGGGCGCTGCATTTGCCCAAGGGTAAGCACCTTTCAAAATGGCAGCAGTTAGAGTATAGACGATAATGGAGCAATAGGTCCACAAAACCCATATTGAGTCAGTTACCTCTCCGTTAATTCTGATATTACTGATTAAAACCACCCCCTCTAGAAAGTTTTCTGCTGTTCTTTTGTCTCCTTTGCAACTAACATCACTGGTAGCATTTACTATCTTTGATGCTGGAGAAAAGGAACACCACTAGCAAACTCCTTCAGTATTTAAATGACAAATTGTTGGAAATATGCAGCAGTTTTGACATCATTTGTAAAGAGAGATGACAGGTTAATATTTTGTACATGTATCTTCAGAACAGTTCTGATGATTTATACATACCTGAAATATTAGCTGTTTCTCTATAGATTCTGATGGAACTTTGGGATATTTTTAGCAATTTCTGTTTCTAGTTTAGATTTCCAGCATTTGCAGTTTTTTCTTTTCATGTTAATATATAAAATATGAACATGCTGAGAACAGTTAAAAAATGCCTCCGAGCAGTTAACTCATACCATCTGCCTAAGGCTTCATTTAGTCAGAATAAGTCTTAAAAAGATCGCACTGTACAATTATTGATGTCTTTAGAAATTCTGGTGACGGTTTGGTGTTTCAATGGTGCTTATCATTCATTCGTTTTATTTGGTATGGAATTTGTAAGTATTTGGTCAGGATAGGCTGAATTTTCGAATTGCATGATATCCTCATTCCATTATATACTTTGGATTCTGCTTTTGCACAGGATTCACAGGCTGGTTCACAGGGAATCAAAAACATACTATTTATATTCCCACGAGTGAGGATGACCCTATAATTCATTGAATGACGATATGATAAGGTCATTCTCACAGTACTCCTCATTTCTCACAGTGCTTTCTCCCCATTACACATCTGGAAAAAAGTGCATATAAAACCATTGTAATAATAAATGTTCAGTGTTTCAAAAGTATGTGGGAACAAGGAAACACTTAGACTGTTAATTTGCTGTATCATGTCACGATGAAACCACACTGACATCATAGTGGGTTTACTTTTATTTCTTTCTGAAAGAAGTGATATTTCATGGGTGATATACATCATCGCATGTGATACTAAATGGTAATCGATGTTTTTCTGCCCATACATGACAGCTTTTATTGTATCCATATACAAAGGAGTAAATGTCTGAGAGACTGGATGATGCACCACTGAAATCTGGGTTTAAACCCAATCCTTTCTTAGCATTAGCTAAGACTCCTTTGTGAAATAAACAGCTCTACCTGGTCACCTGGCTATCTGGCACCTGCAGAAAACCATCATCATGTTTAAGAATGCCTAAATTCAATATGGAGTGTTCACTTTTTCCTCATAGAGGCACACCCCAGTGACCTAGATCCAGAGAATCTAGATACAGGCAGGCAAGAGTCATAGCTTAGTGACATCTACATGAGCACAGTACTTAGTGTTGCACTAGAGTGTTAGCCTAGATTTTTGTGTTCAAGTCTTTGTAGTGGTACTTGAACCCACACCCTTCTGACTCAGAGACAAGAGTGCTACCCACTGAGCCATGGCTGGCATCACTCAGATGTACCAAATGTTGGGCACACAGAAAGTCGGAGCTGCAGGAATGCTGATGGAAAAGTCATCCTCCTGGCTCCACCTTCTTCTGACTTCCTGGACTTTCTATGGGATGGATGGTACTTCTGCCCATTCCAGAGCACAGCATGAACTCCCCATAGCTGTTCTTCTAGGTGATTTTCCACCTCGCCTGATACTCTCCCAGTCATTTTATGCCATTAATCTGACTCAGGACCAGACGAAATTTGGGGCCAGAGTATTTTTCCCTTTGTTTTTTCCCCTAAAGTCTGATCTCTGAGTTGTTGATCTGCTCCCGAATGTGACTAGTGAAAGGGCTTTGATGAAAGGACACTCTGTATTCAGTTGACAAGTGAAAAGTTAAGATACCATTGACAAAAGGACTAGAATATATTCTACATTACATTTGCTGGTACCAGTGGAGATCAGAGAGATGGCTGGACATTTGAAAAAGAAAAATGTGGAAATAAGCAAAACTTCCAGGTGGTATTTTTGAATGTCTGTCTGATTACTCTATTACTCCCTTTTGGTGATAACTGCATCAGCAGCATTAACACCAAGAAGAGAATTGCTTCACTTGCATTGATTATTTCTACAGGTAACTGCCACTTCAGCACTTTAATACCAATAGGAAAATTGAAGTCAGTATCCTTTGTTCCTGCCAACATAACAATTTTGCACACAGGTGCCAACTCTTGGCACACAGGCGCCGTAGGATGTCTCCGTCCTCTAGACAAGCAGTCTTTTGAATGACTTCTTCCTTCTGGTGAGAGGAAGCAGCCTGGTGCCTGTGAGAATAATTATTTTGTCATGTCAGTACATTACTTGCCTTCACAGTTGTCTGAGAGTGGCATAATTTGTACTGTGTCAGTCTCTATGATTTCCTTAGATTCAATTACCTAGGTTTTAACTGAAATTTCCTCATAGTGTGGAACTGATTTTTTAAAACAGTGCATGAAGTAAAAATGCTAAAAAAAATCTGAATGCTGTGTTTGCTCCTGAATCAGTAAAGCTTAAGGTGGTTTTATTTGCCCTGAACTCATTATTGCTGTGATTTCTGTTTCTCAATATACATCATCAGCAACAGATCAGTCACTTGAGAGTTTATGTTAAATAAACAGCTAAAAAGTGAAAACACTGGAAGCTTTTGTTGCCTGGAAGGAGGAATTGCAAATACTTTTCTCCTGCTAAAAGATTTTTGTATCTGCATTATGTGTTTCAGCAAAAGAAATGAGCGTGGTAGGAAAATAAAATGATATTGCCAGCTTGCTTACCTCCTACTCCCCTGGAATGATCCTCTGCTCTCTTCACGCAATTTGAGCCAGACTCACCTTAATTTGGCTGTCCAATCTTATTAAAATTGCTGAAAATAACATTGCAGAACTTACTAATTTTGAGATGTTGAAGAGATACATTTTGCTTGCCACTTCTCTTGACCCCTGAAGGCACTGACCATTGCTGGAGTACAGTTCAATGGATGCCTACAGCGTTCTGATAACTTGTCCAGGTGGCCATTCTTCCTGTGTAAACCTACATAAACTGTTCAACTGTGGAAGACCAAGCCTGACCCCATCCTTAGAAACAGGAACAGGAGTAGGCCATTTATCCCCTTGAGCCTGTTCTATCATTCGGTGAGATCACGGCTGATTTGTGACCTAATTCCATATGCACACCTTTGCCCTGTATCCTTTAATACATAGTCTGATGCCATCTTTACCCAACATTCACACCTACACTTTCCATGAGGATTTACCAGATAATGAGCAGAAATGGAAATCCTGAATGACGAAATCTGCCCTCTGCCTAGCTAGGGGATAGGAGTGACTAATTGTGGTGCCCTAGCTCGTGCTTTGACTAAGATCTGCTAACAGCACAGATCGGGGAGTGATCCTGGAATTTTCTGGCGTGTGGCTCAGTATATTTGTTTGTGTGTGTTTTTAAATGTCCCACTTCTTCCAACAACCTAAATGTGACCAATTAAGATAAGAATGGAGAGAAACAGACGGTAAAGCCCAGATGAGCTGGGGTGGCAGTCATGTTTATTGCTATTGTGTATTTGGTAGTTTTGAGTTTGACAGTGCCTGAACTGTTAGAAGCTCTCCATCTAGATCATTCAGGAGAGATCAAATCCACACACAAAGTGGGGTTAACGTATTCCGAATGAAATATGCTGTATATAGTTAGAGATCACCTGCTACTTTCAATTATATTTTTTATTTGTAAGGGGGCGTGGTTAGGGGAGAGACCTCTTAGACCAGAGGATTTGCTTGACTGTAGCCTGGTAGAACAATGGTGGCATGGTATGCCAAGTAAGACTAGGCCTTCTAGGCCACCATCTAATGGAAGTGAGCCCCACCTGGGGGGTGGGGGGGGGGGGGGGTGGGTGGGGTCCGTCAGGGTTGTGGCCTGGACCACTGATGGCTAATAACATTTTTATGGATTTATGGCCCCCATACAAAGGGGATCAATGTCCAAACTATGGTGATATGTGGGATCTGCCATCCCCATGCATTGGACACACTTTGCTGGGATTCCTGAACTTCCCACTCTGGCTAGCACCTGAGATGCACCACTAGGACCATGGGTGTTTGCCTACAATATTAAAATTGTGACCTTTTTCTGGGCCCACGTTCTTCGGTGGAGACAACACCACTGGTCACAGGTAGGCTCATCCTGGCACTTACATTGAAATACCAGGTCTATGGGTTTTCAAGCCACATAATTCAAGCCATTGTCTCATCCCGTGTCTTGCCCCTATTCTGCCTCCTTCTTTACTTGATAGAAAATGTCATCAATTCTGATAACTTTACTAGACTGTTTGATATAGGATGTGTAAAAATTCACACTGGTGAGGTAGGGGGCCATTTACTGAGGCTGAGCACATTATTGAGGCAAAGTAGACAGACCCTGACTACGCATATAGTCATGCTTGACCTGATCTATAGAATCCTTGTTGATGATGCTGAATCCCAAAGTGTGAAAATGTTCCATTTGTTACCACAAATGCTCCTTCTCTATATTAGAGAGCATAATCATCAACTTCCCTCTGAAATAAAAGCAATGCAAAAAGAAAAGATGACATGGGACAGTTTTTTGTATTGCCTGACAGATTATCTGTCTGGCTGATATTTTATTTTGTGTAAATAGTCCATACTCAAGCTATCATGAATTCTTTAAGCCCATCTTATTTACCTTTCTTACCATTTGGAATAATGATATGGAGTCTCTCAATCACTTGTATGACTCACTTGTATACCTCAAAATGTCATATATGAATCTACAGAGCAGATATTGTTAATAAAATGTTTTAAAAAAGAAACTTGAGTCCTGCACTACATTTTATACTCGAGTCATTACAACCCAAAATATGAATGCTGTTCTCTGTGGATGTTTAATTGCAATTCTACTGAGTTAAACACTTTTCAGAGATTGTAAACTCCATTTAACTCTGAACTGTTTAACTACGAAGAGTAACGTATAAGCATGTTTGAATAAGCTAAACAGTGACCTAACACTTGTTTTCGGGTCCTGATGACAAATTTGGCAGAAGTGGAGCTGATCATTTGGTGTGCATGTTTCACTCGGTTTTTCTGTAATTAACCAAATTCCTTAAAAGGACTTGCAGAGGCTGCCGAAGGACAGGTAAGCTTTGATTTGTACTATTCTTAATGTGGAGCCAGGAAGAGCAGGAGTACTTCTTCTGGCTTCACATCATTAGTACAGGCTATGCTGGCCTACGCTTATCCCTTTTCATTAGTCTCACCCCCAAAACTTAGCTGTGGGCTGGCTTGGCTTCTGAGCTGCCCACTTTTGCACAAGTCCCCAGCAGGATCGGGACACCACAGCTCATCTGAAGTATGTAGTTGATGCCCAAGGCCCAGTTTCAACAAGGCTCCACTGCACTGTCCTGCTTTCTTCTTTAGTTTACTTGTTAGATGTTGTACAAAAGTTTGTATGAAAAAACTGGAGGTAAAGTAAAATGAGACTACTCTGAGGATTTGAAAAGACAAACCACAATTCTTGGAAATATGAAATACTCTGAAAATCAGTCAACTTCTGAAAAGGGCAGTTTTGATGCTTTGGGTGGGAATTTTCATGAGACCTCCTGAGCTGCAGTTCAAATGAAATGCCAACTCAAAGTGTTAACTTGCCTTTCTGATGTTGAGCTGCTGTGTATTTTTGGTTCTTCTGTTTATTTGTTTGTAACAGGGTTTGACGTATTGCCCAATAAAGCAACTAGATAGTTTTCAAAAATTATCTATATCTGAAGAAGATGCTAATCAGAAAATATAGCTTTCAAAGTCAAGGGGGTGAAATTGGTCTATACCAGCAGAGCGAAATGGACTCAAAGCGATTTGGCAGCCAATTTTTCACTACGCCAGCTTTTATTTTCCATTGACTTGGAAAATATTGCCACAATTTTTCATTTCAAACCAAGTAAAAGTGACAGTGAGACTAGGAGATCAGTCACCAACACGAGTTTGAACTATCGTTCTCCGAAATTCGGTGGAAAGAAGATTGGACATGGTGAAAAATCAGCTGCCGATTCACTACAAGCCTATTTAGCGTCACTGGTGTGGACCAGTTTCACCGCCATGGTCTTTTTATGAACTATTGAGCAAGGTGCTTCATATAGGCATTTTACTGTCTGCAGACCAATAATATCATATATAAAGCAGTACAATTAGCATAAATTGGATATTTTGAAAAAAGTGTTGCTTTTAATTTATGGATATTCACATACAAAACAGGACAAGTTACTTATTCTCCAGAATAAAAAATGTTCTTCTTTCTCAAAGAACATGAGGTGCAGAAACAGCTTGTTCAGTGTTTATATTTCTATACATGAAAGGATCTCTTTTATTGTTTTCACTTGTGACCACTTCAGCTTTCAAGAATTTTGTTCTTGTGACTCGCCAAGGCACAGGGTCATGCAGCTTGCTAGCAGACCTCAGCCCAAGGTCCAGGATTCCCTCCTTTTCCTTCCCAGTATTGTCCTGCATCCTGCAGGGCCGTTCACCTTCTCTACCGCTGCTGTCGTGACAAGAATGACTGCTGCACAGCACATGTGGACACAATGGTGACAAATACTGGTTTACTGCCAAAATGTAATTATTACAGCATGACTACAGAAACTTAAATAAAGGTTTGCAGAAAGTGTATACTGCTCTAAACATATCACATCCTGTGAAGAAACCCTTCTTCTGTTTCACTAATTAAATCTATCGACATATGAACCATGCCCAAACTGGTCTAATAAATCTCCATTAAAATTATGCTTGAAGTAAAATGGACTGAAATTAGGCTATGTGATATTAGTTACATATGCTGAAATTCTTTTCACTATTTTAATGAAGGTGTATACTTATTTAAAATAAATGGCTGAATGTTTTTGTCATAGGAGATGAAAAATATCACACTAGCAACAAGAACTTACATTTGTGTAATGTTTTTAATGATGTATAACATTCCAAGGCACTTTACAGAGCTGAGAGGGAAAAAGAAATGCTGAACCAGAGAAGGACAAATTAGGTATAGTGACAAAAAAGCTTGGACAAAGAGATGGATTTTAGGGAAGATCTTAAAGGAGGAAGGGTGAGGTAGAGAGGCCGAGAGGTTTAAGAAGGGTATTCCAGAGAGGAGGATGAAGGAGTGTCGATGCACAAGAGGCTGAAGTCAAAGAAGGTTTAAGAGTGGAGGGGATAACGTTATGGAAGAATTTAAATGCAAGGTTCAGAATTTTAAACTGGGTAACTAGAAGCTAGGATATGTCAATGTGGACAGGGGTTATAGACAAGGGAGGCATGGTGTGAGATAACATACAGGCAACAAAGTTTTAGATGAGTTGAAGTTTTTGGTAGGTTGAAGATGGGCCAGCTGGGAAAGAATTAGAGTATCAGGTCTGGAGATGACAGAGGAATGAATGATCTTTGTGATGGAGAAAATATTTGGTATAAGGCTCAGCTCTGGGTTAAACAGAATGACAAGGTTGTGACCAGGCTGGTTCAGAATTACACAGTGGCCAGGGAAAGTCGGTAGTGATAACACAGAGAAGATGATGGCAGCAATCTTTCTAATACTGCCTCTGTGCCAAATTCAGTGAGGTGGTGGGTGGGTAGAGTTGGATGCTATCAGTTTACATGTGGAGACTGTCTGCAGATGATGTCACCAAGGGGCAGCATGTAGCTGGGGAAGAGGAGAGGGGCAAGGATGGATATTTTGAGGACACTGGAGATGATAGTGTGGGCGTGGGAATAGAGGCCATATCTGAAAATACATTAACTTAGTTGGATAGGTAAAATAGAACCGAAGAAGAACAGTTCCACTGAGCTGGGAAATGGAAAAGACACTTTGGATGCTGCAGGGAGGTCGAGGAGGGACAATGCATCATGGTCACAGTGACAGATAATATCATTCATAACTTAGTTTAGGGTAGTTTCAAAGACCTATTGGAGGAGCAGAAACCTGATTGGAGGGATTCAACAGCAAGCTGTGGGAAAGATTGACATGTCTCCCCAATCTCTATGTCCTATGATTTTTCCCTCTCTTCAATGATATCACTCTCACTCTCCTGATCTCTTTTTCTCTCCTCAGTCTCTCCCCTTTAGCTCACACACTCTACCTGATTTTCCCATTCTCTGTGCTCTCTCAACTCTGTTTTCTTTTTCCTTGTGATATGTCTTTCTCATTTCCCTCTCTCTCTTTCTCTCCCCTGCCATTTTTTTTCTTTCTCTCTAATTTCTCTTTGCCCCGACACCTCTTTCTCTCCCTCATCTCTCTTTCCCCATGGTTACTTTGTCATGTTCACCTAATGGCTGCCTGCAACTTCTCTCCTCCAATCGTTCTCTCCAGCATCAGTTTATTTACTTGCCTGCTCCTGCTTGCCTTCCTTTCCACACCAACTTTCCCCCTACATACTGGCCATGATTACCTTGAGCCCGCTGTTTTCAAAGTGGCAATTTGTTTTAAAGTGTTAGCAGCTGCAGAGGAAGCAGGGAAAAGTAGGAAGCAGGTCTGGAGGTGAGGGGGGCCAGGGGAAGGCCTGGAAGTGGAAGCAATGGCCCAGTAGGGGAGCTGGAGTCCTGGAAGTAGGTACACGGCTGGAAGGCTGTGGACCAGGGGAAACATAATGGTTCAGCAGTCCAGTACAGGAATGGGAAAACTGGAAGTGGACATGAGGATGGAGGAAGGAACAGGAACTAGAAAGCATAGAATCATAGCAAATTTGTGGCACAGAAGGAGGCCATTCAGCCCATGGTGTCTGTGCCAGCTGAAAAAGAGCTATCCAGCCTAATACTCCTTTCCACTGCTTGATCTGTAGCCCTGTAGGTTACAACACTTCAAGTACATATCCAAGTAGTTTTTAAATGTGTTGAGGGTTTCTGCCTCTCCTACCCTTTCAGGCAGTGAGTTCCAGATCACCACAAATCCCCTCTAATCCTTCTACCAATTCCTATAAATCTATGCCTCTTGGTTATTGACCTCTCTGGAAGGGAAATAGGTCCTTCCTACCCATTGGGACTGGGAGAAGGATGCAGGCCCAAAAACAACTTAAAAAGCAGGGGGCAGGAAGTGAGCCTGGAAGAGAGAAACAGGCCGAATTAAAAGCTTTAACAAGTTAAGATTATAGATGTAGAGGTGGAGAATTGAGAAAATTGAAAAAGTAGAGGATGTGGCATTTAAAAGAGGAAACATGGGAAACAGACATTTGGGGCTGAATTTTCTGTGCCTGCTGCTGATGGCAGAGAGGGCAGTCTGTCTGTCTCCAGCAATGCGTCAGCTGCTTGTGCGCAGGCGCTGATGCCATTTTTAAAGGGCTGTCAGCCCTACTGGGAAATTTAAATATTTAAAGATAAAGTAAATAAAAATAAAGACATTTCTTCTGCCCCTCTCCCGCCACCCCCATCACAATTAAATTAATTATTTCCCTCTCACCCCCAAAACACATACCTTGTTCCTCTGACCTCCCCCAGCAAACTACATAAACTTTAAATTCCACCCCTTTCCACCATCCCCTACATCCATGATGTTACTTTGACCCTGTTCCCACACTCCACCCCCCACTCTGATAAACTTATGTCCTCCCCACTCCCCAACAGGAGTCATAGAGTCATTGAGCTATACAGCACAGAAACAGGCCTTTCGGCCCATCGTGTCTGTGCTGGCCATCAAGCACCTAACTATTCTAATCCCACTTTCCAACACATGGCCCGTAGCCTTTTATGCTATGGCGTTTCAGGTGCTCATCTAAATACTTCTCAAATGTTGTGAGGGTTCCTGCCTCTACCGCCTCTTCAGGCAGTGTGTTCCAGATTCCAACCACCCTCTGGGTATACAGCTCCATCATAACCTCCCTGCTCTTATATTCTATGCCTTGGCTAATAAAGGAAAGTATCCCACATGCCTTCCTAACCACCTTATCTACCTGGGCTGCTGCCTTCAGTGATCTATGGACAAGTACACCAAGGTCCCTCTGGCCCTCTGTACTTCCTACCATCCATTGTATATTCCCTTGCCTTGTTAGTCCTCCCAAAATGCATCACCTCACACTTCTCAGGATTAAATTCCATTTGCCACTGCTCCACCCATCTTACCAGCCCATCTATATCGTCCTGTAATCTAAGACTTTCCTCCTCACTATTTACAACACCACCAATTTACATGTCATCTGCGAACTTACTGATCATACCTCCTACATTCACATCTAAATCATTAATGTACACCACAAACAGCAAGGTCCCAGCACCGATCCCTGTGGTACACCACTGGTCACAGGCCTCCACTTGCAAAAACAACCCTCGACCATCACCCTCTGCCTCCTGCCACTAAGCCAATTTGGATCCAATTTGCCAAATTTCCCTGAATCCCATGGGCTTTTACCTTCTTAACCAATCTCCCATACGGGACCTTATCAAAATCCTTACTGAAGTCCATGTAGACTACATCAACTGCTTTACCCTCATCTACACATCTAGTCACCTCCTCAAAAAATTCAATCAAGTTAGTTAGACACGATCTCCCCCTCACAAAGCCTGATTAATCCCTGCCTCTCCAAGTGGAGATTAATCCTGTCCCTCAGAATTCTTTCCAGTAGTTTCCCAACCACTAATGTTAGACTCACCAGCCTGTAATTACCTGGTTTATCCCTACTACCCTTCTTGAATAATGGTACCACATTTGCTGTTCTCCAGTCCTCCGGTACGTCTCCTGTGGCCAGAGAGGATTTGAAAATTTGTGTCAGAGCCTCTGCTATCTCCTCCCTTGCCTCACATATCAGCCTGGGATACATCTCATCTGGGACTGGGATTTATCCACTTTTAAGCCCACTAAAACAGCTATTACTTCCTCCCTTTCAATGCTAATTTGTTCAAGTATATCACCATCCCCCTCCCTGATCTCTACACCTACATCGTCCTTCTCCATAGTGAAGAAAGATGAAAAGTAATCATTTAAAACCACCCACATCCTCCAGCTCCACATACAGATTGCCACTTTGGTCCCTAATGGGCCCTACTCTTTCCCTGGTTATCCTCTTGCCCTTAATATACTTATAAAATGCCTTAGGATTTTCCTTTATCTTGCCCACCAGTGTTTTTTCATGTCCCCTCCTCGCTCTCCGAATTACTCTTTTAAGTGCTGGCCAACGGGCCAAAGATCGCAACGGGACATAAGGCGATGGCGCAAGTATCATTTATTCATTCATTTCAATTTATTTAAATATTCAAATGGGGGTCCCATCGCCGAGAAGCGAGGGTGGGGGTGATGCCATGAGGCCTCGCCACCGCTGGTAATATCGGCTCAGGCCCTCCCAGCGTTGGGGTGCACGGTGGCCCTCTCGCTGAGGCATCATCAGGCCCCCCCTCCCACCATGGAACACGATGCCTGGGGAAAAACAAAATCCAGCCCTTGGAACTGTTGCGCCCAGGAGAGAAAGAGGTCTAGGGTTCCCTTTCAGCCTTCACCTGGTCTTACTGTAACAGGGTTTAATTTAAAACACACCATGTTAAACATGTTTTTAGCCCCCCGCTGGTTCACCGCCTTCCAATTGTAAGGCAAAGAAACCAGCACCAACATGCTTTCTTTGATTTCAAGAAGAAAATATAACTTTTATTAAGCTTCAACTTAAACAATTTGGTAACGCCTACGGATACACAACGCGCCCATGCTAGCATGCATACGCGATACACACATGCAGATAGGGACAGAAACGAGCAGAAGAAATAAAGCTGAAAAGTTTGAGGCAATATCTGAAGAGTTTTTGTTACTGCCCTTCGAGCTCACTGTCGAGTCCTTGGTTGTAGGTGGATCTTGCTTTTTGTTGGGGCCCAGTATTCTTCTTAAACCTTGTTCACTGTAGGAGACCTTTCTCTCTTGGGGCTCATATGTCTTCAGTGGGTTTTTAGAAACATAGAAACATAGAAAAAATAGGAGCAGGAGTAGGCCATTCGGCCCTTCGAGCCTGCTCCGCCATTCAATACGATCATGGCTGATCATCCAAACTCAGTAACCTGTTCCTGCTTTCTCCTGTATCTCTTGATCCCATTAGCCCTAAGAACTATATCTAACTCTTTCGTGAATATATTTAATGATTTGGCCTCAACTGCTTTCTGTGGTAGAGAATTCCACAGGTTCACCACTCTCTGGGTGAAGAAATCCCTCCTCATCTCAGTCCTAAATGTCTTACCCCTATTCCTTAGACTGTAACCCTGGTCCTGGACTCCCCCAGCATGAGGAGCATCTTTCCTGCATCTAGTCCTTCCAGTCCTGTTAGAATTTTGTAGGTTTCTGTGAGATCCCCTGTCATTCTTCTAAACTCTAGCGAATACAAGCCTAATCTTACCTTCCGGGAGCAGTGGGGAGAGCAAGGGAGCAGACCTGTGGGGAGAACGCCGAGAGTGGAGCCTATAAATCGAACCCGAGGATTGAGGCCCAGTCTCTTACCTTCTGGGCGAGCAGTCCAGGTGCGCTGGAGTTTGAAAAAAGTCAACAGTGACATCACAGGAAAGCTGCAAGGTGATTGGTTGGTGAGTAACTGCCGTTAGGGAATAGCTGAAAATAGCTGGCTTAGTAACTAAGGTAAGAAAGGTCTACAGTTTATTTTCATATATAGTAAGTAGTTTTTTTAGAGAGTTCTGTAGTAACAAGGACTAGGGAAGAAGGGCCCTAGAATAATTGATATTATTTGATATTTTTAAGCATCTTCCAAAAGGTTTAATTTAAAGGGTTAAGTCATGGCAGGCGAGCTCAAAGCCATGTGTGCTCCTCGTGCTCTATGTGGGAAACCGGGAACAATTCCAGTGCTTGGGACCAGCATGTGTGCAGGAAGTGTCTCCAGCTGCAGCTCCTGGAAGCCCGGTTTTCGGAGCTGGAGCGGCAGCTGGGGACACTGTGGAGCATCCGCGAGGTGGGGAATATCGTGGATAGCACGTATAGAAAGGTGGTCACACCGCTGTCTCAGACTCCACAGGCAGGAAGGGAAATGGGTGACCACCACGCAGAGCAAGAGGACTAGGCAGGCAGTTCAGGAATATCCTGTGGCTATTCTCCTGCAAAACAGGTATACTGCTTTGGATACTGTTGGGGGGGAATGGCCTCAGGGGAAAGCAGCAACAGCCCAATTCGTTGCACCACAGTTGGCTCTGCTGCACAGGGGAGGAGTAAAAAGTGTGAGAATACAATAGTAATCAGGGATTCAATTGTAAGGGGAATAGATAGGTGTTTATGTGGTCGCAAATGAGACTCCAGGATGGTATGTTGCCTCCGTGGTGCTAGGGTCAAGGACGTCTCAGAGCAGTTACAGCACATTCTGAAGGAGGAGGGTGAACAGCCAGTGGTCATGGTACACATTGGTACAAACGACGCAGGTAAAAAAGGGATGAGGTCTTAAAAGCAGAATATAGGGAGTAAGAAAGCAAGTTGAAAAGTAGGACCTCAAAGGTAGTGAGCTCAGGATTACTACCAGTGCCAAGTGCTAGTCAGGGTAGAAATAGCAGGATATATCGGATGAATATGTGGCTGAAGAGATGTTGTGAGGAGGAGGGCTTTAGATTCCTGGGGAATTGGGACCGGTTCTGGGGGAGGTGGGACCAGTACAAACTTGATGGGTTACACCTGGGCAGAACCGGGACTGAGGGGGAGTATTTGCTAGAGTGGTTAGGGAGGGTTTAAACTAAAATGGCAGGGGGATGGGAACCTTTACAAGGAGTCAGAGGAGGGGGGATCATGGACAACAACTAAAGACAGTAAGGGGAATAAGAAAAGTGATAGAGAAATCAAGGGCCAGAATCAAACAGGGCCACAGTGAAAAATAGTGGGAAGGGGCCAAGTAATGTTAAAAAGACAAGCCCTAAGGCTTTGTGCCTTAACGTGCGCAGCATTTGCAATAAAGTGGATGAATTAATCACGTAAATAGTTGCAAACGGGTGTGGTATAGTCGGGATTACGGAGACATGGCTGCAGGGTGACCAGGGATGGGAAATGAACATCCAGAGGTATTCAGTATTTAGGAAGGACAGACAAAAAATAAAAGGTGGTGGAGTTGCATTGCTAGTTAACGAGGAAATTAATGAAATGGTGATGAAGGATATTAGCTTTGATGATGTGGAATCTGTATGGGTAGAGCTGAGAAACACTAAAGGGCAAGAAGCGTTAGTGGGGGTTGTGTATAGACCCCCAAACTGTAGTGGTGATGTTGGGAATGGCAGTAAACAGGAAATTAGAGACGCATGCGATAAAGGAACATCTGTAATTATGGGTGACTTTAGTTTGCATATAGATTGGGCAAATCAAATTAGACACAATACCGGAGAGGAGGAATTCTTGGAGTGTATACGGGATGGTTTTCTGGACCAATATGTTGAGGAACCAACTAGAGAACAGGCCATCCTAGATTGGGTATTGTGTAATGAGAGAGGATTAATTGACAATCTCGTTGTGCGAGACCACTTGGGGATGAGCGATCATAATATGATAGAATTCTTCATCAAGATGGAGAGTGACGTAGTTGATTCTGAGACAAGGGTCCTGAATCTTAATAAAGGAAACTACGAAGGTATGAGGCACGAGTTGGCTCTGATAGATTGGGAAACGTTACTTAAAGGGATGACGGTGGATAGGCAATGGCAAACATTCAAAGAGTGCATGGATGAACTGCAACAATTGTTTATTCCTGTCTGGCGCAAAAGTAAAATTGGAAAGGTAGCCAAACAATAACTTACAAGGGAAATTAGAGATAGCATTAGATCCAAGGAAGAGGCATACAAATTCGCCAGGAAAAACAACAGACCTGAGGATTGGGAGCAGTTTAGAATTCAGCAAAGGAGGACCAAGGGTCTGATTAAGAAGGGGAAAATAGAGTACGAGAGTAAGTTTGTGGGGAACATCAAAACTGACTGTAAAAGTTTCTTTAGGTATGTGAAGAGAAAAAGATTAATGAAGACAAATGTAGGTCCCTTTCTGTCAGAAACAGGGGAATATATTATGGCGAACAAAGAAATGGCTGACCAACTAAATGCATACTTTGGTTCCGTCTTCACAAAGGAGGACACAAAGATCATACCAAAAATGTCGGGGAACACAGGGTTTAGTGAGAGAGAAGAACTGAAGGAAATCAGAATTAGTAGAGAAATGGTGTTGGGGAAATTGATGGGATTGAAGGCCGATAAATCCCCAGGGCCTGATGGTCTGCATCCCAGAGTACTTAAGGAAGTGGCCCTAGAAATAGTGGATGCATTGGTGGTCATCTTTCAAGATTCTATAGACTCTGGAACAGTTCCCACAGATTAGAGGATAGCTAATGTAACCCCACTATTTAAAAAGGGAGGTAGAGAGAAAGCAGGGAATTATAGACCTATAAATTCTAGCATCCATTATCAAAGATTTTATAGCAGAACGCTTGGAGAACAGTGGTAGAATCGGACAGAGTCAGCATGGATTTACGAAAGGGAAATCATGCTTGACAAATCTACTAGAATTCTTCAAGGATGTAACTAGTAGAGTTGATGAGGGGGAGCCAGTGGATGTGGTTTATTTGGACCTTCAGAAGGCTTTCGAAAAAGTCCCACATAAGAGATTAGTGTGTAAAATTAAAGTACATGGGATTGGGGGTAGTGTATTGCGATGGATAGAAAATTGGTTGGCAGACAGGAAACAAAGAGTAGGAATAAACAGGTCTTTATTCCGAATGGCAGGCAGTGACTAGTGGGGTACCGCAGGGATCGGTGCTAGGACCCCAGCTATTCACAATATACATTAGTGATTTAGATGAGGGAACTGAATGTAATATTTCCAAATTAGCAGATGACACAAAACTGGGTGGGAGGGTGAGTTGTGAGGAGGATGCAGAGAGCCTTCAGGGTGATTTGGACAAGTTGAGTGAGTGGGCAAAAGTTGGAAGGAAAAAGAAAGAAACATTCAGAAGATGTAGATCATAGTAATTGCAGGGAATAATTAAAGAAAAATCAGGGAGGAAGCAGGAGTATGTGTAGATGGGATAGGTGGGCAAATGCATGGCAGATGCAGTATAATGTGGATAAATGTGAGGTTATCCATTTTGGTAACAAAAACAGGAATGCAGATTATTATCTGAACGACTATAAACTGAGAGAGGGGAATGTGCAACGAGACCTGGGTGTTCTCGTACACCAGTCGCTGAAGGTAAGCATGCAGGTGCAACAGGCGGTAAAAAAGGCAAATGGTATGTTGGCCTTCATAGCGAGAGGATTCGAGTACAGGAGCAGGGATGGCTTGCTGCAATTATACAGGGCCTTGGTGAGGCCACACCTGGAATATTGTGTGCAGTTTTGGTCTCCTTATCTTGCTATAGACAGAGTGCAGCAAAGGTTTACCAGACTGATTCCTGCAATCCTTCACCCTCCATTCACTCCTATCCCATCTACACATACTCCTGCTTCCTCCCTGATTTTTCTTTAATTATTCTCTGCAATTACTATGATCTACATCTTCTGAATGTTTCTTTCTTTTTCCTTCCAACTTTTAGTTGATTTTCATGGCTGCTTTTCCATGTAGCTCTGCAATCTTTAAAGTAAGCCACCAATATCAAAGTGCACAGACACAACATAACAAGGAAACAGCGACAGATTTTTTAAAATTCATTCATGGGATGTGGGCGTTACTGGCTATGCCAACATTTATTGCCCATCCCTAATTGCCCTTGAGAAGGCGGTGCATTCCATGTGAGGTAGGTAGACCCACAGTGCCGTTAGGAAGGGAGTTCCAGTATTTTGTCCCAGCGACAGTGAAGGAACAGCGACACAGTTCCAAGTCAGGATGGTGTGTGACTTGGAGGGGAACTTGCAGGTAGTGGTGTTCCCATGCATCTGCTGCTCTTGTCCTTTGAGGTGGTAGAGGTCGCGGGTTTGGAAGGTGCTGTCTAAGGAGCCTTGGTGTGTTGCTGCAGTGCATCTTGTAGGTGGTACACACTGCTGCCACTGTGCGTCAGTGGTGGAGGGAGTGAATGTTTATGGATGGTGTGCCAGTCAAGTGGGCTGCTTTGTTCTGGATGGTGTCGAGCTTCTTGACTGTTGTTGGAGTTGCACCCATCCTGGCAAGTGGAGATTATTCCATCACACTCCTGATTGTGCCTTGTAGATGTGAACAGGCTTTGGGGAGTCAGGAGATGAGTTACCAGCCGCAGGATTCGTAGCCTCTGACCTGCTCTTGTAGCCACAGTATTTATATGACTACTCCAGTTCAATTTCTGGTCAATGGTCGCCCCTAGGATGTTGATAGTGGGGGATTCAGCGATGGTAATGCCATTGAATGTCAAGGGGAGATGGTTAGATTCTCTCTTGTTGGAGATGGTCATTGCCTGGCACTTGTGTGGCGCAAATGTTACTTGCCACTTATCAGCCCAAGCCTGGATATTGTCCAGGTCTTGCTGCATTTCTACACAGACTGGTTCAGTATTTGAGGAGTCATGAATGGTGCTGAACATTGTGCAATCATCAGCGAACATCCCCACTTCTGACCTTATGATTGAAGGAAGGTCATTGATGAAGCAGCTGAAGATGGTTGGGCCAAGGACACTGCCCTGAGGAACTCCTGCAGTGATGTCCTGGAGCACAGATGATTGACCTCCAACAACCACAGCCATTTTCCTTTGTGCTAGGTATGACTCCAACCAGCAGAGAGTTTTCCCCCTGATTCTCATTGACTCCAGTTTTGCTAGGGCTCCTTGATGCCATACTCTGTCAAATGCTGCCTTGATGTCAAGGGCAGTCACTCTCACCTCACCTCTTGAGTTCAGCTCTTTTGTCCATGTTTGAACCAAGCCTGTAATTAGGTCAGGAGCTGAGTGGCCCTGGCGGAACCCAAACTGAGCATCACTGAGCAGGTTATTGCTAAGCATGTGCTGCTTGATGGCACTGTTGATGACACCTTCCAACACTTTACTGATGATTGAGAGTAGACTGATGGGGCGGTAATTGTCCGGGTTGGTCTTGTCCTGCTTTTTGTGTACAGGACATACCTGGGCAATTTTCCACATTGCCGGGTAGATGCCAGTGTTGTAGCTATACTGTATCAGCTTGGCTAGTGGTGCGGCAAGTTCGGGAGCACAGGTCTTCAGTACTATTGGCGGTATATTGTCAGGACCCATAGCCTTTGCAGTATCCAGTGCCTTCAGTCATTTCTTGATATCAAGCTGAGTGAATCGAATCGGCTGAAGTCTGGCAACTGTAATGATGGGGACTTCAGGAGGGGGCCGAGATGGATCATCAACTCGGCAGTTCTGGCTGAAGATTGTTGCAAATGCTTCTGCCTTATCTTTTGCACTGATGCGCTGGGCTCCCCCATCATTGAGTATGGGTATATTTGCGGAACCACCTCCTCCAGTTAGTTGTTTAATTGTCCACCACCATTCACGACTGGTTGTAGCAGGACTGCAGAGCTTAGATCTGATCTGTTGGTTATGGGATCGCTTAGCTCTGTCTATTGCATGCTGCTTATGCTGTTTGGCATGCTAGTAGTCCTGGGTTGTAGCTTCACCAGGTTGACACCTCATTTTGAGGTATGCCTGGTGCTGCTCCTGGCATGCCCTCCTGCATTCTTCATTGAACCAGGGTTGGTCCCCTGGCTTGATGATCATTGTAGAGTGGTGTTATGCCGGGCCATGAGATTACTTATAGCAAATAATAATAAAGCTTTTAAATGTAATTAATGATCATAACATTGGTTTATCGCTGGGTAACTTACATCTCATTAAAAATAATTACGGAACAATGAGAGAAATGATTAAACCATTTCGAAGTGGCACATTCATTATATCACCTTGAACTTTGATTACACAACCAAGTTCCGTTTACTTTTCTTGTTTTATTATGGAGATTCCTTTGCTTTCTACCACTGGCCTGAGAACCAGGACAAATACCTGTCGGCACTGGAAACAGCATCGAGAAACTGGCATGCCAGCTGGCGCTCATATTTTCAACTTCACCAGCCTCCGTTTTCGCCCCCAGCGGGACCTAAAAATTCAGCTCAATGATTCTTTGTCACCTCTGGTTCTTTTGCCAATCATCTTTAATCTGTACCCTCTGTTAATTGACCCTTCAGCCATTGGAAACTGTTTCTATTTATTTCCTCTATCTAAATCCTATGGCATAGAGAAAAGAAGATCCACTGCAGATGCAAAGTTTACTCTTCCTGTACTTCTCCATGAATGACTCTGTAGGACAGAAAGGTATTTGAGTATAATGCCTAGTGTATCACACCAAAATGAAATTTTAAAGAAACATTCAATGCAACTTTCCTAGTGCCTAAATCTGAGCCTTGATCAAACGCCCTTAGAAACTATATTTGTTATTCTGAACTATTTTTTACATTTCATGATTAAAGGTCATTTACTTGAGATTTTCTCTGGCTGCCAGTTTACTGTCATGGAAATATGAGAGATTAATGTGCATATATTACATGGAATGATAGTAATACTTCATTTCGCATTATATTTCCAGTTCCAAATCAGGCGCGGGAGGGTCTTTTCCCCATTTCTGCTGTTCCTTTCTTGATTTATGGAGAAGTTAAAGTGGTGGACAGCAAACAGCTGTGTTCCACATCACAAACCCATATATTCTTTAGTATTACAGTGAATAGTCACTGATTTACTTGTTAGTTTCATTGTTTCTACAGCAACTATCAAAAACACTCTTGTGAGTTTGAAAATCTTCGCTTTACCCTTTATGAATCTCCGATTACATTTTAATTAACTTCTTAGTAGACTGCCTGTGTTTCAGAAAAGTTCTTTTGGTTACTTTGAAATTAGAATTGAAATTTGAATCTATTTTTGGCCCAATTTTTCTTAACCCTTTAATATTATACATTACTCATTTTCTCCCACCTTGTTCTCTTTGTGCATGTCTGCAAAAATAGCAGAAAGCATCAAAACTGCACTGACAGGAAGTTGGGACAAGCGCCTGTAATTCAGGTCACTTCCCATTTGCATTCTGTTGGCACATGCTTGTGCATGTGAGCCTGTGATTGGTTGCAGACCCACTTGGGGTGAGAAATTTTAGGGGCTGCTGCAGGATATAGGGTGTTAAATTGGCTAACGTCTGAAAGCAGGCATGGGGATCACAGTTCTTGATTATTCCCTGTCTATTCATTGCGTTGCAGGCAGCATGTTAAAATTCATGTTGCCATTGGTTTAAATGATTGCTGTACAGTCAGCACTCCCTGAGCTGTTCATTGGCTGCACGCATCAGTAGGTTCCTGATCTCGTGAGTGGCTAGTGCTACTTAAAGGCAGCCTGTATCCTTTAAAGAGAAGTGGTGGGAGATTTTTGAAAAGCGAATCTGCACTGTGATATTTTGAGGAATGGCTGAACATGCGAGAGTGCGAGCACTTGCAATGCATTGGAGGCCTTGGTGGAAGAGGTGCCAAGAAGGAGAGATATCCTGTATTCGCAGGAGGCCCTCCAGACATATGCTCAGGAGGCAGTGGGAAGAAGGCTGAGGTCAATGTCAGGAGTGTAGTTTCAAGAACATGGATGCCGTGCAGGAAGAAGTTTAATGATCTGACATGAGTTCATCTTCAAATGGCATATCCTAATAACTGTAGGACCAGCCTCGATCGCTACTCAATTCACTACACCCCCAACATCCACCGACCAACAATATCTACAAATCAGGTCTCAATTCTAAAATTCATATGCTTTACCTCACTCTCACAATTAACAGTGTTGAAAGCCTCGCACCTACAACTGAGCTTGCACACACTGGCAGCTATTCAACCATGATAGCCACATCACCCAAACATATTGCAGTAGACTTACTGACACAGATCCCTCTTTCTTGGAGGAGAAGGTTACACATAACAGGAGGCAGCAGGAAAGAACTGGAGGATAAATGTGCCTGCATATATTAACCTGCATGGAACAGACAATCCTGGTCATCATGGGAAGGGGCAAAGCTGAACCTGTGGCCACATGCAGGGTTGGAGGGATCAATGATGAGTATATCTGCGTAGCTAATCTTCCTTTTCTCATCCCACTTCTCCCTCATCCCAAAATCTCTTTTGACTCACAAGCTGCAGATGGTGTAAGCACACACTTTTTACTTTCTCCTTTCCCCTCAACAGAAACCAACATATGTTTCTTTCTCATTTCAGATACACATGAACTGGAACCTTCCCAGCCAGTGCAGGAAAAGGAAGACAACAGTGTAGATGAAGAGACACCTTCACTCGATCTTACACTCTCAAACACCAGCTCAGAGACTGACACTGCGTGTATTTTAGAGGATAGGATAGAAGAGGGATCTGCATGTTGTAAGACATCGGGTACAAGTGTGCAGGAGCTAGGGCTGCAGAAATGATGGCACAGGTGCCAGGTCGCTGGAGGGTGAGGTTGCACTTTAGTTCTACTGCAGAGGAGACAGATGAGGACTTTGATGGGTCAAGCTACAGAAGAAGGCTGACTAGTGTACATGTGAACTTCTTGGTAAACTGCCAGAAAGCTTGACCTGGACTTTCTTTTTTTTATTTGTTCATGGGATGTTGACGTCGCTAGCTAGGCCAGCATTTATTGCCCATCCTTGATTGCCTTTGAGAAGGTGGTGGTGAGCTGACCTTTATCTTCTGGCTGACTTTTACCTGATGGTTGACCATTACTTCCTGGCTGACCTTTACCCACTGTCTGACCTTTACTTCCTGGCTGACCTTTACTTCCTGGCTGACCTTTACCTGCTGGCTGACCTTTACTTCCTGGCTGATCTTCACTTGCTGGCTGACCCGGATTTCCTGGCTGACCTGGACTTCTTGGCTGAGCTGGACTTGCTGGCTGACTTTGTCCTGATGGCTAAACTCAACCTGGTGGCTGACCTCGACCTGTTGTTTGACTGATGTTGACTGAAATTTGTCATGGCTGTGTGGAAGTTGTCAACTCGGTAATTAAAAGAACGGTACGCAGTATAGAGGGAGGTAGAAAGGCTTGTATTTTGATGGACATGCAGTTGAACTCTTTCTAATTGAATTTGGGAGGACAAAGGAGGTTTGATTCCTCTGCAGTGTTTCCAAATCAGTGGCAGAATAGACGGGCAGGAGCTAGAGTGACTGCATCAGCACAGTGCAGAAGACGTAGCTTCAGTGCAGAAGAAATTTAATAACTTCACTAGGAGGGGCATGATAGATTGTGCAACAAATGATGCCAGCAACATCTTAGCTGTCTTACCCATCCATACCTTTTCTTTCTCTGAACCTATCTATGACCACCTATGAACCCCACCATGCACTTGCCAGCACCTTCCTTACCAAGAGTCACTTTCTTCTGTACATGGAGACAAGAATAAGTCACATACAACTCCTTCTCTGACAACTTGTAGGCTGCATTTTTATTTCTTCTATGTGCTTATAGAGTGCACCTTCCTAAATTGGGGTAGACAGAGTTCAGGCACACATACTCATCTTGACTATGTCTTCCTTTTTTTTTAGATAAAAACTGCCAACAACAGATGACAAAAGACTGCCACTGGAGGCAGCCTTGGCAAATTTGTAGATACCACAGGCATTAGGGCCATGCATCAAACACCCAGGGCTGAGGATTGGGGTAGACGCTGGGGACAGTGAAACAGGAGACATTGCCACACCTGGCATATGTACCACATTTTTCTTTCTTGAGCAATACAGCATAGGTACTTCCACAAGCAATAACATAGAACTATAGAAAAGCTATGGCACAGAAACAGGCCATTCAACCCATCGTGCCTGCGCCGGCTGAAAAAACTAGCCACCCAATCTAATCCCACCTTCCAGCACTTGGTCCTTAGCCTTGCAGGTTACAGCACGTCAGGTGCAGGTCCACGTACATTTAAATGCATTGAGGGATTCTGCCTCCACCACCAATTCAGGCAGTGACTTCCAGACACCCACCACCCTCTGGGTGAAACAGATTTTACTCATATCCCCTCTGATTCTTCTACCAATTACCTTAAATCTGTATCCCTGGTAATTGACCTCTCAGTTAGGGGAAACAGGTCCTTCTTGTCTACACTATCCAGGCCATCATAATTTTGTACATCTCAGTTAAGTCACCCCTCAGCCTCCTCTGTTCTATGGAAAACCACCCTAGTCTATCCAATCTTTCCTCATAACTGCAATTTTCAAGCCCGAGCAACATTCTTGTAAATCTCCTCTGTACTCTCTCCAGAGCAATTATGTCCTTCCAGTAATGTGGTGACCAGAACTGTACGCAATACTCCAGCTGTGGCCTAACCAGCGTTTTATACAGTTCCAGCATTAAATTCCTGCTTTTGTATTCTATACCTCAGCCAATAAAGGAAAGCATTCCATATGCCTTCTTCAGCACTTTATCTAGCTGTCCTGCCAGTTTCAGGGACCTGTGAATATGCACTTCTTCTACCCCTTTCAATATCCTCCCGTTTATTGTGTATTCCCTTGCTTTGTTTGCCCTCCCCAAATGAATTACCTCACAATTCTGTGGATTGAATTCCATTTGCCACTTTTCTTCCCACTCAACCAAACTATTGATCTCATTCTAGAGTCTATGGACTGGATTTTACCTTAGGCGGACGGTGCAGTTTAAGAATTTTGTGCCCTCTGTCCCCTTCACACTGTTTGTCTCCCAGTTGATATTAGGGTAGTTGAAATCCCTAACTATTATTTCCCTGTAGGGCACCATCCATTAGGCGGCCAGCTAATTGGCCAAGGCAGCTCTTCATGAGTTACTTCTGAATACATTCCACTTTCCAGTTTTAGTTTTCTTAGGTATCAGGCCAGAAGTTGTAACTGGGCCTTCCCAAGAGCATCCCACCTCACCAAACACCATGCCATTTCATGTGACTCATGCAAAGACCATCACAGAGCTGTCCAACCAATGGGCCCTAGATAGTCAGTTTAAAGGACAGTTATCTCACCACCTGATTGGCCAGGAAAGCTGCTCAGCTGGGCAAATGAGGTAGCGGTATGAAACAAAAACAGAAAATGCTGGAAATACTCAGCAGGACAGATAGGTAGACAGATTTTGGAAAGGTGCAAAGGTAACAGGGTTGTGGTGGTGGGTGATTTTAACTTCCCCCATATTGACTGGGACTTGCTTAGTGCTAGGGGCTTGGATGGGGCAGAATTTGTGATGAGCATCCAGGAGGGGTTCTTGAAACAGTATGTAGATAGTCCAACTAGGGATGGGGGCCGTACTGGACCTGGTATTGGGGAATGAGCCCGGCCAGGTGGTCGAAGTTTCAGTGGGGGAGCATTTCGGGAACAGTGACCATAATTCCATAAGTTTTAAGGTACTTGTGGATAAGGATAAGAGTAGTCCTCGGGTGAAAGTGCTAAATTGGGAGAAGGCTAATTATAACAATATGAGGCAGGAACTGAAGAATTTAGATTGGGGGCGGCTGTTTGAGGGTAAATCAACATTTGACATGTGGGAGTCTTTCAAATGTCAGTTGATTAGAATCCAGGACCAGCATGTTCCTGTGAGGAAGAAAGACAAGTTTGGCAAGTTTCGGGAAGCTTGGATAACACGGGATATTGTGAGCCTAGTCAAAAAGAAAAAGGAAGCATTTGTAAGGGCTGGAAGGCTAGGAACAGACGAAACACTTGAGGAATATAAAGACAGTAGGAAGGCACTTAAGCAAGGAGTTAGGAGGGCTAAAAGGGGTCATGAAAAGTCATTGGCAAACAGGATTAAGGAAAATCCCAAGGCTTTTTATACATATATAAAGAGCAAGAGGGTAACCAGGGAAAGGGTTGGCCCACTCAAGGACAGAGATGGGAATCTCTGCGTGGAGCCAGAGGAAATGGGCGAGGTGCTAAATGAGTACTTTGTATCAGTATTCACCAAAGAGAAGGACTTGGTGGATGATGAGCCTAGGGAAAGGAGTGCAGATAGTCTCAGTCATCTCATTATCAAAAAAGAGGAGGTGTTGGGTGTCTTGCAAAGCATTAAGGTAGATAAGTCCCCAGGGGCTGATGGGATCTACCCTAGAATACTGAGGGAGGCATGGGAAGAAATTGCTGGGGCCTTGACAGAAATCTTTGCATCCTCATTGGCTACAGGTGAGGTCCCAGAGGACTGGAGAATAGCCAATGTTGTTCCTTTGTTTAAGAAGGGTAGCAAGGATAATCCAGGAAATTATAGGCCGGTGAGCCTTACATCAGTGGTAGGGAAACTATGAGAGAGGATTATTCGGGACAGGATTTACTCCCATTTGGAAACAAACAAACTTATTAGCGAGAGACAGCATGGTTTTGTGAAGGGGAGGTCGTGTCTTACTAATTTGATTGAGTTTTTTGAGGAAGTGCCGAAGATGACTGATGAAGGAAGGGCAGTGGATGTTATCTATGTGGACTTTAGTAAAGCCTTTGACAAGGTCCCGCATGGCAGACTGGTACAAAAGGTGAAGTCACACGGGATCAGAGGTGAGCTGGCAAGGTGGATACAGAACTGGCTCGGTCATTGAAGACAGAGGGTATCAGTGGATGGGTGTTTTTCTGAATGGAGGGATGTGACTAGTGGTGTTCCGCAGGGATCAGTGCTGGGAACTTTGCTGTTTGTAGTATATATAAATGATTTGGAGGAAAATGTAGCTGGTCTGATTAGTAAGTTTGCGGACGACACAAAGGTTGGTGGAGTTGCGGATAATGATGAGGATTGTCAGAGGATACAGCAGGATATAGATCGGTTGGAGACTTGGGCGGAGAAATGGCAGATGGAGTTTAATCCGGACAAATGTGAGATAATGCATTTTGGAAGGTCTAATGCAGGTGGGAGGTATACAGTAAATGGCAGAACCCTTAGGCGTATTGACAGGCAGAGAGATCTGGGCGTACAGGTCCGCAGGTCACTGAAAGTGGCAACGCAGGTGGATAAGGTAGTCAAGAAGGCATACGGCATGTTTGCCTTCATCGGTCGGGGCATAGAGTATAAAAATTGGCAAGTCATGCTGCAGCTGTACAGAACCATAGTTAGGCCACACTTAGAATATTGCGTGCAATTCTGGTCGCCACACTACCAGAAGGACGTGGAGGCTTTGGAGAGGGTACAGAGGAGGTTTACCAGGATGTTGCCTGGTCTGAAGGGCATTAGCTATGAGGAGAGGTTGGAAAAACTCGGATTGTTTTCACTGGAACGACGGAGGTGGAGGGGCGACATGATAGAGGTTTACAAAGTTATGAGTGGCATGGACAGAGTGGATAGTCAGAAGCTTTTTCCCAGGGTGGAAGAGTCAGTTACTAGGGGACATAGGTTTAAGGTGCGAGGGGCAAAGTTTAGAGGGGATGTGTGAGGCAAGTTTTTTACATAGAGGGTGGTGAGTGCCTGGAACTTGCTGCCAGGGGAGGTGGTGGAAGCAGATACAATAGCGACGTTTAAGAGGCATCTTGACAAATACATGAATAGGAAGGGAATAGGGGGATATGGGCCCCGGAAGTGCAGAAGGTGTTAGTTTAGGCAGGCATCAAGATCGGTGCAGGCTTGGAGGGTCGAATGGCCTGTTCCTGTGCTGTACTGTTCTTTGTTCTTTGTTGTTCTTTGTCAGGCGGCATCTGTGGAGAGAGAAACAGAGTTAATGGACCCAACGTTGGGGGTCGTGGCGGGGGGGCCAGAAAATGCCTCCAGCACATGTCCACCAGGGGCTTCGCCGCCAGGAAGGCCCGGCCCAATATAGCAGGTGGCAGCGAGGCCTCATGGGTGATTCCCCCCCACCCCTCAGAGACAGGACCAAATTTTACATACAGAATTTTATTTGAATAAATGAATTAATTACTTACCCACTCCTGCCACCCATTCCAGGTGATATTGGTGCCAGTGGCCGACACTCCCACTGGAAAACTGGTGGAGAGGGGGAAGAAGGTACATTTTTCAGTGCGGGAATCAGATTAATTTAATTGGTCGAGAGGGTGGTGGGAAGGGGTAAAGTTTAAAGTTTAAAGTTTGAGGCGGGAAGGTTGGCAGCACAAGGTAAGCGTTTTGGGGGGAGCAGAGGGCAGGTAATTACTTCGATGCTCATTGGGGGTGGTGGGAGAGGGCCAGGATCACTTTATATATTTTTTAAAAATGAGTATTCCTTAAAAAATTTAAATTACAATGGAGGGCTCAAAGCTCTTTAAAAATGGTGCTGGCGCCTGCGCAGTGGCACCTGATGCCATTGCTGGGGAGGGACTGCCCGCCTCCTCCCCGTCATTTAAATGAGCCGCCGCATTTAATATCGCGGTGGCTCCGCGGCATGCAGTCCACGAATATAAAAGCCAGCCCAACGTTTCAGGTCTGTATGATCCAGGGATGGGCACCAACATGTTGCACCACAGACATTTGAGAAAATTATTGACCCAGCCACGGACATGGGTGCAATTAATCTGTATATAAAGTGTATAGCCAACCTAAAGCCATCAAACACAGGCCGATTTAAAACGCCTTTCTCCCTATTTCGTGAGATACCTGGCATTACTTTTGCTTGCACAAGTAGTCAATATCTGTCCGCAACTTGATGTAGCAATGCAGAGAATTCAGATAGATGTCTATCTGTCAGGAGTGATCGTGATGTCTTTCTCCCTCTCTTGTCATCCTCTCCCCTCTCTGTATCCAGCTCGCTCCCCTCTCCCTCTCTCCTCTGTGTTCATCTCTCTCTCTTTCTGTGTTGCCCTCTCCCTCCCCCCCTCTCTCTCTCCCCTCTGTATGTCCCTCTGTCCACCTGAGTCCCTCTGCCCCTTCACCACCCTCCCCCCTCCCCTGCCCCATCCCTCTGTCCCCCCCTATTCTCCCCTTCCTCTTTCCCCTCTCTCTCCCACGCTCTATCCACCCCCCCACTCTCCCCCTCTCTCTCTCTGTCGCTCTCTCTCTTTCCCCCTCTCTCTCCCCCTTCTCTCTCCCCAACCTCTCTCTCCTCTTTCTCTCTTTCTTCTCCTCTCTCTCCATTCTCTCTCTCTCTATCCCCTCCCCCTCTCTCTCTCTCTCCCCTCTCTCTCCCCCTCCCTTCTCTCTCTTCCCCTCCCCTCTCTCTCTCCCCCTCCCCCTCTCTCTCCCCATCTCACTCTCTCCCCCACTCTCTCCCCCCCCCATCTCTCTCCCCACTCTCTCTCCCCCACTCTCTCTCTCACATTGCAGCTCAGCACGGCCCCACACTCTGAGAGAAACCAGGGCTTTTGGAAAGCTGAGAAAGTGGATTGTCTGCCTAAAACAAAGTTTGCTCTGGCTCAATGAAGTCTTGTCTTTCCTGTTCTATTATTGCTGTGCACTATCCTATTTGTTCTAGTCATACCAATGCTCTCCATAGCTGATTCCACAGGCCGGACATGGGCAGCGCCCCCTGATAGATGGCACCAGTCTTCCCAGCGAGTCACGCCTCCCCCATGCTCCGCCAGCAACGCCCCTGCCTCTCTCCCATTGGTCAGCACCTCATGATTGGTGGCACCAGTCTTCCCAGAGATTCCTGCCTCCCTCATGTTCCGCCTGCCCTGCCAGCCTTGGCCCGCTTCTATTGCTCAGTGCCCCCTGATTGACAGTAGCAACCATCCCAGCGAGTTCCGCCTCCCCCAGGCTTCACTTTGACGGAGGCCCGCATGCAGGCTGTAGGATCTAGCCCGATGTCCCGAGGATCCCGATCCTTTGTAATTACTTTAGCTCCTGTTAATTTTAAATGTCTTGTTCCAAGCCATTAAACTTGTGTTTTAAAATTTTATCTTAAAGCATAAGTTGAAAGGCTTTGAGAAACACATTTAAAATTACCAGGGACCTGAAAATTTTTACCATGGACACGTTGTCGACACCTGGTGTGATCTTTCACCAGAACTGGCAAAAGTTAGAAATGTAAGGTTTTGAGCAAGTGAAAGTGGGGAGGGGAGAAGAAGAACAAAAGGGAAGGTCTGTGATGGGGGGAGGGCAGGATAAATTAAGTGACAAAATGTTTCATGGTACAAAGCCAAAAGGAGTGGTAATGGGATAAGTAAAGAAACAAAAATGTGTCTGGCTGAGGTGTGAATGGCATGATAGTAGCTGTTCGAGCACAAAGTTAAGGGATTAAGAAAGAAACTGGGGTTGGGGGGAACGAATCAGCAAAAAAAAAAGAAAAAATGGGGCAGAGATTATGATCTAAAGTTATTGAACTCAATCTTGAGTTCAGAAAGCTGTAAAGTGCCCAGTTGAAAGATGAGGTGCTGTTCCACAAGCTTGCATTGAGCTTCATTGGAACTCTGCAGCAGGCCAAGGACAGTAAGGTCAGAGTGGGAGCAAGGTGGAGAATGGAAATGACAAGAAACAGGAAGCTCAGGGTCGCGTTTGCGGACTGAATGGAGGTGTTCTGCAAAGTGATCACCCAGTCAGCATTTAGTCTTCCCACTCTAGAGGAGACCACATTGTGAACAGCGAATACAGTATATTAAATTGAAAGAAGTACAAGTAAATTGCTTTTTCACTTGGAAGGAGTGTTTGGGGCCCTGGACAGTGCGAAGGGAGGAGATAACAGGGCAGCTGTTGCATCTCCTAAACTTGCATGGAACTGTGCCATATGAAAGTGGGGAGGGATTGTTGGGGGTAACTGAGGAGTGGACTGAGGTGTCATGGAGGGAATGGTTCCTTCGGAATGCTGAAAGGGGAGGGGAGGGGAAAATGTGTATGGTGGTGGCGGAAATAGCAGAGGATGATCCATTGAATATGGAGGCTGGTGGGGTGGAAGGTGAGGACAAGGGGAACCCTATCATGGTTCTGGGAGGAGAGGAAGGGGTGAAAGCAGAGGTGAATAAAATAGATTGGATACGTTCGAGGGTCCTGTCAACCACAGTGGGGGAGGTATCCTCGGTTGAGGTAAAAGGAAGACATATTGGAAGCCCAATTTGAAAGATTACATCGTCTGAACAGGTGGGACGTAGAAAGAGAAACTGGGAGAATGGAATCGAGTCCTTGCAGGAAGTGCAGTGTGAGGAAGTGTAATCCAGGTAACTATGGGAGTCTGTGGACGTATAGTGAATATTGGTTGATAGTCTATCCCCAGAAATGGAGACAGAGAAGTTGAGGAGGGGAAGGGAAGGGAAATATCAGAGATGGACTATGGGAAGGTGAGAGAAGGGTGGAAATTGGAGACAAAGTCAATGAAATTTTCCAGATCAGGGCAAGTGCAGGAAGTGGCACCGATATAGTTATCAATGTACTGGAAGTAGAGGTGAGGGAGGGGGCCTGAATAGGACTGGAACAAGGAATGTTTGACATATCCCACAAAAAGGCAGGCATAGCTAGGACCCAGGCGGGTACTCATAGCAACACTTTTTATTTTGAGGAAGTGAGTGAAGTTGAAGGACAACTTGTTCAACGTTAGAACATGTTCAACCTGGTGGAGGAGGGTGGTGGTGGATGGGGACTGGTTGGGCCTCTGTTCAAGAAAGAAGCAGAGAGCCCTCAGACCGTCCTGGTGGGTGATGGAGGTGTAGAGAGATTGGATGTCCATGGTGAATAGGAGACAATGAGGACCAGGGAACTAGAAAGTGTTCAACTGACGGAGGGCATCGGAAGAGTCACAGATGTAGGTGGGAAGAGGCTGGACAAGGGGAGTAAAAATTAAAGACAGGAAGATATCAGTTGAGTGGGGCAGGAACAGCGGGTGAGATATGTTCTGGCTTCCACTGAGAGCGCCCGCTATGGGTGATTTTGTAAGGAGGCTGCATTGATTTAAAAACAATGCACTCCTCTTCAGGGATTTAGATCATGAACCAAGCCAGAACCACTATTGAAGTCAGGGAGATCTGATGGTATAACTCCATCAGAGTGCAGGAACCTCCAATGTATAGACTCCTCATTCTTGGTCCTGACCCCTTACAATGATGGCCATGTTTGATATTCTGAGGAAAGATGCAACCCGATGGACCCAGATCTTGGCCTAGTTTCTGACTGTAACTTCGATGATAGTTCAGTGGAATTGTCACGGATTTTCTCGACCCCAGTATAAAGCATGCACATCCTGTCCACAAAAATTACTTCCTGTAACTTTTTTGTGTCAACATTTATATGGAAACTTCCTATATAAACATGTGTAATGGGATTTTTTAATGTAAATAGTTTAGAATAAGAATACCGTATATAAACATTTTACTGATAACTCAACTAAATGATTCAAAATATTTACAAAAAATCATCTGCCATTTTACTCTCAATAATAAAAAATTTCTAATGTCCAAAGTACAGTTTTAAACAAAACTTTAAAAGTACAGATTTTGCAATAACTCCCAGCAACAATAAAAACACCCAAAAATAAACAAAGTAAATTTGTAAGTAAAAGCCCTGATTTTAACTGAAGCCTTCCAGCGAGGATGGGGCAAGTTTGGGTTCAGCTTTTGATTTACATCCCACCCAATTTTACACTTCATTGGCTTTAATGGAGTGTAAAGTCAGGTGGAGTGTAAATCGATTGTCTGACCCCCCAAACCACCCCATTTTCACCATTGGTTTAGGTTAAAATTGCAACAAAATTTTCTGCAAATTCTATGACGTAGATGGTGAGCTCTTTAAATTGAATTCTGCCTCTTCTGCAACACCTGATGACTCTAGATACTTACATTTCTACAGATGAGAACAGGACCTAATGTAAATCAGGTTAATAACTTATGAGGTACTATAAAAGCAAGAAAATCAGTTTCAAATCAGGCATGATGACTCACTGAAGGTGTAGCATTTTCATTATTTTTATTTCATTATTGAAGACCATTTGTATTAATGAAAATCGTAGAATTCAATCATAAGTATTGTTCTGTATTTTCATCTAATGGGGAAATAAAAAAACGTAATATTTTTCAGCAAGTCCTGTCTCACCAACTGTTTGCTTGATCTGCCTCCAGAGAACCAGCAAGTAAACATGGATTACTGGTTCAGGTCACAAGGAGGTTCCATTCTTGGACACTGGCTCCAGCTATCAATCAACTAATATCGAGCGGTGTGAGTCACATTCCATTGAAGTAAAAGGCTCATACCATGTATGGGAGCAATTTGACACCACTGAACCTAATCTAAGATGGACTCAAACCAGAATAGGCAGAAAATGGGAGAACACCATTACTGACTTATTTGCTTGGAACCACCCAAAAAAGGCTGGCACTTCCTCTCCACAACAGAAATTACACCAGAAGATGTGGTCTAATAAAGTAGGTGAAGCACCAATGGAATAGAAGTCCAGCCCATTTCTCACTACCAGCTTCTTGATTTACCCTGCTACAATAGATGTTTGTGAGCAAAGAATTCGAGGTTAGTGTACGTAGAAACCTCCACTTGGATTAGATCTGTTTAATATAGCTCTTTATATCTGTGATTTGAACACCATGGGACAGGATGTCAGAAATGCTCCATCCAGCAATATCAGCGACCACGCTCTGGAAGTGGTTCAAGAGTTCACCTACCTGGGCTCAACCATTACCAGCAACCTGTCTCTCGATGCAGAAATCAACAAGCGCATGGGAAAGGTATCTGCTGCTATGTCCAGACTGGCCAAGAGGGTGTGGGAAAATGGCGCACTGACATGGAACACAAAAGTCCGAGTGTTTCAAGCCTGTGTCCTCAGTACCTTGCTCTATGGCAGCGAGGCCTGGACAACATATGTCAGCCAAGAGTGACTTCTAAACGCATTCCATCTTCGCTCTCTCCGGAGAATCCTTGGCATCATGTGGCAGGACCGTATCTCCAAAGCAGAAGTCCTCGAGGCAGCGAACATCCCCAGCATGTATGCCCTACTGAGCGGCGCTTGAGATGGCTTGGCCATGTGAACCACGTGGAAGATGGCAGGATCCCCAAGGACGTATTGTACAGCGAGCTTGTCACTAGTATCAGACCCACCGGCCGTCCATGTCTCCGCTTTAAAGACGTTTGCAAACGCAACATGAAGTCTTGCGACATTGACCACAAGTCGTGGGAGCCAGTTGCCAGCGATTGCCAGAGCTGGAGGACAGCTATAAAGGCGGGGCTAAAGAGAGGCGAATCGAAGAGACTCAGCAGTTGGCAGGAAAAGAGACAGCAGTGTAAGGGGAGAGCCAACTGTGTAACAGCCCCGACAACCAACTTCACCTGCAGCGCCTGTGGAAGAGTCTGTCACTCTAGAATTGGCCTTTATAGCCACTGCAGGCACTGCTTCACAAACCACTGACCACCTCTAGGCACTTACAAATTGTTTCTCGAGACAAGGAGGCCAAAAGAAAAAGATCCGTGATTTGTGCAGCCTGCAGGTGAACTGTGAGTAAACATGTGACTGATGTTGTGGGCATGTTTTTCCATGATAACAGATTTCCCTCGATGAGATAAGGAGTCAGTTTGCTCCCTGGAATGTGACTGGCACATTCTCATTTTAGCACAAATAGGGTGCTTTTTAAACTCAACTTGAATTTGCTTTTTGCAATTGTGATTAGCTGACTCTGCAAAGTCTATAGGAGAAAGTGCAGAGAAAAGCTGCCTTTCAGCTTCAACTAGTTTTGCCTGTTCAGATGAAAGACAGGAAGTGCTCTAAAAGCTGATGAACTGGGGAGCTGTTGCTGGCATTGTCTGAATTAGCTTATTTGAATCCAAGTCTTGCTTTTTTGGCACACAGTTAACAGCAGAGGCATTGAATGTTAGGTCTGTAGATTCTGTGAATTCAATTCTGTCGAACACAACTTAACTTATTCTTTGCCCTTGACTCTCTGAGTAGGCAGGATCTACATGACAGGTGCACAATGCTGAAGAAGTAGGGCAGAATTTTTCTTGCTACTTTTGTGAGGACTGCAAAACAGCAGCGGTGTGTTACCAGCAAGACCATCTTTCCCTCTTCTCTTTCAGCATTCCCTCCTTGACACCCTGTTTCACTCTTCCATCAATACCACTCCTCTTCTCACAGCACCTTCCTGTGGAAATGCAGGAGATTTAACACCTGCCCTATCACCTCCTCCTTTCCCACCATCCTCCTTGTAGGTGAACTAGCAATTGACTTGAACTTTCAATTTAGGATATTGTGTTCGCTGCTCACAATGGGCAGAATTTTAATGTAATGGTGTGGGTCTCGGCGGCAGCGCCGTAAGTGGGTGCTGTTGCCACATGAGTGAAATGAGGCCTGCCGACCACAAGAACGCGGCAGCCGGCCAATTAAGGAAGGGGAGGTACAGGGTCCATGCAATCAATCACCAGGGGCAGGAATCGAGGCACCGATGGCGTCATCATCTGACACAATGACAGGTGCAGGTGTCATATGTAAAGGGCTGCCAGCCCTACACTCACTGCTGCCTGGCTTAAAGGAGTGCCTTTCTGAGTGCCCTCTGCTGCACTAGGATCTCTTCTGATGTCTCTACTGCCTGATAGGCAAGGAGCTGAATGTAAGCGTGCAGCGACCACGGCTGATGGAACACACTGGGTGGCCTCATGGTTTAGCGATGCCTCCCTGCAGGCTCTCCTCCAGGATGCAAGGGAAAGGCAGGGAGTCCTCTTCCCCAGAAGTGGGAGGAGGAGACCTGCCCACCTGACTAAGCAAGCATGGACAGAGATTGCGGAGGAGGTCAGCAGCCATGGGGTCACCCCCAGGACATGGATCCAGTGCAGGAAGCAGGTCAATGATCTGATCCGGGCTGCTAAGGTGAGAACCCCAAACATTTTGAACCTCCGGGCATTGCATGTGGCAGAGTGAGAAGGAGTGTTTGGTGGAAAGGGAGTAACCACCCTGTCATGTGCATTGGGGCAGGTCAGCAGGACATGCTGCCTGAGAATTGGCTGCATCTTGGTGAGAGGCGCATGTCAGTCATTGTATAGCTCACACAGTCCCTCCATATGTATGCCCCCATCATGGACCTCAGAACTATCACCATCAGAGGTCTAGGGCTTGTCGCCGCTGGGATACTATCACCTGCAGGCAAAGACAGTGCACGATTGGAAAGAGCATGTCCTTTCAAAGGAACGTCTATGTGGCTCTTAATATTAATATAAAATGAACATTTATGGACTAATTTAACCTCACATTCACCAGCTTCCATATTCAATGGATCATCCTCCACCATTTCCGTCAACTCCAGTGTGATTTCACCACCAAGCACATCTTCTCCCCTCCCCTTTCAGCATTCAAAGGGATTGTTCCCTCTGTGACTCTCTGCTTCAGTCCTCAAGCGCCAAAAAACCCTACCCTTCCCACGGCACCTTTCCATGCAAGTGCAGGAGACTCAGCACCTGCCCTTTCACATCCTCTCTCCTCACCTCCAAGCCCGAAGCACTTCTTCCAGGTAAAACAGTGATTTACATGTAATTCTCTCAATTTACTGTACACTATTTGCTGCTTACAATGCAGTCTCTTCCACACTGGGGAGACCAAATGCAGATTGGGTGACCATTTGTGGAACACCTCTGCTTGGTCCACAAGCATGACCCGAACTTCCGGTTGCCTGTCATTTTAATTCTCCACCTTGCTCAAATGCTGACCTCTCTGTCCTTGGCCTCCTGCAATATTCCAATGAGGCTCAGTGTAAGCATGACGAACAGAACCTCATCTTCCAATTGGCACTTTACAGCCTTCCAGACTCAACATTGAGTTCAACAATTTCAGTCTGTAATCTCTGCCCCCATATTGTTTCCTTTTCTTTGCAGGTTTTGGTTTTACTCGTGTTTTTCACGTTTCTGATTTTGGATGGCATTGTTCATCATTCTGCCATTTACACCTCCTCTAGATATACCTTTTGTTTCTTTAATTGTCCCATTACCACTCCCTTTGGCCTTGCGCCACTAACTCATTTAATCTCTCCTGTTTTTCATGCTATCACAGACCTTCCTTTTGTTCTTTTTCTGACCCTCCCTCCTTTTACTCTTTCAAAACCTATTGCATTTCAAACTTTTCCCAGTTATAATGAAAGGTCATCAACTTGAAACGTTAATTCTATTTTTCCACAGATGCTATCTGACCTGCTGAATATTTCCAGCATTTTCTGTTTTTATTTATGGACTGGGTGTATTTAATGTCTGCTCAAATGTTTTACAATGACATCTTCTATCCACCACATTACAAAGGGAATAAAATTAGATTCAGATTGGATTCTGACTATATGGTATGATATGAATGAGACTTCCACCAGTCTGACTCCAATTGATTTTTTTTTATTGCTGCATGCTTGAAAGCGGTAGCAGGAAATAAGAACACGTAACATCAGAACATGCAAACCTATGCATTTTACATGGGACAGCATTGAGAAAAGTTTTGAAGCTTCATTCAAAAAATTGTGATAGAGGCTCCCAAAGTTTCAAAGTTTGTAAATTTTCTGGCTTTGTACCTTGCACCATATTATTGGAAAGTCAGTAGAAAAATTGCATTGCAGGCCTCTAGGGATACACTGAGTACTCAAGCTGCCTGCAACAAGAAGAAAGTAGTGGTTATGGATTCCAGTACCACTGGCCCTGACTCATTTCTCATGAATTATATCTTGGCTGGATTAAGCTGGAAGTGAAAGGACACTGTGTTAATCCACCCCCACTCAATTTGTGACTGCGTTTTTGTTTCAATCATGGAATAAAAGCTGGAGCATAGGAAAAGTGCAGGTTACATTGAGTGAGATTCATATTTCTATGCATATGGTATAGTTAAGGGGGAAAGTGGGGAAAGGATAGGAGCACCTGAGTGCACGTTCCCATCATGTCAACACCACATTTCCTATAGGCTAATAAAATATAAAATTAATCTATTCCTTCTTCTGGCAGCTGAAGTTCAGGAATCAAAAATACCAGAGCTACAGCGTTGACAAACCTTGGGGCAGCACAGTGGTGCAGTGGTTAGCACTGCAGCCTCACAGCTCCAGCGACCTGGGTTCAATTCTGGGTACTGCCTATGTGGAGTTTGCAAGTTCTCCCTGTGTCTGTGTGGGTTTTCTCCGGGTGCTCCGGTTTCCTCCCACAAGCCAAAAGACTTGCAGGTTGGCAGTTAAATTGGCCATTATAAATTGCCCCTAGTATAGGTAGATGGTAGGGAAATATAGGGACAGGTGGGGATGTGGTAGGAATATGGGATTAGTATATATGGGTGGTTGATGGTCGGCACAGACTCGGTGGGCCGAAGGGCCTGTTTCAGTGCTGTATGACTAAAACTAAAAAACTTTTCACAAAGAATGCTGATCTGAAGGCTGAATAGCGTTTAACCCTAAAGGGACACTGGTGATGTTTACTGCCCATCTTGCTTTATCTCCAGCAATGAAGAGAGATACTTGCCTTCAGTTCTGGCTTTCTGGAGGTATCAGTTTTGTTAATTTATATTAAAGTGGTACTGCCAGGGTAGAACTGTAATGTAAATAAAGTGTAACGTTTACAATGGAAGTGATACAGTCACTTGAAGATATTGAAGAACCTTTGGCTAATGACATATGACATTAATTCATCTTCTTAAAGAAAATGGGGTCAGTTGTTGTTCTAGCTGTAATCCGTAGGGACCATAGGCATCTCTCTCTCTCTCTCTCTATTAGAGACAGACAGTTGGTAATGTATAGCTTGAGGGTCATCACTCCTCAAGCGTGGGGCAAGGCAAGGAGGCAGGCCTCCATGAACAACCACAGCCAGTACAGGGATTGAATCTGCACTATTGGCCTCTTTCTGCATCATAATCTAGCCATCTAAGCTAACCAGCCCCCCAATAAGTGTCCTCAGTAATGCTTAGGCAACTACCCTCATGATATTATCACCATTGATTATTTAAATGAATTGTTAGTACGTAGGAACATTAACATTAAATATAAGCATTCTCTGGTGGGCAGAAGAGGCACAAAGACACCATGAGAAACAACCTCAGGTCCCATAATGGGCAGAATTTTGTGAGGCCGTGAGGAGTGGGAATGGAGGCGGGGATGGGGGGCTGGAGAATTGCAATGGATGCACCCACCCGGAAATCCTGTGTCGTGACATCAGTTCTGGATTTACTCAGTGGCAGGAAAGCTCCAAGGCGGCGTTGCCGTCCCGACATGACAGCACTGCAACTTAAATTGGTGAACAGCTTGGTGTAATATATTTGCATGGAACTGATTGTAATTCAGTGGTGGGGGTGGGGGGGGGGGGGGTTGGAATTAAGTCAATGGCGGGTGGGGATCACTTGCCTTCAGATCCCTGGTAGTTTAAAGGGGGCAGCTCTAAGACAAGGCCTCAGTGTGGTGATGGGAAGGCAGGTATGAGGAGCAAAGGATAGGGGAAGAGTGGGGAGCGGAGGCCATTGTTGGCATGCAGTGCTCTGGACTCAGCACGAGTGGGCTTGGTTATGGGCGACAGTGCTGGGTGGGCTTGGTCTGGGTGACAGTGTCGAGTGGTCATAGTACTGGGTGAGAAGGGCCGGGTGGCCATCATAGAGGGTGAGAAAAGCTAGGTGGGTGAGAAGGGTCTGGTGGCCATAGTACTGGGTTAGAAAGGCTGGGTGGGTAAGAAGGGCCGGGTGGCCATAGTACTGGGTTAGAAAGGCTGGGTGGGTAAGAAGGGCCGGGTGGCCATAGTACTGGATTAGAAAGGCTGGCTTGCCATCGTAATGGATTAGAAGGGCCAGGTGCAATAGGACTGGATTTCTGCAGGGGTGGGCACTGAGGGCCATTTGTGCATATTCTGAGGGGAGTTGCAAAGGGAAAGATGCCAAGGCAAAGCCAGCACTCTGAAGGGGTGCTGATTGGTTGGCCTGGGTCTCATACACCCTGTCTTTGGATCCCATGGTGCAATGCGATGGAGGGAGGGCCAGGAGGTATCTGCGCCTGCCCATGACCCTCCAAGATGAGAGCAGCAGCAGCTGGCCACGCCAAGATGGGCCCACCTGCACCAAAGAGTGTACTGGACTGGACTCAGCTGCTTCCAAATGTCTGAGTGGCAGTGTCAATGAAGACTACAACTCTCCATGGAGGCCATCACCGACTAATGTGCCATGCTGCATGTCCAGTTGCGACCCATGTGCTTTGATGGACACCCAATGCCCGTGGCCCTGAAGATCACAGTAGCACTCAACTTTTATGCGTCTGGCTCTTTCCAGGGATTCACCAGGGACATGTGGGGACTCCCAGGCAGCAGTCCACCGCTGCATCAAGCAGGTGACCAATGCCCTGTTCAAGAGAGCCGGCGCCTATGTGTGTTACCAGATCCACCATGACAGTTAGGTGGAGAGGGCAATCGCTGGATTCCCCCAGGTGCAAGGTGCACGTGGCATTGAGGCCCCTACAGAGCAGCCAGCCACCTTCATCAACAAGAAGGGCTTCCATTCCATTAATGTACAACTGGTCTGCGACCACCCAAAGTGTTTCTTGCAGGTGTGTGCCTACTTCCCAGGCAGCAGCCACAATGCCTACATGCTTTGACAGTCCCAAGTGTCACAGCTTCTCAGGGCCCCCGCTCACCTTCAGGGCTAGATTTTCGGGGACAACAGCTACTCATTGAAGACATGGCTACTCACACCTCTGAGGAACCCTTGCACTGCAGCAGAGAAGAGGTACAACACTTGCCAATGCTCCACCCAAGCGATCATTGAGCAGGCCATTGGACTGCTGAAGATGAGATTCTGGTGCCTGGAACGATCTAGTGGAGCCCTGCAGTATGTCCCAGTGAGATTCTCGCATATTGTGTTCTGCAGTGCTCTGCACAATCTAGCACTGCAGAGGGAGGAGGCCTTGCATGAAGAGGACGTGATTGATCGCCAGTCCTCATCCTATGAGGAGGACGTGGAGGAGGCTAATGAGCAGGCAGCGCAGGATATTGAACCGTTGGCCTGGAGGCCAGGCACATGGAAAGACAGGCAAGGGAGGCAACAGATAATCTCATACTTATGCACTTCCTGCCACCACTTTGGTAGGAAAAACAGAAATGCAGAGTATTTCTAAATGGTGAGATATTGAGAAATGTTGATGTCCAAAGGGACCTGGGTGTCCTTGTTCATAAGTCACTGAAAGCTAACATGCAGGTGCAGCAAGCAATTAAGAAGGCAAATGGTATGTTGGCCTTCATTAAAAGAGGATTTGAGTACAGGAGTAAAGAAGTCTTGCTTCAATTGTATAGAACCTTGGTGAGATCGCATCTAAAGTATTGTGTGTAGTTTTGGTTTCCTTACCAGATGAAGGATATATTTGCCATAGAGGAAGTGCAACAAAGGTTCACCAGACTGATTCCTGGGATGGCAGGATTATCCTGTGAGGAGAGATTGAGGAGACTGGGCCTGCATTCTTTAGCATTTAGAAGAATGAGAGATAATTTTAGTGAAGCATGCACAATTCTTACACGGCTTGACAGGGTTGATGCAGGAAGGCTGTTTCCCCAGCTGAAGGGTCTACAAACCAGGGGACAGAGTCTCAGAATAAGGGGCAGGCCATTTAGGACTGAGATGAGGAGGAATTTCTTCACTCAGTAGGTGGTGATTCTGTGGAATTCTCTACCCCACAGGCTGTGGAGGCTCAGTCATCTCAGACAGAAATCGATAGATTTCTAGATATTAAAGAAATCAAGGGATATGGGGATAGTGCGGGAAAATGGAATTGAGGCAGAAGATCAGCCATGATCTGGTTGAATGGTGGAGCAGGCTCGAGGGGCCAAATGGCCTACTTCTGCTCCTATTTCCTATGTTCCTATGATGATCTTTCAAAGAAAACTCTATAAAGACTCAGCTCACTGTATTTCACCCATCACCACATAGGTACGAATCCCACCGCGGCAGAAGGTGGAATTTGAATTCAATTAATAAAAATTTGGAATTAAAAAGCTTGTCTAATGATGGTCATGAAACCATTGTCGGTTGTAAAAACCCATCTAGTTCACTAATGTCCTCTGGGGAAGGAAATCTGCTGTCCTTACCTGGTCTGGCCTACATGTGACTCCAGACCCGCAGCAATGTGGTTGACTCTTATATGCCCTCTGAAATGGCCTAGCAAGCCACTCAGTTTATCTAACCTCTACGAAGTCAATAAGGAATGAAACCGGACGGACAACCCGGATCGACCTAGGCACAGGAAATGTCAACGGCAAACCCAGCCCTATCTACCCTGCAAAGTCCTCCTTACTAACATCTGGGGGTTTGTGCCAAAGTTGGGAGAGCTGTCCCACAGACTAGTCAAGCAACAGCCTGACATAGTCATACTCACAGAATCATACCTTACAGACAATGTCCCAGACACTGCCATCACCATCCCCGGGTATGTCCTGTCCCACCGGCAGGACAGACGCACAGAGGTGGTGGCACAGTGGTATACAGTCGGGAGGGAGTTGCCCTGGGAGGCCTCAACATCGACTCCAGACCCCATGAAGTGTCATGGAATCAGGTCAAACATGGACAAGGAAACCTCCTGCTGATTATCAACTAAAGCCCTCCCCCCCACTCAGCTGATGAGTCAGTACTCCTCCATGTTGAACAGCACTTGGAAGAAGCACTGAGGGTGGCCAGAGCGCAGAATGTAATCTGGGTGGGGGACTTCAACGTCCATCACCAAGAGTGGCTCGGTAGCAGCATTACTGGCCGAGCTGGCCGAGTCCTAAAGGACATAGCTGCTAGACTGGGTCTGTGGCAGGTGATGAGGGAACCAACAAGAGGGGAAAATACACTTGACCTCGTCCTCACCAATCTGCCTGCCTCAGATGCATCTGTCCAGGACAATATTGGTAGGAGTGACCACCGCACAGACTTTGTGCAGACAAAGTCCCGTCTTCACATTCAGAATTACCTCCTTCGTGTTGTGCAGCACTACCACCGTGCTAAATGGGATAGATTTTGAACAGATCTAGAAATGCAAAACTGGGCATCCATGAGGTGCTGTGGGCCATCAGCAGCAGAATTGTACTCAACCACAATCTGTAACCTCATGGCCCAGCATATCCCCCACTCTACCATTACCATCAAGCCAGGGGACCAACTCTGGTTCAATGAAGAGTGCAGGAGGGCATGTCAGCAGCAGCACCAGGCATACCTCAAAATGAGGTGTTAACCTGATGAAGCTGCAACCCAAGACTACTTGTGTGCCAAACAACATAAGTAGCATGCGATAGACAGAGCTAAGCGATCCTATAACCAACGGATCAGATCTAAGCTCTGCAGTCCTGCCACATCCAGCCATGAATGGTGGTGGACAATTAAACAACTAACAGGAGGAGGTGGTTCCACAAATATCCCCATCGTCAATGATGGTGGAGCCCAGCACATCAGTGAAAAGGATAACGTTGAAGCATTTGCAACGATGTTCAACCAGAAGTGCCGAGGGGATGACCCATCTCAGCCTCCTCCTGAAGTCCCCCGCATTACAGAAGCCGTCTTCAGCCAATTTGATTCACTCTGCGTGATATCAAGAAATGATTGAAGGCAATGGATACTGCAAAGGCGATGGGTCCTGAGAATATTCCAGCAATCGCCCTGAAGACCTGTGCTCCAGAACTTGCTGCGCCCCTAGTCAAGTTGTTCCAGTGCAGCTACAAGACTGGAATATACCCCGCAATGTGGAAAATTGCCCAGGTATGTCCTGTACTCAAAAAGCAGGACAAGTCCAACCCAGCCAATTATCCCCCCATTAGTCTGCTCTCAATCATCAGCAAAGTGATGGAAGGTGTCGTCGACAGTGCTTTCAAGTGGCACTTACTTCACAATAAACTGCTCACTAATGCTCAATTTGTGTTCAGCCAAGGCCACTCAGCTCCAAACCTCATTCTAGCCTTGGTTCAAACATGGACAAAAGAGCTGAACTCAAGAGGTGAGGTGAGAGTGACTGCCCTTGACATCAAGGCAGCATTTGACTGAATATGGCATCAAGGAGCCCTAGCAAAACTAGAGTTAATGGGAATCAGGGAGAAAACGCTTCGCTGGTTGGAGTCGTCCCTATCGCAAAGGAAGATGGTTGTGGTTGTTGGAGGTCAATCGTCTCAGCTCCAGGACATTACTGCAGGAGTACCTCAGGGTAGTGTCCTAGGCCCAACCATCTTCAGCTGCTTCATCAATGACCTTCCTTCAATCATAAGGTCAGAAGTGGGGATGTTCGCTGATGATTGCACAATGTTCAGCACCATTCCCGACTTCTCAGATACTGAAGCAGTCCATGTAGAAATGCAGCAAGACCTGGACAATATCCAGGCTTGGGCTGATATGTGGCAAGGAACATTCGTGCCACACAAGTGCCAGGCAATGACCATCTCCAACAAGAGAGAATCTAACCATCTCCCCTTGGCATTCAATGACATTACGATCACTGAATCATCCACTATGAACATCCTGGGGGTTACCATTGACCAGAAACTGAACTGGAGTAGCCATATAAATACTGTGGCTACAAGAGCAGGTCAGAGGTTAGGAATCCTGTGGTGAGTAACTCATCTCCTGACTCTCCAAAGCCTGTGCATCATCTACAAGGCACAAGTCAGGAGTGTGATGGAATACTCTCCACTTGCCTGGATGGGTGCAGCTCCAACAACACTCAAGAAGCTCAACACCATTCGGGACAAAGCAGCCCACTTGATTGGCACCCCACCCACAAGTATTCACTCCCTCCACAACCGAGGCATAGTGGCAGCAGTGTGTACTATCTACAGGATGCACTGCAGCAACGCACCAAGGCTCCTTCAGCAGCACCTTCCAAACCCCTGTGACCTCTACCACCTCGAAGGACAAGATCAGCAAATGTGTGGGAACAAATGAAAGTTCCCCTCCAAGCCACACACCATCCTGACTTGGAACTATATCGCCGTTCCTTCACTGTCGCTGGGTCAAAATCCTGGAACTCCCTTCCTAACAGCACTATGGGTGTACCTACACCACCTGGACTGCAGCGGTTCAAGAAGGCAGTTCACCACTACTTTCTGAAGGACAATTAGGGATGGGCAATAAATGCTGGCCTGGCCAGTGATGCCCACCTCCCAGGAACGAATTAAAAAATATGTAAAATGATGCCTGAACTTGCTGCAAGTGGCTGCTGTCGATGCCTATCGAGCACTCGGCCTAATATGGTGTAGTTCGCCCTTCTGGTGGAGAATATTGCGCTACTGAATTCGACTTTGTCGCGCCTATTTTGGATCTCGAGAACATGTGAGACACATCACAATTTCGACCTCCTGGTGTAAACAAACAAAATGCGCATGTGTGCAAAGGAAGGAAATTTGAGGAACACTTGTACTCCCCCAATGGAGTTGGAATATCTCAGGGTGATGTTCAAAGAAACATTGGAGTCCAAGTAAACAAGATGCTCAACATGTTCAACCAATACAGAGCAACAACAGCAAAACCAATAGAATGCTGAACTTCATGACTGAAACAGTAGATTGTAAGTAAAACTGTGTGCTCAAACGCAATGCCCTGGTCAGACAACACCTTGAGTACTGCTTTTGCTGCTGTTCAATATTCAGTCTGTTAACACCTTTTCTGTACTAATGCTTTATCTTTCAACACACCATTAACATATTGTTTGCCTTTGCCCCATGACCTTTTGGTCAGCTATGTGGCCTTGTCCAATCTACACCTTCTCCTTTGTTATCTCTTGCCCCACCCCCACCTCACTTGCTTATAACCTGTGACATTTTTAATATTTGTCAGTTCCGAAGAAGGGTCACTGACCCGAAATGTTAACTCTGCTTCTCATTCCACAGATGCTGCCAGACCTGCTGAGTGATTCCAGCATTTCTTGTTTTTATTTCAGATTTCCAGCATCCGCAGTATTTTGCTTTCATTACCTTGAGTACTGCGATCAGTTCTGACAAACAAAGGAGACAATTCTGGAGACAGTGCAGAGAACAGCCATGAGGCTGATCTATAGTGTCAGGAGTCTTAGGTTATGAGTAAAGATCAGAGCGATTTGGGCTTTTCAGCCTGAAAAGGAGATATGTGAGAGGTGATTTGTTTTGGGATATGAGATAGTGGGGAAGGAGGGAGAAAGCACATATTGTTCGCTGGATGGAGGGTTGGTAGCTGAAGGGTTTGAGGCGCCCACTTTATAAAACATCTTATCCTCTGGTTCACCATGAGCATCGCTGGTGAGATCCATTCCAATTAGAATAAGGTTAAATAATAAAGAGGAACAGCCCAATTTTGGTTCAGACTTATGTTTACATTGGATTTACATTGAATTTGGCTTATTAATATTGCAATAAAGAACTGAAAATGCTGGAAATGCATAAATGGTTCTGGTGGGACTCTTTAACTGTAAGATAAAGGTTAAATTTCTGGTGGGATAAAAACATCACTGTCAAAGTGAAAAGTAGATTCCGATCACTAAAGTAACTAAGACAAAGGCAGTATTGAGAGAAATAAACTCAAGGTTTTAGGTCAGGTTTGGTGTTAAAGAGTGATGAATGAGGGCTGGAAGTTTTTCTGTCAAGATATTTAAGCAAAACCTGATGTGATCAGGCCTGTTAACTTCGCCTGAGCTTGACTATTTGGCTCAGTACAATACTTGCTCATATTAAGTAGATTTAATTTGAAATATCTTCATGGTGGGGGTGGGGGTGGGGGGGGGGGGTGGTTGGTGGGGTGAGGGTGGCAAATATGACTTTTGGGCTCCCAACCACCGGAGCCTGTGATGAAGTGACAGCTGTGATTTTGAGTCCCTGTTCTCACTTGAGTCACCAAAAGGGTGTCCTGATGACTGCAGCTCACTGGATTAAAGCTGACTAATATTGGACCACACCAACCAGCAGCAAGTTAACTGTGTTTGGTGGTGAGGTGGTGGGGGGGGGGAGAGGCAGGGTGGGTGGTTGAGAAGGGGGCGGTGAGGTGGAGGGTGGGGGTGAGAGGTGCATTTGGAATTGTGGGTGATAATATGCCAGATTATTTATCTGAGGCATAGACGAAGCAGGCCCCACAAACATAATTTGAAACTTGTCCCTGATAGGCCTTTACATCTTTGTTGCCCATGGAACCGAACCTAAAATAGCAACCAGGGTCCGAAGACACTGATTTCTGATTTGCATGATAGAAGCATCCTATCACCTGAAACAGGCAGGTGTTTTGAGTGCTCAGTGGGAGACTCCTTTCAAAATGGCACTGGCCACATCTGTTGCTGCTTTTTAAAGGTTGCCTGTTTGCTCAGATCTACATTTTCACATAATGTAATCCATAGAGGCAATTAAGGCTGAACTTTGCCCTCTATCATTCAATCTTACGTTCAAATTTCAAAGATTTTATAAAACCTGTATATTAAGGAAACGGCAAAAACGCCATTGGAAAATGAAATTCCATAACTGGTTTATATATTAAGAATAACATTAGATACTTGTAAAATATTTGAAAGTAGTAATCCAATCCCTAGTCGGATCTTGTGCTCAAAACTCAAGGTTGACATTTCAGTGCAGTACTGAGGGAATGATGCACTGTCAGAGGTACTATCATTCAGATGAAACATTAAACCAAGGCCTGTCTGCTCTTACAGGTGGACGTAAAAGATACCATAGCACTATTTTGAAGAAGAACAGGGGAGTTATTCCTGGTGTTCTGGTCAATATTTATCCTTCAATGCACACTACACAAACAGATAATCTGGTCATTATCACTTTGCTATTTGTGGGAGTTTGCTGTGTACAAATTGGCTGCTGCATTTCCTACATTACAACAGTCACTACATTTCAAAAAGTACTTCATTGGCTGTAAAGAACTTTGAGTTGTCCGGTGATCATGAAAGGCATTATATAAATGCACGTTTTTTTTCTTTTCGGGCGAGGAACATAAAAGTGTCTGAAGTAGTGAAAAGGCCCTGAGCAGATCACCCAACTATCATCTGGAAATGGTGCAGAATCTGGTTCCACTGATATTCTTCCCCATGCAGCGATTTTCTGATGGAGGAGACGTCAGTGATGCCCAGATCCTTATGTTCAGGGGGCTTCTCTGGACTAGCTAGGAAATTCAACTTTATAAGCCTTTTGTGAAATTCATGCAAGCTGACAGCTGATGTGAGACCTGCTGAATCCCCAGGAAAGGCCTCAAACGTTTGACAGCCAAAACTATCAATCCTGGGATGGATCAATCACCCACAAGAAAGATTTCTTAATCTCAAGAGGTGAAGGCACAGAATTAAAGATCTTGTGCTTGAAAGTAATGTATTAGCATGGATTGAAGATTAGTTAAATTTGAGGGTTGAACCTTTGGACTTCTTTATCCCAGAGCCATCGATGCTCAGTCATTGAGTGCATTCAAGTCAGAGATCGATAGATTTTTGGATACTAAGGCATGTGGGTAATTGATCTGCCTCACTCCAGCATTCCAGACCTATGTTGGTGTAAACGCTGCTGAAGTTACTTTACTGGCACGATGCACCTAATCCGAGCATGCAAATGATACCATTTCTGCAACCTGCGGCAAGACCTGCATCTGTAGCTGTAGGTGCCTGCATGTTCAGCTCTGCTGCACTTAAGGGGTAGAGGAGGAACCTTGGAATTTCTAGACTGGAGCTATTAGAATTTATGTCATCTAGATCGCTACCTTATCTGTAATAACATTCTGCAACTCACATGGTCAGTGTCATACATTTTCTCATCATAAAGTTTTGTACTGTGCATTCATTAAGCCCACTTCATTTGGATCTTTAGTAAGAAGAAACACTAATGGTAGCAAGGCCACAGAATGTACTCTGGGTGGGGGAAATCAATGCCCATCACCAAGAGTGGCTCGGTAGTACCACTACTGACCGAGTTGGCCGAGTCCTAAAGGACATAGCTGCTAGACTTGGCCTCATTCTCAACAATTTACCTGTCTCAGATGCATCTGTCCATAACAGTCTTGGTAGGAGCGACCACCACACAGACCTTGTGGAGACGAAGTCCGTCTTCACATTGAGGGTACCCACCATTGTGTTGTGTGGCACTACGACCATGCTAAATGCGATAGATTTTGAATAGATCTAGCAACTCAAAACTGGGCATCCATGAGGCACTGTGGGCCATCAGCAGCAGCATAATTGTATCCAACCACAATCTGTAACCTCATGACCCGGCATATTCCCCACTCTACCATTACCATCAAGCCGGGAGACCAACCCTGGTTCAATGAAGAGTGCAGGAGGGCATGCCAGGAACAGCACCAGGCATACCTCAAAATGAGGTATCATTCCGGTGAAGCTACAGGGCTAAGTGATCCCACAATCAATGGATCAGATCTAAGCTCTGCAGTCCTGCCATATCCAGTCATGAATGATGGTGGACAGTTAAACAACTAAGAGGAGGAGGTGGCTGCACAAATATCTCCACCCTCAATGTTGGGGGAGACCAGTACATCTGTGCAAAAGACAAGGCTGAAGCATTTGCAACCATCTTCAGCCAGAAGTGCCAAATGGATGATCCATCTCGGCCTCCTTCTGAGGTCCCCAGCATCACAGATGCCAGTCTGATTCGCTACATGTAATGTTGAGAAACGACTGAAGGCACTGGATACTGCAAATGCTATGGGCCCTGACAACATTCTGGCAATAGTACTGGAGACCTGTGCTCCAGAACTATCTGCGCCCCTAGCCAAGCTGTTCCAGTGCAGTTACAAGACTGGCATCTACCCGGTAATGTGGAAAATTGCCCAAGTATGTCCTGTAGCACCTGGATGGGTGCAGCTCCAACAACACTCAAGAAGCTCGACAACATCCAGGAGAAAGTAGCCCACTTAATTGGCACCCCATCCATTCACTTTCAACATTCACTTCCTTCATTACCGATGCACAGTGGCAGCAGTGTGTATCATATACAAGATGCACTGCAGCAATTCACCAAGGCTCCTTCGACAGCACCTTCCAAACCTGCGACCTCTACACCTAGAAGGACAAGGGCAGCAGATGCATGGGAACACCACCACCTGCCAGTTCCCTTCCAAGCCACACACCATCCTGACTTGGAACTATATCGCTATTCCTTCAGCGTCGCTGGGTCAATATCCTGGAATCCCTTCGTACCAGCACTGTGGGTGTACTTACACCCCAAGGATTGCAGTGCTTCAAGAAGGCAGCTCACCACCACATTCTGAAGGGCAATTAGGGATGGGTAATAAATGCTGGCCTGGCCATTGATGCCCACATCCCATGAATGAATAAAACATATGTACTTTGGTGAGTAAGAATTCGTACCATGGCTTTGGCTTGAAACCAAAATTGTGATATCCTGTAAAAATTACTAAATATTTGAGTAAATAACTTACTAATAAAGAAGCGAATAAGAAAATTTATAAATAGGTAATAGAGAGTTAAAGACAGCAGCAAATTACTAGCAGCCCAAGCACAATTCATCATAGAGTCCTCAGTTTTGTTTCTTCTGTGTAATTCTTTCTTGCCTATATATTGTTCTATGATTTATAATCACTATGGACTCTTTCTGCATGAACAAAAAAGTTTCACTTTGATGCTATCAGTTTATAAGCTCTGCATTTTCCTGTTTTTTATGATGAGACTAAGGATCACTTTAGAACAACCATGACTAGTGTGACTACTTCAAGATGTTAGGTTCTGGTTTGTTCAGCTGATGATTAGGATTCTGAATCCCAGGACAGTCTGTCTGAATCCCGCTGTCACAGCTGAGCCAGTTTTGTCAGTACTTAGTGCTGCTGTTACATGAGATGTTTCTGACAGCAAAGTGTTCCACCTCAAGGACAGAAAGCAATAGCACTTCATCTTCTCTTACTGACTCATCTTCTGTTGGTTAAGCATGGGGTGACATTGATGGTTGTCATAGAAATGTCTGCTTGGTAGAATGTCTCACCATCCCACGTGAAGAAGATCACATAAAGATGAGAGGCCTTAGAGTATTGAATAACTGGAAGATCTGGGGGAAATAAATCAAATCTATTTCATTACCGATAGTGACTAATACCCTAGATTAAAATTAGTTACCATGCTGTTTCTCAAAAGTGAATGAAAGTCTGAAACACATGCAACAGTGATGATAACATTCTATTTATTTTATGGGTACATGGCTCCTGCTGGAAATTTAAGCATATTGTTAAAGTTGATTCTGCCAAAAGTTATCTGTTGCTTCACATGTGGAAATAATCATCTTGGACTTTCATTGAAATTAACTGTATGATCTTATGGTCACTGAAATTACTGATAATGCATGTAGAATAAAAAAAATAAATTAAAAAATGAGATATTTGCACAAAGATATGATTCATGGAAGATAATTCTTCAAGGAAGTCTATCAACTCTGATTCAACTCTGTTGAACAATGTTCGCTCATCTGGTCTTCTAGTTCTCCCCAAAGAACATGTTTCTAAATGCAACATCTTTAATACCTTAAATACCTTTAAACTCTAGTGTAAAATTACATTCCCCAATGGCCTAAATATCAAACAGAGATGTTTAATGTTCAAGATGGAATTTACTACTCAATTACCAACCCACTTTAATTTCTGCATAATACATTCAAGTCTGATGCTAATGTGAGTAATGTCAGTGTATCTAAGCAAGTTTCACTATCTCAACATAATGCCATAATGTACGATACCTCCAGGTCAAATGCCAACCTACCGTTTAGATACTATGCAACAATACAATTTACATTGTATTGTTGCATAGTAGTATTGAAGAGAAACTGAGTCAGTCTGGAAGGGAGAGCAAATATAGACCTGTTAAGGCACATGTGAATAGTGTAAGGCTGGATTGCATACACTTTAATGCAAGGCGTCTTACTAATAAGGCAGATGAATTGAGGGCGTTGATTAGCACATGGGATTATGATATTATTGCTATCACAGAGACATGGCTGAGGGAGGGGCAAGACTGGCAGCTCAATATTCCAGGGTATAGAATCTTCAGGCATCATAAGGGAGTGGGGAAAAGAGGAGGTGGTATTGCACTGTTGATCAAGGAGTCAATTACTGCAGTAAGGAGGGATGATATCTTAGAAGGTTCCTCAAATGAGGCCATATGGGGAGAACTTAAGAACAAAAGGAGGGGGGCAATCACTTGGCTGGGCGTGTACCACAGGCCTCCAAACAGTTAGGGAGAGATAGAGGAACAGATATGTAGGCAAATCTCAGAGAGGTGTAAAAATAATTGGGTAATAATAGTAGGGGATTTCAACTTACCTAATATCAACTGGGATAGTCTTAGTGCAAAAGGCTTAAAGGGGGAGGAATTCTTAAAATGCATACAGGAGAGCTTTTGAGCCAGTACGTAGAAAGTCCTACAAGAGAAGGGGCTGTACTGGACCTAATCCCAGGGAATGAAGCTGGACAAGTGGTAGAAGTATCAGTGGGGGGCATTTCGTGGATAGTGACCATAACTCTGTAAGATTTAAAGTAGTTATGGAAAAGGACAAAGATGGGCCAGAAGTAAAGGTACTGAGTTGGGGGAAGGCCGATTTCAATTTAATAAAACAGGATCTGGCCAAAGTGGACAGGGAGCAGCTACTTGTAGGAAAGTCTACATCAGGCCAGTGGGAGTCATTCAAAAAGGAAATAGTGAGGGTTCAGAGCCAACATGTACCCGTTAAGGTGAAGGGTAGGACCAACAAGTCCAGGGAACCCTGGATGTCAAGGGATATAGAGTATTGGATCAGGAAATAAAAGGAGACTCAGGGCAGATTCGGAGCACTGAAAACAGCGGAGGCATTAGAGGAGTAAAGAAAGTGTAGCGGGGTACTTAAAAAGGTAATTAGGAGAGGGAAGAGGGGACATGTAAAAACATTGGTGGTCAATATAAAGGAAAATCCTAAGGCGTTTTATAAGTATATTAAGGGCAAGAAGATAACCAGGGAAAGAGTAGGGCCCATTAGGGACCAAAGTAGCAATCTGTATGTGGATCCAGAGGACATAGGTGAGGTTTTAAATGATTGCTTTTCATCTGTTTACACTGTGGAGAACGACGGTGTAGCCGTAGAGATCAGGGAGGGGGAATTGTGGTATACTTGAACATATTAACATTGAAAGGGAGGCAGTATTAGATGTTATAGTGGTATTAAAAGTGGATAAATCCCCAGATCCAGATGAGATGTATCCCAGGCTGTTGTGTGAGACAAGGGAGGTGATAGCAGGAGCTCTGACACAAATTTTCAGATCCTCTTTGGCCACGGAAGAGGTGCCAAAGGACTGGAGGACAGCGAATGTGGTACCATTATTCAAGAAGGGTAGCAGGGATAATTACAGGCCGGTGAGTCTAACATCAGTGGTTGGGAAACTATCGGAAAATATTCTGAGGGACAGGATTAATCTCCACTTGGAAAGGCAGGGATTAATCAGGGATAGTCAGCACGGCTTTGTCAGGGGGAGATCGTGTCCAACTAACTTGATTGAATTTTTCGAGGAGGTGACCAGATGTGTAGATGAGAGTAAGGCAGTTGATGTAGTTTACATGGACTTCAATAAGACTTTTGATAAGGTCCCGCATGGGAGATTGGTTAAGAAGGTAAGAGCTCATGGGATCCAGGGCAATTTGGCAAACTGGATCCAAAATTGGCTTGGTGGCAGGAAACAGAGGGTAATGGTCGAAGGTTGTTTTGCGAATGGAAGCCTGTGACCAGTGGTGTACCACAGGGACCCTTGCTGTTTGTAGTGTACATTAATGATTTAGACGTGAATATAGGAGGTATGATAAGTAAGTTCGCAGATGACACGAAAATTGGTGGTGTCGTAAATAGTGAGGAGGAAAGCCTGGAGGAAGGATTACACTGGAGAGGGTGCAGAGGAGATTCACCAGGATCTTGCCTGGGCTGGAGCATTTCAGCTATGAAGAGAGACTGAAAAGGCTAGGGTTGTTTTCCCTAGAACAGAGAAGGATGAGGGGGGACATGATTGAGGTATACAAAATTATGAGGGGCATTGATGGGTTAGATAGGAAGAAACTTTTTCCCTTAGCGGAGGGGTCAATAACCAGGGGGCATAGATTTAAGGTAAGGGGCAGGAGGTTCAGAGGGGATTTGTGGAAAAATCTTTTCACCCAGAGGGTGGTTGGAATCTGGAATATGCAGCCTGAAGTGGAGGTAGAGGCAGGAACCCTCACAAACATTTAAGAAGTATTTAGATGAGCACTTTAAATGCCATAGCATACAAGGCTACGGGCCAAGTGCTGGAAAATGGGACTAAAATAGTTAGGTGCTTGATGGCCGGCACAGACACGATGGGCCGAAGGGCCTGTTTCTGTGCTGTATAACTCTATGACTCTATGACTCTAAATGTCTATCCAGTCTGAAGGGCAATCTGACATCTTGATGTGACTCCTATTTTTTACTTGATAGTCTGAAATACATTATACTTGTCAGTCTGGTATGTATTTTGACCAAGAATAACTTCTGCACAAATGTGCTGTAGCAGATCCTTGGATTCAATTTTTCAGGTATTGAGCCCCAAAAAAACTTTAGATGGTTAATATTAAGTTTAACTTGAACTGCAATAAGAAGGTAGGGAGAAACTTCATGGGTTGTTTCCTCTGAAAATATAATATTTTGTGAGTAGTCTATGAGAGAGTACATTGTACTTGGTGTACATAAGGAAGAAGTCTGATGGGGCAAATAGCCAATTTTAATTCATGCTTACTCAAGTTCTTACTCAAGTATCCTGGACTTTATTAATAGGGGCATAGAGTACAAGAGCAAGGAAGTTATGTTGAACATGGATAGACACTTGTTTGACCTCAGCTGGAATATTGCGTCCAGTTCCGGGCGCCGTACTTTGGAAAAGACATGACGGCATCGGAGAAAAGATTCATGAAAATGGTTCCAAGGATGAGGAACTTCAGTTATGAAGATAGATTGGAGAAGTTAGGACTGTTTTCCTCGGAGAAGAGAAAGCTGAGAGGTGATTTGATAGAGGTGTTCAAAATCATGAGGGGTCTGGACAGAGAAAATGTTCCCACCTGTGAAAGGATTGAGAACAAGAACAGATATAAAGTATTTGGTTAGAGAAGCAAAAGTGACATGAGGAGAAACATTTTCATGCAGCGTGTGGTGAAGGTCCGGATTGCACTGCCTGAGAGTATGGTGGAGGCAGGTTCAATAGAAGCATTCAATAGGGATTTATATGAAAAGGAAGAAAGTGCAGGGTTACGGGGAGAAGGCAGGGGAATAGAACTGAGTGAATTGTTCCTTCAGAGAGTCAGTGCAGACATGATGGGCCGAACAGCCTCCTTCTGCAATGTAACAATTCTGTAATTCTGTAAAGTTCTTTTGATAGCATTTCACTGCTGTATTCTAACTAAGAGATTGATTGAATTCCTGGCCAGGGAATTCTTGTGACCCTTTGAGAGAAAAGGATCTGGGTTGGTCTTTCCGTGGACACACACTTAACCCTATCCCAATCATGTAATCGGCATATTTTGGGTGGGCGGGGGGGTGGAAATGTGCACTTGCTGCAGCAGCAATGGGATCACTGTGCTCGCTAAAGATCATAAAATCTTTCGTTAAAAATTTAAGTTTGAGTAATTGGCAAATAATTATTCTGTGATTGTTTTCTGTGGGGAAAGTGGCTTTTGAAATTGTTATGAACACTGGACTTTGTAGCATGATTATGCTTTAAAAAACTTATTTTTAAAAGTTTGAGGTAGAGTCAGAGAAGTCAGGTAACCTCACATCAATTCTGCTTAAAGATAAGACAAGGATCTTGGTTACCAGAAGAACAAAGAACACAGGTCAAAGACCTTTTTGAAAAACAGAGGCTGCAGGGATATAACACCTGAGAAACAATGGATTTCACCCTCCCAGACTTTCAGATCGTAAACAAGGAGTCAGTGGTTCCGAAAATGTAAATACGGATGGCATTGCTAAAACCTGGAAACAATGGAAAGCCCGGGTGGCTCTGCTGTAGCCATATTTGTGGACTTTGCATATTGGAAAAGACAATTGGCTATTGACTTTTGATTCCGATAAATTCAACAGATTTTCAGAAGGCAGGCAGGCTGTAAGGAAGACTGGAAGAAGACCAGCAGTGGCAGCCTCAGAGAGGAGAGAGAGAAGAAACACCAGCTCTCAGAGACTGATACAGCGAAATGCTGCAAAGACTTGAACAAGTTTTGAAAGTTGAGGTTTGCAGAGAAGTGAAAGACCAACAAGATCACCAGAGATTGCCTTATTCACAGACGTCCGGGTTGAAAGTGCTTGGAAGAAGTGAGCAAAGAGGACATTGACTTTGAGAAATGTCTGGGAGATTGAACCCATTGCGTCTGGGAGGAGCTTGGGACTTTTAGCTGTAAAGATTTCACCTTCAAGGAAGACTGTGTAACGGACAAGTGTGGTGTGATGTTTTCAAGTGAAGAAAATACCTTTGTCTGTAATTTGAGGTATTAGCTACGTACAAATTAATTAATGGGGATTTCTTTCAGTTTAGTTATAATAAAAGTCTTAAATGTGAAATCTGGTTGTGCAATTCTTTAAATTGGTCTGGGGGTTCATATCTCTTGTTTTATCATTGATGGTCTCACTGAGATCATAACAAAACGAACCTGGTCCCTGCATCCTACTGACCTCCACTCCAGTCTTTTCTGGAGTATTAGCTGTCAGGCTGGGTTCACATGTTTTAAATATTTTCTGCAGGTGCACACAACTGCGTGGGAAAATTTTGAGCACCTGATAGAGGTAGAGGGAGTTGGATCTACGCTTGTGATCTACCTTCTTTGTTAGAGGACTGATTAAAAAATTTGACAGAGTTCTAAGGACTTCAATGGCATGACTCTGGCCTGGAGACCCTGGTGGACCCCACTTTCACTTCTGAAAATTGGCCAATTTCTTCACAAGATCCAGATCACTGGCTGTAAAGGACAAATCTCCAATAGCAGAAACTGCCTAACCAGACCCATCTCCTTACGATGTCATAGTTTTTGGCTGGGATGGGATTGGTGGAACTTTCTTCTGCCCAGGCCCCAGCTGAAGCTACTCATTGGCTACTCTTCTGGGCAGAGACCAGATGATTTTCTCCCCCCTCCAGGTCTTGTGTACGCTGTACATCACATTGCATCTCATGCCAAGAGAGAAGTTGGGCAAATGGAAGGAGGATTTGTAGGGAATTCTGGTAGATTGTATCATCTCAGCAGTCCTTTCCCTGACACCAGCATGGAAGGAGGTGGATGCCAATAAATGCCTCTGCTCGCTTCTACTGGATTTTATACAATCCAAAATAAGGACAGAGATCCAGCTTTATTGGGTTGCACCCCAAATTCCACCCCATCTGTCCAGTTAATAATGGCTTTGTACCCGGGACTGAAGATGGTCAGGATCCAGTGCTTTCAACTGATGATAGAATAGTTTCAACTGACTTTCCATTGGATTCTTTATAAAAGTGGACAGTTTCAGATGTGGTTCATAATCTTCTCTGCACCAATTCAATCCATCACCAGAGGGACTTGCTTTTTTTGCTCGTTTTCTTTAGTTTGAACTTTAATTCACCTTTTTTAAAAAAAGTAAGTAATTAAGATCACAATTCTTCATACTCTTTGGCAGACTTGTTAGAAAAATTGGCATTTGACAGTAGTGCAATGTGACAGTTAACATTTACAGACATTATTAAGCATGTTCATGACGTCATTACAGCAGGTTTATCAAGAAACAGTTTGCAGTTAATGGGAGGGAAATTTTATGTCATATAATGAAAAACAGATATTTCCTCTTTAAAGTAATACAGGCACCAGCATGGCTATTTTTACACTGCATATATTATATGAATGAGGAAAGCAGTTGGAACATAGTACCAATCTTAGTACCATATTTACAGGCAAAATGTCAGAGTGCACATGGCCTTGAGTAGTGCAGCTAATCACAGCTTCTATTGTAGATCCATTAACATAAGACATATTTGTTGATGTTTTGGTTACTGTCTCATTGGTGTATATCTTACTTAAATTTCGATAACTCATGCAATTAAAATGATTTCCACTAGTTTTGGCATCCTGCCACATCCGCCATTCAATATAGTTTTTAGCCTATTGGCCTGAAAATTGGTTTATCTGTTGGTACGAACTGTGTGAAGGGAACAATACCTGCACTGAGTGGGTAGACCTGAGGCTCATGTGATATTGGGTTTGGGCTTCATTTACATGAGGTTGGTGAGCTGCAGACATCTGCTGGACGTCCCCAGGGAGCTGGTGAAGCAGATTCAAATTTTGGGCCATTGAGATGCCAGCTGCAGCTCTCAGGTGCATCCTGGGAGGTGGGGAAAGTGATCTAGAGAGAGTGGGTGACTGGCAGAAAGGGGCCAGAGATTGAGAGGGTGACTGAGAGAGGGAGGAAAGAAATCAGAAGGCAGGGATGGGACCACGTGGGGTCTTTGGCACTGTAGTGGAGCCACGAAGAGCACTTCTGCACCCTTCTGTTCCACATTCAGTTTTTTTGGTGGTGGCCTCCAACGGTCTCTTTATGGACTGCTGGTTAGGTCGCATGTACATCATATTTTACTGAACGCAGTCGACTGAACTTTCAGGGCAGCCTGATTTTGCCTCAAGTGGATGTTAGGTTCCCTATTTTCATATGCAAATACATTAATGCCTGTTTCAGGTGTGGGCTTTGAATGCTTTTTTGCTGCTTTCACCAAGATGATGGGTGGCAAACTTTTGGTGTAATGAATGTGCCCACCATATTAGATGTTTAGCCTCCCATTTTGCACTTGAATAATGGGCGTGGCAATATTGATTTCTAGGCCCTCATGTTCGGCATGTGGAATAACGTTTGGAATTTTTTTTGATGTAAATATGTCCATTTATATGGGGTGAGAAATACTCTTGAATGGCTCCCCATGGTGCCACCCGATAGTCATGCCCTGGTCTATTTTGTGGGCTGCTTTTCGTGTGGGATTCCAACCAGTAATACTCGTCTAGAGGTAACAAAGGCATTGATGAGCGTTTCAGCAGCAAATGAGCTGAGGCAGGGGCGGAGCTGGACGATGTTATTTATGGAGGTAGAAATAGGTAGTCTTAGTGATGAAGTGGAAATGTAGTTAGAAATGCATTTCGGGGTCACATATGACACTGAGGGGTGAATCTTACGCCACCCCAGCGAGCGGAATGGTGGTGATGGGGTTGGCATAAAATGGAGCGGAAGTAGGCCTTCCCGACCCGATCCCGCCTCCGCTGCCACTTTACATAGGGCGGCAGGGGCGATAAACGGCCCACCCACCCCAAGCCAATCAAGGCCCATAAGTGGCCACTTAAGGGCCTTCGCCCGCCTCCACGTGGATTTTATGCATGGCAAGCGGGCGGCCAAGGACCGAGAGAAGCTGCGTGGCAAAACTGAGCGTCCGGGAGGGGGGCCAACCACCCACAACACCCCCACCAACCAGCCGCCCGTGCCTCGCCGCAGCCCGACCGATTTCCCCCGGCAAGGCAAACAAAACTTACCTCCTTCCTGGCTCCACGTCTTCTTCTGTCTTCAACTGGGCTGTAGTCCCAGCTGTGGCCACTGCTCCCGATGGCGCTGCTGGGACTAAGAGCTGCCGACCCGCTGATTGACCGGCAGCTCAATGAGGCGGGACTTCCTCCCTCAAGTGGGTGGAAGTCCCGCCTTGGAAGAATTGTGCTCCACATCTAGTTGCATCCCCAGCCAATCTGTTCCAGTACAGCTGTAACACTGGCATCTACCTGATAATGTGGAAAATTCCTGTACACCTGAAGCAGAATAAATCCAATCCAGCCAATTACTGTCCACTCAGTCTACTCTCAATTATCAGCAAAGTGACAGAAGGTGTCGTTGACAGTGCTATTAAGCAGTGCTTAGGCAGCAATAACCTGGTCACCGATGCTCAGTTTGGGTTCTGCCAGGGCTACTCAACTCCAGACCTCATGAAAGCTTTTGTCCAAACATGGACAAAAGAGCTGAATTCCAAAGGTGGGGTGAGAGCGACTGCCCTTGATATCAAGGCAGCAGTTGACTGATTGTTGCTCCTAGTAAAATTGAAGTCAACGGGAGTCAGGGGGAAAACTCTCCACTGGTTGGAATTATAACCAGCACAGAGGAAGATGGTTGTGATTGTTGGAGGCCGATCATATCAGTCCCAGGACATTGCTGCATGAGTTCCTCAGGGTAGTGTCCTTGGCCCAACCATCTTCAGCTGCTTCATCAATGACCTTCCCTTCATCATAAGGTCAGCAATGGGGATGCTCGCTGATGATTGCACCGTGTTCAGTCTGTTACGGCCAAACCAGGAAAAGGCTGAGCGGGGAGCCCTAGACTCCTTCCTCACCTGGTCATAAGGTGAGGAAGGGGTCTCGGGCTCCCCTCTCGGCCTTTTCCAGGTTTGGACATAACAGTGTTTAACTTGTAAAACACAATGGTTTTTTTAGCTTCTCCTCAGTGAGTCCTTGCTCACTGCTCTCTAATTGTAATTGTAAAAGAATCAGCCAAACAGATTTTCACAGATTTAAACAAAAAAAAGTGCAAGTTTATCAATCTTAAAACTCTAACTCAGTTAAAACTACCAAAAATACACGACGCAACCGTGCTAGCATGCATATGCGATGAACACACACACACACAAATAGATACAGAGGAGGAGAAAAAATTAAAGGGGGGAAGGTTTGAAGTAGTAGATGGAATTCAGTTACTGGTTTTGGGTTGGATGTAAAGTCTTTGATTGAAGTTAAGTCTTGCAGTTCTTGTTGGGGCCTAGTGCACACTTTTAAACTTGTTTCGCTGGTACCAGAAGGTTGCAGGGGTCTTCTGTCTCAAGGCTTAAGTTACTTCCATAGGTCCCTGGAACTTTGCGTGAGAGAGAGACAGAGAGAAAGAGAGACCTTGCTTCTCTTTTGATCTTCAAAAACGGTCTGTCCCAACTTTACTGTGAGCACAATTCAATCAATTACCAGGTTGGCCAGCAGGTTAGTAATGTGATTAGCTCTTTGTTTGAGACAGCATAACCTGTGAAGCTTCTTCAAAGCTCACTGGACACACTCAGTGGGGAGGTGGAATGCTGGCTTTTACACAAGACAATAGAGTTATAGAATCACAGAGTCATAGAGTTATACAGCAGAGAAATAGTCCCTTCGGCCCATCGTGAAATGACTCTCAATGTCTTTTGATCATTACTATTGACACCTTCCCAAGGGCAATTAGGGATGGGCAATAAATGCTAGCCTAGCAAGCGATGCCCACATCCCATGAATGAATTAAAAAAAAACCCATCTGGCTAATTGGATCAGGGAACACTTCCATTGTTTCACTGTCCAACTGTGTCTCAGAATGCAAATGTGCAGCCATGTTGTCAGCCACTGCTCTGTGCTCTTTTTAAACAAGTTATTTTCAATGTCCCGTAAGCGTTCAAATAGCATCCATATGATGAAATTAATATGTTTCCATTTGGCAGGTGTGGTTTCCGTCACAAGTCCCATCCTCAGATACTGAAGCAGTCCATGTCCACATGCAGCAGGACCTGAACAACATTTAGGCTTGGCTGATAACTAGCAAGCAACACTTGCACCACACAAGTGCCAGGAAATGAACATCTCCAACTGGACAAAATCCAACTATCTCCCCTTGACCTTCAATGGCATTACCATTGCTGAATTTCCCACCATCAACACCCAAGGGGTTACAATTGATCAGAAACTTAACTGGGCCTGCCACCTAAATACCATAGCTACAGGAACATTCTGCAGGACGTTGCTCACCTCCTGACTTCCCAAAATCTGTCCACCTTCTACAAGGCACAAATCAGGAGACTGATGGAATACTTTCCACTTGTCTGGATAAATGCAGCTCGAACAACGCTCAAAAATCTCAACACCATCCAGGTCAAAGCAGTCCGCTTGATCCACCACCTTAATGAACTTAGCTTGAAAGGGTAGCTGTAGGAAGGATGTTTCTTCTGACTGGGGGCAGGGGTCTAGAACCAGGGGTCTCAGAATAAGAGGTAGGCCATTTAAGATCAAGATGAGGAGTGATCTCTTGACTCGGTGGGGGGGGGGGTGAAATCTTTGGAATTGTCTACCCCAGAGGGCTGTGGAGGCTCAGTCATTGACTATATTCAAGACAGAGATTGATATATTTCTAGACATTAAAGATATCAAGGGATATGGGGATAGTGCAGGAAATTGGCATGGAGGTAGAAGGTCAGCTATGATTAAGTTGAATGGCGGAGCAGGCTCGAGGGGATGAATGGTCTACTCCTGCTCCTATTTCCTATGTTCCTATGCTAAACATTCACTCCCTCCACCACCAGTGTACAGTGGCAGCAGGATATACCATCTACAAAGTGCACTACAGCAACTCGCCAAGACTTCTTTGACAGCACCTTCCAAACCTGCTACCTTTACCACCAAGAAGACCATGGGAACACCACCACCTGCAAGTTCTCCTCCAAGCCACACACCATCCTGACTTTGAACTATATCACCGTTCCTTCACTGTCACTGGGTCAAAATTCTGGAACTCCCTTCCTAACTGTGGGTGTACCTACCCCACATGGACTGCAGGGGTTCAAGAAGGCGGCTCACCACCACTTCTCAAGGGGAATTAGATTTGGGCAATAAATGCTGTCCTAGCTGGCAACACCCACATCCCATGGGGAGGCAGTCCTGCAGTGGTATCGTCGTTAGACTAGTAACCTAGACCCCCAGGTTATTGCTCTTGGGACATGGGCTCGAATTCCACCACAGCTGAATAAAAATCTGGAATTAAAAGCTAGTCTGATGATGGCCACAAAACCATTGTCAATTGTTGTAATAACCCATCTGGTTCACTAATGTCCTTTAGGGAAGGAAATCTGCCATCCTTACCTGATCTGCCCTACGTGTGACACAAGCCATTCAGTTCAAAGGCAATAAATGCTGGTCGAGCCAGCAACACCCACATTCCACAAGTAAATTAACAAACAAATTCAGATTTCAGCCAGCTTTCCACTAGTACAAATATTGATGAAACTTTAGGATTTATTGTTCCAGGGTAAGTTGCCTAAATATTGAATGAATGGTAAAGCTTAATTTAGAGCTTTCTGCAATCAAATGTGAGTTTTATTAACTTACACTGTTCCCAATGGGCTTCCATTCTATATTATGTTGTGCCATATAAATTCTCAGGCTTCGTAAGCGAGTGAAAGATTCAGAGTTCTGCTATATTCACTTGGACAGATATCAATGGCTGACATGACTACCAACTCCATTAATTATCACCAAGTGCCTAGAGTGGTGTCTGTAAGTTACAGTAAATCAGTATAATTTTCCATTTGGTAGCTGTCAGACCACAAGGAACTCTTAGGTACAGTGATGTTGAAATAATGTTACAGAGCAAGAGAAACAAACTGAAGAATACAATGTTGAGCCACAGAATCTATGTATCATAGCTGTAAAAATTCAATGCTTTTCAACATCTGACTCCTCTGTTTTTAAGCTAATGGAGCCACATTTGTTCTTGGAAATCCATTACTTTTCCATAGTGGTTAACTTACAATTCCCTAAAGCCTAATGATTTCATTTAATTCCAGTATTTATTTCATTTTGTGGCATTGCCTCATAATTTTGGTTTATCTTGGACATTTATTTGCAATATTAACAAATCTACTCGGCCTTCAAAGAATGTTCTGAAAGGTTTACATAGCCTCCTCAGTCGGCTATTTATTCATTGGAATTTCAGGACATGATTCCATCCGTGTTCTGTTACTTTCCTGACTACCTTTCCTACCAACTGTTGGTTGATTGCAGATATCTCAGGCTTCAGATGTCAACACAGTCAGATATTTTTATTTGAAAGGCTATAACTTCCATGCAATGTTTGGATTGCTTGAATTTCAGGTCTTTTTTCTGATCAAACTTGCTTTCATAATTAGTTTCACCAGCTCACCCCCTTCTGCAGTGTGCAATGCATTCACCAGCATGTCATAAATGTCGCACAGACTTGCCAGCAATATCAGACCATAAAGCCAAGCAAAGCATTTGTGTGCCTAAAATTAGAGGTTATAGGGTTCTTCTTTCTTTTGGGCCTCCTTATCTCGAGAGACAATGGATACGCGCCTGGAGGTGGTCAGTGGTTTGTGAAGCAGCGCCTGGATAGGGTGCTGATTGAATTAATCACAAGGCAATAAAAGCTCCTGGACCAGAGGAAGAGGCACTTTGTGGCCTCTTTTTCTGCCCATTTTGAAGCTGACAAGAGCAGGAATCAGCTGTCCTGCCAGCTCCCTCAGCCACCAGCTTCCTGTGGACAAAGGATACCATGACAAATGGAAATGATGGTTAATGATGCATTAATGCTGAAACAATGTTGGGTGTCAGGAATGCCATTGGGTTCCTAGCATCCAGTGGTACTAAGGAGGCAGAGAGGGGGATCCCAGTATTAAACAGCTGCCTTCCTAAATTGCACTAGACAAAGTGGATAAATTAGAAGGTGAATTTCCACTGGGGTTCTTCTGCTCATCTGCTGTAATTGTGGCAAAGGATACTGCAGAAAACTGAGCTAAATGGCTTAGATTCACCAACTTAAAACAAATTAGGAATAAGCAATTTTTTTTCTGCAGTCATGACTATTGGCCAGGCTTTTGCAAAACAAGTACCAAAATATTTGCTTCCTCCACCCCCAATACCACCAGAAGTGGGTGATCATGTGGCTCGATAAATACTTCTGGGAGTCCACCACTACCACTGTTAGGGACACATCAACACGTGGAAGACTTGTCCTAATGCACATCCAGTGGGAACCTTACCAAAGAAGAAAATCTAGGCTTTACTGTACACAAAGCTTTTCTATATTTTAAAGCTTTGTGGAGGACTAAAATATTGTTTTAAAATTCTACTCACTTTAAGAGAGGCTAGCAATTATATAAATCATCAGTAAAATGGTGGCACAACAAACTCTTTCACTTGGTGTTCAGTAAGACCATCCAGCACCTGTTTTACAGAGAATTATGTTTGGGTGCCAATCACAAATGCTAGTAGTTATAATTATATGTGCTGCACTGATAATATTTAGTTGCAATGTTTCAGATGCAGATTTGTACTATTGCAAGTCAGCTGATCTTATGTACTTCAAGAATTTTGTAGCTCAAATTTACAATATGCTGTTTTATATATACTTGATTCATCATAAGCTTTATAAAATTAAATCTTTGAAAATTAATATCCATATATTGGGATGACTCTAAGGCTCACTTTGCAATTGCATTGTAAGATTTCTAACAGAAGTAGAAGTTTGTCAGAAAAATATTCAGTCTTTCACAGTTTAATAAACTCCTGTGTTTATATAAAATAAATCTAGCCCTTCAAAAAAAAAGCACGTAATCTGAAATTTAATAAGCTTGTTACAATTTGGGTTTCTTTTCAAAATGTTTTTCTTGTACTCACCAAAAGAGTCAGCTTCCACAGGCCAATCTGTGATTTCTATCAGTGAAACTTGACTGATCCATGAAGTACAGCAGGGTAAACAACATACTTTTATACTATTAAGTTAGACACATTGGCCGGAAATTTCCGGGCCCTTTGGCGACAAGCTGGGAGGCAGGAAGACTCGCAAAATTGCTTGGGAAGATGTCAGGGGGTGGGGAGGGTTCCCACCATCTTCCCGCCACCATGCCAATTTGCTAGAGGTGGGAAAGTTGGCAGATTAGATGCCCACTGGGAGGCTATTTGAGCCACTTAAGTGGCCAATTAGGGGCCATTTCCTGCCTCTGTGGGAATTTTGCCCACTTTGGAGGCCCACCACCACATGGGAAGACCACCCAGTGAAACCTGGCAGCCTCCCAACGGGTTCCAGGGATGGAGGCACTCCATGGCCCATGGAGCTGCCACCCACCGGCAATGGCTGCCCTCACTGCAATGGCACCACGGGCTCTGGCATTCCCCAACTCCATTGACCGTTCTTCAAGGGTCACAGACCTGAAACGTTAACTCTGTTTCTCACTCCACAGATGCTGCCAGACCTGCTGAGTTTTCCCACACTTTCTGTTTTTCTTTCTTTAAGGGTGCCTGGCCATTGAGGCACCCACTCCCTGCAGCTGCAGCCTCAGCCATGGCTGCTGAACTGCTGGCCCTCTGATTAAGCCGGCAGTTCTTGGGGGTGGGCACCATTCTTAATTGGACAGCAGCCCCAGTGGCAGCCACTTAATTGGCTGCCGCCGGTAATATACCTCCCCTGATCCCGGTGCTGGCAGAAACAGGTCGTCACCCCCTTTTGGCTCCAACAGCAGGACATCCGCTCCCTCCCCAAAGTTCAGCCTATTGGAGCTACAATGCTTCAGGGGTTTCACCAGCTTCCCTCTATGACTCAAGCTGCAGACCAGCAGAACAGGGAAATGGGAGAAACTGGTGTTTCTGTTATATTCCTGCAGGTTCGAATTGTTTTCCATTGGAGTTATAGTGGGTGACTGGTAGAACACTGAAGAGAATTTCAGCCCAAGGAAATAGCACGAAACACCACCATATGCCCTTAATCTCTCTGAAAGATGGAAAAAAAATATCTGGGGCTAAAAATATGAATTTGAATTTATTATAAATGTAAATGTTTGTGGAAAAATGGGCTGGAGTGGGGTTCAGGACCTCAACCAAATGGGGGTCCCAAGCCTGCACTTGCCAGCAGCGTGACTTGCTCAGTGATTTTCCAGGCGGCAACCTCCTAACTGTCCATCTCAGAGCTCACCATCCCTTTTTGGACAATGGGCAGGCTCTCTATGCTTGCAGGCCCAATCAGAGGGCTGTCAGTTCTGGAGCCTCGGCATCTCAACATGGAGACACCTTCTGAAGAACTGAACGTTCAACAGGATAAACGGATGGCTTGCATCTGTGGCTGTGGCCCTCGCAGCCTAGCTGATCCATGCTGGGTCGTTTTGCAGAAGGTGCCGCTGCCACCATTCCATCCCCAGTCTGCCATCGGGAGGCTGCCAGCCTTCCAGCTACTGGCTGCAGCCACATCGGGGCATGTGATGAGTGCCCTCAATTAACACTTTAATTGGCCTAAATGTCTACCTCTGGTGGGTAGTAGTATCACCCCAAAATTGCCTAGAGGAGTGAACACGGCAGCAGACCAGCATGTTGACTGTAGTGAGAAATTGCTGCCACGCCCGCCTCCAAACCAGCCTCCGCCTCTGTAGCAAAATCTAGCCCAATATGTCAGAAGATTAAAAAATATACAAACCATGATATTATGAAACTTGCTCTATAATCTCAACCATGTTGTGAACGAGCTCTTGGAAAAAACATCAACTACTTTTATAAAAGCAAAATACTGCGAATGCTGTAAATCTGTAATAAGAACAGAAAGTGTTGGAAAAATACACAGCAGGTCTGGCAGCATCTGTGGAGAGAGGAATAGAGTTAACGTTTCAGGTCAATCAGATCATTGACGTAGCATTCGAAACAAGACAGATGAACTGATAATGCAAATAGAAATAAATAAATACGATCTGACAGCCATTACAGAGACATGGCTGTAGGATGTCATAGATTGGGACCTGAATATTGAAGGGTATATGACATTTAGGAAGGATAGGAAACTAGCAAAAGGTGAAGGGGTGGCTCTGTTAATTCATGATGATATTAGCACATTAGAGCGGGATGACCTAAGTTTAGGAAACCAGGATGTAGAAGTGGTTTGGGTAAAGATGACAAATGATAAAGGCAAGAAGTTGCTTGTGGGAGTGGTGTACAGGCTCCCTCACAGTAACCACATGGTAGGAGAGACTATAAAGGAATAAATAATGGGACCTTGTCTGAAAGGTATGGCAATAATTATGGGAGATTTTAATCTACATATTGACTGGAAAAATCAGATGGGCAAAGGTAGCCTAGATGAGGAGTTCAGAGAATGTTTTCGTGATAGTTTCTTAGAACAACACGTTCTGGAGCCAACCAGAGAGCAGGTTATACTAGAACTGGTATTGTGCGACGAGATAGGATTAATTGATGACCTCATAGTGAAGGTGTCCCTAGGCAGCAGCGATCATAATATGATTGAATTTTACATTCAGTTTGAGGGAGGCAAGAATGGGCCCAAGACTACTTTTTTAAACTTAAATAAGGACAATTATGAGGGCATGAACAGTGGCTAGCACTGCAGCCTCACAGCTCCAGCGACTTGGGTTCAATTCTGGGTACTGCCTGTGTGGAGTTTGCAAGTTCTCCCTGTGTCTGCGTGGGTTTTTGCCGGGTGCTCCGGTTTCCTCCCACAGCCAAAAGACTTGCAGGTTGATAGGTAAATTGGCCATTATAAATTGCCCCTAGTATAGGTAGGTGGTAGGGGAATATAGGGATAGGTGGGGATGTGGTAGGAATATAGGATTAGTGTAGGACTAGTATAAATGGGTGGTTTATGGTCAGCACAGACTCGATGGGCCGAAGGGCCTGTTTCTGTGCTGTATCTCTAAATAAAAAAATAAAATAAATGAAAGCAGAGCTAGCTAAAGTGAACTGGCAAATTAGGTTAAGGGATAGGTCAATAGAGATGCAGTGGCAGACATTTAAGGGAATATTTCGGAATACACATAATAGATACATTCTAACGAGAAAGGAAAATTCCTAGGGGAGAACCCACTATCTGTGGTTAACTAAAAAAGTTAAAGATAGTATCAAACTTAAAGAAAAAGCATATCATTGCACAAAGATGGGTGGCAGGTCAGACGATTGGACAGAATATAAAGAACAGCAAAGAATGACTAAAAGATTGATAAGAAAGGAAAAATTAGAGTACGAGAGAAAGCTGGTTAGAAATATAAAGACACATAGTAAGAGTTTCTATAGACATTTAAAAAAAAGAAGAGTTAACCATGTGAGTGTTGGTCCTGAAGAAAGTGAGTCTGGGGAATTAATAAAGGAAAATAAGGAGATGGCAGATGAATTGAACAGGTATTTTGCATCAGTCTTCACTATAGAGGATACAAGTAACCTTCCAGAAATAGTTGTAAATCAGGAAAAGGAAGGGAGGGAGGAACTCAAGAAAATTACAGTCGCCAGGGAAGTGGTACTGAACAAATTGTTGGAGCTGTGGGCTGACAAGTCGCCGGGTCCTGATGAACTTTTCATCCTAGGGTCCTAAAAGAAGTGGCTGTGAGATAGTTGATGCGTTGGATTTAATTTTCTAAACTCCCTAGATTCAGGGAAGGTATATTAGATTGGAAAATAGCGAATGCAACTCTTTTATTCAAAAAGGGAGGGAGACAGAAAGCAGGAAACTACAGGCTAGTCGCTTAACATCTGTCTTAGGGAAAATGTTAGAAGCTATTATTAAAGACGTTATCACAGGGCACTCAGGAAAATTCAAGGTGATCAGGCAGAGTCAACATGGTTTTGTGAAAGGGAAATCAGGTTTAACCAATTTATTGGAGTTCTTTGAAGAAGTAACATGTACTCTGGATAAAGGGGAACCGATGGATGTACTGTACTTGGATTTCCAGAAGGCATTTGATAAGATGCCACATCAAAGGTTACTGCAGAAAATTAAAACTCATGGTGTAGGGGGTAACATATTGGCATAGATAGAAGTTTAGCTAGCTAACAGGAAACAGAGAGTAGGCACAAATGGGTCATTTTCTGGTTGGCAAGATGTAATAAGTAGTGAGCTGCAGGGATCAGTGCTGGGGCCTCAACTTTTTACACTTTATATAAATGACTTGAATGAAAGGACTGAAGTTGCTAAATTTGCTGATAACACAAAGATAGGTAGAAAGTAGGCTGTGAAGGGGACATAAGGAGGCTACAAAGGGATATAGGTAGGTTAAGTGAGTAGGCAAAGATCTGGCAACTGGAGTATAATGTGGGCAAATGTAAAATTGTCCATTTTAGCAGGAAGAATAAAAAGGAAGCATATTATCGAAATGGTGAGAGATTGCAGAGCTCTGAGATGCAGAAGGATCTGGGTGTCCTCGTGTATGAATCGGAAAAGGTTAATATGCAGGTTCAGCAAGTAATTAGGAAAGCTAATAGAATGTCATTATTTATTGCGAGGTGAATTGAATGCAAAAGTAGGGTTGATCTGAGTTATCGTGAGCAATGCAATGGGAGATCTGCTAGTTTAAAAAAAATCTTTAATTTCTCATTGTTACATTTGTTGATCTCTTTCAATATTTTCCCTGGTATTTCTTTCTTTTCTCTTGTTGTTCTGTTTCTCCCTTCATCAAAGATTTTCGTTTCTTCTTCAGTCTTCACAGATTCAGCCTGAGGATATCTGGAGATTTCATCAGTTGATCCACAAAACGTTTAAAATCTGGATTCTTCAATTCAATCCTGGAGAATTAACAGGAAATGTATGAGGTTAAACAAGACAGGCACATTTAAAACATATACAATTTGTTTAAAACATTGCAAGATTTTCCTTGTGTTGCAAACCTGCAGTTTTGAAGCCAGCAATGTATTTCCAGACAAACTTTCTTGAGAAAGTAAACATCTACAGGCATAAAGTTACTATGTGCTAAGCTTGATTTACTGTTTCATGAATGAGCCAAAATTATTTCAACATATAATTCCAGATAAAGTAACAGGCGTTCAAAATATCATTAAAATCAGTTATTGAAAAGTTATTGACCGTAGCTGTTCTATTGCCAACAAGATATTCCTTTCCATAAATCTATTTTTCTGTATCTTTGGAGATCAAAGAGTAGAATCATAAATACTTGGTGGTGGGCATGGATTGTGAAATCTGTGTACCTGATTCACAGTGCACAAAGTTTTGCAATTTTGCTGGGCCAAATGAGACAGAAAGCATATGAAAACCTCAGAGTAATGGCATCATTATTTACATTAAATAAATATTTTGAATGTGCAGGGGACATCCATGATGCTTTTATTTTGCAGCACTCCATGATATTTTTAAAATCTTTCTCAGTCAGGGATCTCAATAATTAGGATAGTTATACTTTGTCCAAATGTGAGCTCCCAACTGAGTCTCGCCCAGCGACAGCAAATATCAAAAAAAATCATGGGCATATTCTCCAAAATGTTTGATTAATTTTAACAGAACACCCACAATTTACCAATATATATTCCTGACAGGTGAGGCTCGCTGCTGGGAGCACACTCTTCTAAAATCGGTCCTGTACTGTGTCATCTCCTTGCTAACATCCATTATCTTACTCCTCTGGATGTTGTGTGGAGTTGCTGCATTGCAACATCATGAGCTGAATTTCGGCGGCGAGCTACAAAAACGGCCGGGCACACGCGCGAGATGTACTCGCGGAGCTGGCATGATACTTAGCGTGGCAGCTCATTTACATGGGCGGGATGGATCCACCCTCCTCCGATTATGTGGGGGTGGGGGGGGGGAGGGCTGCGGTCGGTGCTCTGTCCCCGGCAATGGCTTCCGGCACCACTGCGCAGGCGCCGGTGCAATTTTTAATGGACTTCAAGCCCTTACATTTAATTGACATTTTTAAGGGAACAGTCATTAAAAATTTAATTTGAAAAATTTAATAAATTTTAATTTAATAAGGCCCCTCTCCCACCACTCCCTTGATTAAACACTTTATTGATTGCCCTTTCCCCCACACAAAAACTTACCTTGCAATCCTGACCTTTCCCTGCCCCCAAACTTTATTAACTTTCATCTTCAACCCCTTCCCACCATCCCCTCCACCAATCACAATAGTTTTCCCTGCTCCCCCATCCTCCCACCCTGAAAACATACCTCCTGCCCCTCCCCACCAGTGTCCCGCATTGGTTCTCTGGTTGGAGATTCGAAGGCACGGGAGTCCCGGCAACTGGCCAGAATATGGCAGCTGGACGGCTGACAGGAGCAGATGGGTAATTAATTCATGAATTAAAATATTTAAATTCTGCTCCCGTCGCCAAGCTGCAGGGGGGGCTGCCACGAGGGCCCACTGCCGCCGGTAATATGGGGCGTGGCCTTCCCGGTGTCGAGGCCTGTGGCGGGCCCCTCCCAGAGGCATTTTCCGGGCCCCTCTGCCATGACCCCCGACATCAGTGGGCTGGTAAAATCCAGCCCCATGTGTGTAGCATGCTGCACACTATGGTGATGTAGATGCTGGTCTGCATTGTATGATTCCCCTGATCTGGCTAGAAATTTAAATTTCTGCTTTAACTTGAGCACTGTGATAGGTACATACAATTCATTGTCAGAGTGCTTGGCAAATTTGTCCCAAAGGGAGACCTTCATTTTTTTAGTTTCCCAGCTAGCTGGTAAGTTGAAACTACTTTTTTCTCTCCCAGTTCAATGGTGTGATATCACTTGGAGGTCATGGTTGCATAGTTAGGGCAGAATTTAATGCGGCTGCTAAAAGTGGGAATGGTGGCATGGGGAGCATGGTGAATCACATCAGAGCCATCTGCCAGGAAATCTGACATTGTGACATCAGTTCCGGATTTTGTCAGAGGTGGGAAAGCACCATGATGGCACTGACGCCCTGACGCGACCGGGAGCTATTTTAAATTGCCAAGCAGTTCTTTAAAATGCATTTAAATATAATTAATTGCAACTTAATGAGAGGCTGTCCAGTGTGTAAATGGCGGGTGGCACTCACGTGCCTTCGGGTTCACGTTCGTTAAAACCTGGCAGCAGCAAGGCCGGAGGCCATATTGTCACAATGGGGGAGCATTGCTGGATAGTGGAAGAGGGGGATTGGAGGCCATTGTCGGACATTGTTGCTGTGTGCTCTGCAAGGGGTTCAGGGTCTCGGGGGGCTCTGAAAGGGGTTCGGGGTCTCAGGGGCTCTGAAAGGGGTTCAGGGTCTCGGGGGCTCTGCAAGGGTTTCGGGGTCTCAAGGACTCTGCAAGAGGTTCGGGGTCTCGGGGGCTCTGCAAGGGGGTTCAGGGACTCGTGGGCTCTGCAAGGAAGCTCAGGGTCTTGGGGGCTCTGCAATGGGGTTCGGGGTCTTGAGGGCTTTGCAAAGAGGTTTGGGATCTTCGGTACTCTGCAAGGGGGTTTGGGGTCTTGGAGGGGTTGCAAGGGGTTTGGGGGCTCTCCAAGGGTTCATTGTGGGTGTGGGGGCAGGTGCGGGGGCTCTGCAAAGGTTCAGTGTGGGTGTGGGGGGGGGGTTGCATTGGGTTAACAAACAGCTGTGTGACTTGGTTGCTTGGTCAAACCGCTGGAACAGAGGGTGGGCTATCAGTAAGGTTCCCTGAGTTCCATCAGGGAATCCGCCGAGAGAATTGTGAAAAGCTCAGTTGCCAAGGCAGGGTTGTCTCTGCATTGACAGTGATCTGCAGGTCATAGGGTCACCTTGCATGGGTTCATACACCCTTAATTCTTGGACCCTTGTGGCTTGATGCGCTGCCTCTGATGGAGGGAGGGCCAAGACACAGCTGCGCCTGCCCGTGAAGCTCCACAATGAGATCAACAGCAGCTGACCATGCCAAGAAGGGCCCACCTGTGCCAGAGAATGCACCGGACCTGACTCAGCTACCTCTAAATGTCTGAGGACCATTGTTAATGAGAACTACGGCTCTCCAGGGAGGCTGTCACTGATTTATGCACCCTGCTGCAGAACGAGTTGACACCTGTGGGATTCGGGGTCACCCAATGCCAGTGGCCCTGAAGATCACAGTGGCACTAAACCTCTGCATATCTGGATCTTTCCAGGGATCCACTGGGGACATGTGTTGGGTCTCACAGGCAGCAGCCCACCACTGCATCGAGGAGGTGACTGATGCCCTGTTCAAGAGGGCTTACGACAATGTGCGGTACTGAACTGAGCCTGACAGTCAAGCTGAGAGGGCCATCTGAGACATCGTTGGATTCCCTCAGGTGCAATGTGTAATAGATTGCACACATGTGGTCAACAAGGCTCTTATGGACCAGCCAGCCACCTTCATCAACAGGAAGGGCTTCTATTCAATCAATGTTCAACTTGTCTGCCACCACCAAAAGCAATTCCTGCAGGTCTGTGCCTGCTTCCCAGGAAGCAGCCACAACGCCTACACACTTTGGCAGTCCCAGATGCCACAGCTTTTCAAGCCCCCCGCTTGCCTTCAGGGATGGATTCTGGAGAACAGGGGCTACCCAGTGAAGACATGGCTTCTGGCACCTGTGAGGAACCCTGGCAAT